>NW_011494828.1:1755630-1759491 GCF_000754665.1 Bison bison bison
GGAACTAGGATCCTGTAAGCTGTGAGAGGAGACACCAGAGGGTGCTTGCTCACCCCCACCCCGTGCACACATACACAACAGGACATGTGACTGTGTAGCAAAGAGGTGGGTACCTACAAGCCAGGAAGAGAGCCTTCACCAGAGAATCAGTCAGAATCTTGATCTTGGACTTTTAGCCTCCAGAACTGTGAGAAAATAAATTTCTATTGTTTACACCACCCAGTCTAATGTTTTGTTTTGTTTTTTTCTCTTTGGCTGCTCCTTGGCAATTTACAGGATCCTAGTTCCCCAACCAGGGATCCACCCTGGCCCAGGGCAGTGGAAGTGTAGAGTCCTAACCACTGGACCACCACAGAGTTCCATAAGGTACCTTGTTATGACAGCCCAAGCAGACTAATATAGACCACATAACAAGGTCCTCCTAGTTCAGATAATACTCCTGTTGGATCCAGTCCCCAACCTTATGACTTCATTTAACCTTGATTACTTCCTCAGGGGTCTGATCTCCAAACATAGCCACTTTGGAAGGTAGGACTTTAACATACGAATTTTGGGAGGACAAAGACTTTCACATCATAACATGGTCCCAGTATACGATGATGCTACTGTGGAAACTGTACTGATCTTCCTGGAGTAGAATTTCAAAGATAGCTACACTCTTCTTCTCTTTGAATCCATTGCCCCTTGCCATGTAACTTTAGTCCCTTTCCACACTGACTTGCTTTGGCAACAACTTGCTTTGTGATTTATGACTTGCTTCGGCAATGACACAGTTGCCAATGCAACACCAAGGAAGACTTACAAAGTGTTTACACATTGAGGCTTGCTGACTTTTTTCTGTTCTTGGGACCCCTATACTGCTGCCATGTGAAGAAATTCAAGTTAGTCTGCTGGATGATGAGATATGTGACTTAGTTGGCTCTACTGCTATGGCCAACAGCCTGAAAACTGCCAGATGTCTGAGAAAGGCCATTCTAGATTATCTAGCCACCCATCAATCCTCAGCTAACTGCAGATGCACTTGCAAGCCAAGCAGTGATAAGCTAAACTGGTCCAGGCCATAAGAACCATCCAGCTGATCTACAGAATTGTCAGCTAAATAAATGCTTGTTGTTTTAAGTCGCACATTTTGAGACGGTTTATTATATAGCAATAGACAACTACCATCCTTACCTTTAGAATATGTAGGAACTTTGGAGTTCTTAAATAATTAAGGAGGAGATACTAGACTTCCTGATAACTTGACACGAGGGGCCTGAGTGACTAACTAGAAAACAGAAAAGAATGTCATCACATGTATAACCCCAAGATTATTGAACAGTTTGTATTTGTTATACATCTAAATACTGGTAGCTCTCACTTCTGGGCTCTAAACCAATTTAATCAATAGTTCACTGTACATCCTTCCATAGATATCTCATTGGTACTTAACAGCAAATACATCTAAGTGATCAATCATAATCTCCTTCAAACTTCTTTATTGTTCCCTATATCAGTTGTCCAAGCCAGAATCTTGGAAATTATTCTCAAATATTCTTTCTTTGTCTCTACCCAGATGAATCAACAGTTCCTATTGTTTCTGCTTTCTGAGTCTCTCTAAAATTCATTCACTTTCTTTCATCAGGACTATCACTTTCTTAGTACTTGTCATCATCACCTCTCTCCCAGATAATTATAACATTATCTTAACTCGGCTAGCATAGAATTTGCTAGTGGAATGGATGTGAAATGTGTGAGAAAGAAAATATTCAAGTATCATTCTGAGCTTTTGGCCTGAGAAACTGAAAAAAATATTGGCTTGTCATTTATTAAACTGGGGAAGATAGGAGTAAACGTGGACTCAGGCCAGACTGTGCCACATGGCCATCTCTGACACATAAGAGGCTGAGAAACTAAGTATCTGAGTGTATTAGTTTTCTATTACTGGGTAATAAATTACCATAAACTTGGGTATTCTTGCCTGGAGAATCCCATGGACAGAGAAGTCTGGTGGGTTATAGTCCATGGGGTTGCAAAGAGTTGCAAAGAGTCAGACATGACTGAGGAATTAAGCACACATACACACAAGAATTAATAGGGAAAAAAAAAAAGAATTAATAGGAGAAGGTGGCCTAGACAGAGACCAGATTTGATATCCTTGCCAATCATACTAAGTTCAGTGGTAGACTTCATCTTGAAGGTCATGGAAACCTATTTAACTGTTTTAAGCAAGAAAGTAACATGTTTTTTGAAGATTCTTGTAAAGGCTTATTGGAGGACGGGTTTGAAGAGAAAGGGTCTGGATGTAGATGAATTAGTTAGAAAGTTTTCCTAGTCAAGTAGGTGAGAGAAGATAAGACTTGAAGTGAGGTAGTACTAGTATGATGGAAAGAGGAGACAGACTGGAGAGATGGTAAAGTTACAGAAGAAGCAAGACTTGTTCATTAATTGGATGTGGGGACAGGAGGGGGAGGAAAGAAGTATAGGATGACTTCTAGGTTTCTGGTTGAGGCAACAAGGGGTGGATGGTGGTGAGAAACTGAAACAGGGGATACAAGGAGCATATTGATGATGGGCTGTAGAAACATTGGTTGTGTGTGTAGGCTCTGATATCTGATAGACCTTGGTCTGAGTCCTGGCTCTGCACTTATTAGCAGTGTCATACTGAGCATTTTATGTAACTTGAACCTCAGTTTCCTCAACTGTAAACTGGAAATAATACAACTTACCTCTTGTTCACATATGTGTGAATTGAATGCACACTGTCTGGTATCCAGTAGTTTTGCTATAATGTTAGTTATTACTACCTTTTAAAAAAGGTTCAGGGAGGAGGCTCAGGATAAAAAGGGTGACCCCTTAAGGAAATGCTTCTGTGAAAGCATTCCCGTCAAGTCAAAAGAGGAAAAATATGGTGCTGTGGCAGGCCAGCTGAAGCCAGAAGGAGGAGGCCAGACAGGGCTGAGCTACAGCCACGTTGCTGAGCAGATGAGTCACTGAAAGTGGCAGGCTGAGCTGCCCAGGCCACAGTTGGACTCGCGGTGGCCAGGCTAGACTGGGCTATAACGTAATTACTTCATTGTCAGTGGGGAATCATGGCGATGTTCTGGAAGCTTGTCTTCTCTTTCCCCTTGAAGGAATCTATTGCTTCTTCCCCTTTTATAGGACTTTTCACATCCAGTCTTACTTTTTGGAAGCTGCAGGAAACCGTGGAAAGAGTCAGAAAAGCCAGAATTTGAGTTCTGTCTAGCTTGCTCAATGACCTGGTACATGTCACTTCTCGTCGGTCTTCTTATCTGTAACAGGAGAATGAACAGACCTGCCTTCAAAGTGTGATGTGACGATCAGATGACAGTTGGTTGGAAGGTGCTTAACAAAAAGGCATGCATTCGTGTTCTGTTCACTAGTTGTCTCCTTTATCTTCTTGCTGCTCCTGGTCCTTCTCCACCTACTTCCTTGAGGACGTTGATCAGTTCTAATTCATTTTAGATCCGCACCACTTAGCTTGGCCCGGCACACAATTTCATGAATGGACGAATGAAAGAATCAATGAACCGTCCGCGGCTACCACAGGCGCGCCGGGCCCCGCCCCCTTCCGCTCTCCGCCCCCTCCCTCCCACACCACGCGGTGGGGCCAAGGGCGGGTCTCTCGCGACCGTTCGCTGGCGCGTGCGCGGGAGACGGCGCGCGGCCGGAGGTGGCGGGCGGGCTCCCGGTGCGCGCGCGCGAGGGGAAGGGAGGGGCGGGGCCCGGCCAGAGGCAGGCGGGCGGGCGGGCGGACGGCTGGCTGGGGAGCCGGCGGCGGCGGCGGCGGGTGACCAGCCGAGCGTGTGCCGGCTGGGACAGGACGAGGCTGCGGCGATGCTGCCTCCTGCGTAAGGAACG
>NW_011494828.1:1759853-1774984 GCF_000754665.1 Bison bison bison
GGCCGGGGTCTCGGAGGGAAAGGATGGGGAGGGGGAGCCTGAATGGGACTGATGGGGGAGGGCTGTCTCGGGCGGGAAGATTTGGGCTGGGGGAGTTGAAGGGGTGGGGACTGAATTGAAGTTGGGAGAGGCAGAAAAATGGGGAGTGGAGAAATGGAAGTATTAGTCTGGGGTTGAATGGGAAATGAGAGCGTAGGGATGAAAAATGGTCCTATGGGCGTTTGAAGTAAAGGGTTCTGGAGAAGAAGGGACGCCGCAGTGTGGGCTGGCAGTGAATGAAGTGCAAAGAATAGGCTTACTAAAGGGGTATGGAGGAATTATCCAGAGGGGCAAAAAGTGTAAGGTAGGGACAGTCAGTGTGATATAGTAAATGTTATCTTATTTTCTCGAGGTTGCCTTGACAGTTGTGAAAAAGATGTCATTCCCAAGCATTCTCTGGTTTGGCCATCGTTATAGTCTTGTTGGAATATGTTCCTAGCCATTGTTAAAGTTCTCTCCAGTAATGATCCATTTAATGAGAAAGCACTTTTTAAAACATGTGCTTTGGGGCTGCATGTGTGCAATCCAAAGGCAGTACTGTGAGCAGAGAATTCATAGATTTAGTCTCTGCCTTCTAGGAGTTTACCACTGAAAATATCTTAATGGGAAAACATAGAAATGCAAAAAGTTCGTGGAGTTTCTGAATGGACAGGATGTGTTTATGTATTAATTTATTAATCGAGTGTGGGTTATTTAGAAGTAGTGGATAAAGGTCAGTTTTATGAGGGAGGAGAAGTTCTCATTAGTAGCTGTAGGAAGTTCAGTGAGTACGTGCATGGTCCTTGATCTTGTGGGATTTACAGGAAAATGTACTGTAGTAATGGACTCCAGTGACAGCTTCCCTTTTGCACATACTATTCAAGACCCTACTGACTTCATCTTTGGAGATTTGAAGGGTCCTGTTAGGTCTCCTGCCTAACAGGAGACCTTTCTCGTATGTTAAATAAGTATTTTCCATAGACATCATTATTATATAGTTTCAGTGATGCACATGTTAGCACTTGGACTTTCCCCCACTGTTGGTTTTTTATCTTGTATTCTCCACCCAGTGCTGAGTAGACTGTGCTATTGCTATCTTTGCCCTTACTTTAAGGCCGCTGAGCATTGTCCTCTTACTGTAATTTTCTCTCTCAACCTTGTCTTTTATATTCTCTGCAGTTCCTATTCAAAACATTTTAAAATGTACTTAAAACCCAGATCCTTTCCTGACTCAAGTTTACCTGGTCCAATTTACCTTATCCAGTGCTTCACTGAAGAGTTCAAGGTTACTTGATTTCTTCCCCTTTATCTCAGGATTTCTGTGTTCACTCATCCTTTTAAATCTCAAAGAAGGAAGTACTTATCCTCTTCCAGGCTAATTTCTTTATGTTTTTGATTTCATTCCCTCTTATCTTCTGTAGGCCCTTATTGTCTTATACCTCAAATAAAAACAAAACAACAGGATTTCCCTGAGTTTTGTAACCTACTTAAGCTACTTTGTAATCTCATTTTTGCTAACCAGCAACCTTCTTGAAAAATGAGTTTATGTTCAGGAGTCTGAGAACGCTCCAGGAGATGGTGAAGGACAGAGAAGCCTGGCGTGCTGCAGTCCATGGGGTTGCAAAGAGTTAGACACAACTGAGTGACTGAACAACAACAGTTCACTGTCTCAGCTTCTTCACCTTACATACATTCCTCATATATTTGGCTTTTACACATACACTCTCCCCAAACTGATGTCTTCAAGGTCATCAGTAACTTGTGTGTTTATTTATTTACTTTTTAATTGTGATGTGACTACAGAGTGCAAATCAAAGGTTCATTCAGCCCATGAATTTTTACAGAATGAATACACCTATGTGACCGCTCCTCAGATAAAGATGTAGAACATTTCCAGTACCCTAGAATGTGCCTTTGTGTTTTCTCCCAGGTATTACCCATCTCTAGAGCTAACCACTCACCAGCCTCTATCACCATGGATTAGTGTTGCCTCTTCTGAACTTCATATAAAGTAAATCATTCAGCTCAACTCTTTTATGACTGTACTCTTTCATTTAGCTATGTCTGTAAGATTCATCTATGTTGTTTCTTTTAGAAAAAACGTGTTCTTTTTCCCTGCTGTATAGTTTTCCCTTGTGTAAATGTACCATGATAGATGCTAAAACTTCCTTTTTTAAGTTGAAAAATAACATGTGGCTATTTGTTAAAAGTTTTCATTGTGAAAGAATTACACGGAAAGATTTGCAGCAGTCTTGGGGACCTTAAAAAGACTAAATCTGATAACCTCCCTCTTCTCTGCCCTCTGTGAACTATTGGTCACTCTTGACCATGTGTTTCTTTTGACATTTTCTTCTCTTTTGTCATAATGTCTTTTCTACTCCTGTTTCTCTAACTGCTTCTTGGGTGTCTTTTTCTGTTTTCCGTTGCTGTCCCCAGTGAGTTCCTTGAGGATGTGTTTCCTCTCTGTCCTTAGCTTTTTTTCTTTTTCTTTTTTTTGGTCATGCTGAGGCTTACAGGATCTTAGTTTCCCGACCAGGGAACCCAGGCCCCTGCGTGTGAAAACACTGAGTCCTAACCACTGAACCAACAGAGAATTCCCAGCTTTTTTCTTTTATCCTTTGTTTTAAAAAATTTATTTATTTACTTATTCACTTTTGGTTGTGCTGGGTCTTTGTTGCTGCTCAGGCTTTCCTCCAGTTGCTGGGAGTGGGGATTACCCTCTGGTTGCCGAGCATGGACTTCTCATTGCGGTGGTTTGTCTTGTTGCCGAGCACAGGCTCCAGGGCACATCGGCTTCAGTAGTTGCAGCTTATGGGCTCTGGAGCGTGTGGGCTTCATTAGTTGTGACGTGAAGGCTCAGTAGTTGTGGCACACTGGCTTAGTTGCCCCTTGGCACGTGGAATTTTCCCTGACCATGGATCGAATCCATGCCTCTTGCATTAGCAAGTGGATTCTTAACCACGGGACCACCAGGGAAGTCCACAGGTTTTTTTCTTAATTGTATTTTGTTTTTTAACAGGCTTACCCTATTCATGGCAAGTACTTAGGATATTGGGTAGGGTCTATGAGCTGTGCTTAGTCGTTCAGTTGTGTCCGACTCTTTTGTCCATGGGGATTCTCTGGGCAAGAATACTGGAGTGCGTTGCTATGCCCTCCTCCAAGGGATCTTCCCAACCCAAGAATCGAACCCAGTTCTTCGCATTGTAGGCATTCTTTACCGACTGAGCAAAAGGGTCTGTAGTTCTCTTTGTTCATGACATTATGTTAGAGAGCCTCCTTGTAAAGTCATCTGAGTCTCTAGGCCTCACCTCTTAGCTTTATATTTCCATTTCTAGCCTTAACATTTCCACCTTAGACCCTCAGCATTTGTGATCTTAACATTAGTGGTTTTCATAATTTGATAGTGTCTTGAAATTCCATGACTTGAAATTATTTGTTGAAAACTTAAAAATTTTCAATTTTGTGTGTTATGAGGTGGGATGGATTATTCCATTCATTCAGGGAGTAAAAACCTAGCTGATCACCAAGGTATCTACCTTTCAGAAATGACTTTGTTCTTCATTTCTCCTGACTTGGAATAATGCTGTTATGTGTTATACCATGCTGGTATTTAGGAATAATTTCTGAACAGGATGCAGAACTTGGATCTCTGGATTAGTGGCTTACTGTATCATTGAAATATTGATAGATTCCATTATTCTCTTTTGAAATGTGCTTCTCCCTGTGTCTTTCCTTTCTCTGGTCCTCAAACTTGAAATTATATCTGTGGTCTTTGTCTTTTCGCTCTCCCTTGACCCCCTTATCCAGATTCTGCTGATTCTGTCTTCATGATATGTTTCAAATCTTTATGCTCACTGTCATCACCTTAATTTACACCATTTATAAACTTTTGTCTTAGTTGTTGTAATATCTTAACTGCGTTTACTCTGCTTTTAGCCTTTTAACCTCTAATTTATTCTGTATTCTAATAAAGAAGATTGGAACTCCTTGCCTGTCTGAGTTGCAATAAGTATTTTTAAATAATCAATTCATTGCTTTATCTTCAGAAACTTTCATTAGCTTTTTAATACCATAGAATAAAGTTTGAAGACCTTGGCATTCAAGGTCTACTTGAAACATCACTTTTTATTAGAATCAGTTAGAGGCCCCTTCTCTTGGTTCCCAATACTTTGCTTTGTATCCATTGTAGTATACATTATTGAAATAGCTTATCTCTCTTGTTAGCAAGTTCTTTGAGGCCCAGACTCTTTCATTTATTATTGTATACCTAGTGTGGTATTTGAAACATAGTTATTAGTCTGAATACTTATTAGAAACATGGATGTGTGCTGGCACTTGAAATGTATACTGAGCAATATCCTAATTGGTTGTCAGTCTCTCATCAGAGAAAAAACTCCTCGGAGGCTGTCTTAATCATCACTGTACCAGCCTTTAGTGTTTTAACTGGTACATAATGGGCACTTAGTAAATATTTGTTTCCTCCTTAGGCACTTTCATATTTTTATTTTAATTAGTTATCTATCTGAAAAACTTTCTTCTCAGTCTTTGCCCATTGAAATTCTACTCAAGCTTCCAGGCCTAACTCGTGCCACAGAAACTGTTCTGTGAAGTTGCTTTTCTATGATTGGGCTGTCACAAATAGCACTTCTGTCCTTCTGTATTCATTTTATATTATTTCATATCTGCTTTTCAGTTGTAAATTATTGAGGGTGGGAACTATATCATCATTTTATATACCATAATACGTAATCAAGGCCTTTGTCACAATAGGCACATAATTATTTACTAACTGAATGAATGAACAGGAAATGATTCAAATATTTTGAATTGAGTAATTGAACTGAATTGAATTGAGTAATAACGGTAGTAAGAGAGAAATAGGTAAGTAAAGAAAATGAGACATTTTTGAAGATGGAGGAAGATGGAGTTCAATTTTACTTTCTAGAATTCTCTCAGCACCATTAAGGAATTTTCAAAATTTTTTTCATGAAAATCATTATTCGGCACTGGAATGTTATTGTATAGTCAAAGTGAAGTGAAAGTTGCTCAGTCACATCCAACTCTTTGTGACCCCGTGGACTGTATACTGTATAGTCCATGGAATTCTCTAGGCCAGAATACTGGAGTATGTAGCCTTTCCCTTCTCTGGGGGATTTTCCAAACCCAGGGATCAAACCCAGGTCTCCTGCATTGCAGGCAGATTCTTTACCAGCTGAGCCACAAGAGAAGCCCAAGAATACTGGAGTGGGTAGCCTATCCCTTCTCCAGAGGATCTTCCCAAACCAGGGATTGAACTGGGGTCTCCTGCATTGCAGACTAATTCTTTACCAACTGAGCTATCAGGGAAGCCCAAAAGCACAGAGCAGAAAATACGCAGAGGGAAAACTGCATGTATTTTTTAGGAAACTGTAATTGATTTGGTATTGTTGGAATTTGAACTTGGAGGCATAGATGATGAGTTTAGAGCCTAAAAGAGCCTAGATGGGTAGAAGATCTTTACTACTATTTAAAAAGAGTAAAGTAGGGGTCTTACTTGTTTTTTTAACCTGGGTTACTCTGGCAGCTGTGTGGAGGATACAGTGTAGGACATGGTGATTAAGGCATGGGCGTTTGAGAATTTTTCTGAGTTTTCCCAGGGGCTTTACAGGTGGCACAGTAGTAAAGACTCTGCCTGCCAATGCTCGAGATGCTGGTTCGATCCCTCGGTTGGGAACATCCCTGAGAAGGAAATGGCAGCTTACTCCAATATTCTTGCCTGGGAAATCCCATTGACAGAGGAGCCTGACAGGCTATATCAGATGTGATTGAGCAGGTACTCACGCTAAGTTTTCAATGGAAGGTGTGTGCTTAGTTGCTCAATCATGTTCAATTGTGACCCCATGGACTATAGCCTGCTAGGCTCCTCTGTTCTTGGAATTCTCCAGGCAAGAATGCTGGAGAGGATGACCATTCCCTTCTCCAGGGGATCTTCCTGACACAGAGATCAAACCTGAGTCTCCTGCATTGCAGGTGGATCCTTTATCATTTGAGCCATTGGGGTGCTAGTGATAAAGAACTCGCTTGTCAATGGAGGAGACATAAGAGACTCAGGTTTGACCCCTGGGTCAGGAAGATCTCCTTGAGGAGGGCATGGCAACCCATTCTAGTATCAGTATTCTTGCTTAGAGAATCCTGTGGACAGAGGAACCTGGGAGGCCACTGTCCATAGGATTGCAAAGAGCTGGACACGAGTGAAGTGACTTAGCATGCACCTGCTCCAGTCTGACCTCTGCAATGACAATGAGTTTTCAATACAGAGTGTTTGTTAACTCTTTCCTCCCATCTTGTCCTGAAGTAATATAAGTAAGGGCCAGCCCTGAAAACCTATTACCTTTGGGAGATTTGATTTCATCAAAGGTCCTGGGAACAGAGAGCCTGGGATGATTGAAGCAGGTTGGACAGTTTTCCCTGATGAGCGTAGGATACATCTGCTTACAGATTTTTCCCCATCTTTGTTTTACTGGATGCCTCTTAGCCTAAGATCAGCCTAAAAGCTTTTTCCACCCCAGTTACTTATGGTGACCTATGATTAGGACTGTCAGAGGCAGCTTCATACTGCAATCACTATGCCTCCTTCATTGCTAGTCTTAGCTACTATATGGTTCTTTGCTAAATTTGCTACCTAGCTTTGTACTTTTTGGTAAAACCCCCATGGTACCTTGGTAATTATCTTTTTTATCAGCAGGTATTGGTTGTTTTTCTTCTCTTTTATACGTACTTGGGGTTCCAAAGAGGTTTGAAAACCAGGTTGTTGGGTCAAGGGCTAGCCCTGGGGGTGGAGGAAGAAGTCCTCAGGGGAGAGCAGAGACTGGGCGTCCCTGGGAGTCAGGACTTACACATGATGCACTGTCCGTCCTACATAGCCGGCCGCCTTTTTGTTTCAGTGTTGTACCTCATTGTCAACCCCAAACTCTTTTCTCTGCACTATAGCCATATACACAGTGCTGATGTAAAAGTCAAAGTCGCTCAGTTGTGTCCGGCTCTTTGCGACCCCATGGACTATACAGTCCATGCAATTCTCCAGGCCAGAATACTGGAGTGGATAGCCATTTGCTCTCCAGGAGATCTTCCCAACCCAGGGATGGAACCCAGGTCTCCCACATTGCAGGCAGATTCTTTACCAGCTGAGCCACCAGTGAAGACCCTATATAAAGTGGAAATATAGTAAATAATTGATGGGGAAAATTGATATCAACCTGAGCTTCCTGCTTCCATGTTCATTGGGCATATTTCATCTTTACTAATAATAGTTCCACTTCTAAAATCTTAGTTTACAGCTTATCACACTCTGATCTTCACATCATCTTCTGTTTCTGTAGCTTGCATTCATTCATCCCCAAAATTGTTCAAACTCTTTGTAACTTCTGGTCTGTTGATTTTTGCTTTTTCCTAAATCATCTTTTCATTGTTGGTCACCTCATGCCTCTACTTTCCTCCTTGTCCAACTAAATATTTCATGGGCTGTCATAATTATTCCTATGTGTGTTCCTTCAGTACCTTCTGTCTTAGCTGTCATACCTGTCATACTGGAGAAAATCCCAACTGTGATTAAACCAACTCTGTCTATGGTACACTTGTACCAGATAATAAAATAAATAAGTAAAATATGTAGTGTGCTATAGGGTGATAAATACTATGAAGAAAATAAAACAGGAAAGGGGGATATAGAGTGATGGGAGATTTTATGGCTTTAAATAGCATTATCATGAAAGATATCTCTTTGGAATGAGATGTTTGAGTAAAGACCTGAAGAATATAAGAAACAGGCATTTCAATTCTGAGGGGAAGAATATACTTGGTAGCGGTAGAAAGCTCCTTAGGCTGGAAGCATATCTTTAGCTCTAAAATTTTGTTTGAGGAACACCAAGGAGCCCAAGTATGGCTAGAGTAGAGTGAGTAAGAGAAAGGGTAGTAGATGAGATCAAAGGGGAAAGATGGGGAGAGGAGGGCTGAATTATGGAGAGTTTCAGATGGGTAAGTGTCTTACAGGGTAAGGTTTTTGGCTTTTGTGCTGAAGGAGATGAAAAGCCATTGGAGAATTTTGAGCAGAGGAATCACGTGATCTGACATTCATTTTAATCCCATCTGTTTGACTACTTTCAGGAACATTGACTGAATGGGTATGTGGAAGCAGAGAGACCACTCAAGAGACTCTTGCAGTTACTCAGGCAAACGAGCAAGGGATATGAAATAATTGTCTGTGAATAAGAGAATGCTTTTTTGTAGAACAAAACCACTTGAAAGCGTTGTCTGTATCTTCTTTCATTTCTTCTGCTCTTACTCTTTCTTGAACCCATTCCAGTCAAATCAGGCCTTAGTCTCCTAATTCCACTGCAGCACTTATGTCACGGTCATCATTGGTCACGTCCAGTAGCCAGTTTTCAGTATTCATCTCACTCAACCTGCTGCTTTTGACATGGTTGATCATTCCATCATTTGGCTCCTGGGACCATGCTCTCTTGGTTTTCTTCCAGTCTCACCAGTGCTTCAGAGAGCTTAGTATTTAATGTGCTTCTACAATCTGTTCTCTCTCCTGGTGTAATCTCATTAGATTGTATTACTTTGCATTTCATCTGTCTGCTGTTGATTCCCATGTTTTTTCCTCTAGTCTTGACTTTCCTCTGAGCTCTAACTCCTTTTTTCAGTTGTGAGTGTAACATTTCTATTTGGGTAGCGAATAGACCTTTCAAACTTAATGTGTCCAGAGTTGAACCCTGTTTTTATTTCCTTTTCTGCTTCTCCTTCAGTCTTAATGTCTCCTTCATGTCAATAAATGGCACTATCATTCAAGCTATGACAAACCTAGACAGAGTATTAAAAAGCAGAGACAACACTTTGCTGACAAAGGTACATATACTCAAAGCTATGATTTTTCTAGTAGTCGTGAACAGATGTGAGAGTTGAGCCATAAAGAAGGCTGAGTGCTGAATAATTGATGCTTTTGAACTGTGGTGTTGGAGAAGACTCTTGAGAGACTGACTGTTGGACTGCAAGGAGATCAAACCAGTCCATCCAAAAGGAAATCAGTCCTGAATATTCACTGCAAGGACTGATGCTGAAACTGAAGCTCCATTACTTTGGCCACTTGATGTGAAGAACTGACTCACTGGAAAAGACTATGATGCTGGGAAAGATTGAGGGCAGGAGGAGGAGGAGTGACCAGAGGGTAAGATGGTTGGATGGCATCATCAACTCAATGGACATGAATTTGAGCCAACTCTGGGAGATGGTGATGGACAGGGAAGCGTGGCATGGTGCAGTCTATGGGGTCGCAAAGAGTCGGACACTACTGAGTGGCTAAACCACAAAACCATTCACTCAGAGCAAAATATGGAAGTTGTTTTTGATTCTTTTCTAAACCTCATATTCCACATTCAGCCCATCAGTTCTGGTTGGTGCAGTATTCAAACTGCATGAGACTTTTCCCCACTAGCTCCATCACTAGTCTAATATTAGCCTCTTTCATCTTCCATCTGGGTTACTATAAAAGTCTCCTAACCTGTCTTCCTGATTCTATTCTTCTACCCTCCCCCCCAACTATGATAATGATAATTGGTACACAGCAAGAGCAGTATCATCCTGTAAAAGCTAAAGTCAAAATTTGTCACCCTCTCTAGTCAAAAGTGGCTTTCCATCACAGTTAGTCAAAGTTGAAGGTGCTTGCTTTGTCCTTTAAGTGCCTACGTGATCTGCCTCTGCTGCTGCTGCTGCTGCTGCGTCGCTTCAGTCATGTCCTAGGCCTTCTCAAACCTCATTTCCTTCTCTTCCTTTTGTTACTGTGCTCTAGTCACAGTGGCTGCCTTGATGGTCTCCAGATATATTAAGCATGCTCTTCCCTGAGGACATTTTAAAAATTATTTGAGGACTTCTATACTTAGTATTTTTCTCTACCTGAGGTGTTCTTTCTCTGGATATGTTTATATGACTGGCTTCCTCATTTCATTTAGGTCTCTGTTCAGATATCACCTCCTCAAAGAGGCCTTCCTTGACCAGCCTTTTTATTTATTTATTTATTTTTGACCAGCCTTTTTAAAGTAGCACTCTTAGTCACTCCTGTCCCCTCTTTTTATTATGTCCTTTATTCACCTGTGACTGTCACATATTTGTTATTTATTGTCATTCTCACACATTAGGATATATGCTCCCTGAGGATATGAATTTGAATTGGTTTTTCCTTACTGCTGTATCTCCAGTTTCTAGACATGTATATTGGAGATACTAAAGAAATGCTTCTTGAGTGAATATATAGTGATTAAGTCATTGTCTGACCTTAGATTCCAACTGTGTGACCTGATGCAAGTTACTTAAATTCCTTAAGCCTTAATCACCCCATGTGTATGTAGTGGAGATAATTTCATTACCAATTTCACTGTTAGGATTTAATAAGTTAATCCATGTAAAACACTTACTACAAAGCCTGATACCAACGAGTGCTCAATAATGGTTAATTATTATATTTTTAGAATACATGCATAGAATGTGTGAATATAGGGTTCATATTTTTCAGTGTTCTTATCTGGTTTCAGAAAGAAATAAAAAAAGGTATGTCTTGACCTTTGATTTGTTGGCATTATTGAACTGTCCTTTTATTTTGTTCAGCTTGAAAAAGCGGCTTTAATTTGTATATTTTTCCTTTTAGACCACCAGGCTCCTCTGTCTATGGGGATTCTCGAGGTAAGAATACTGGAGTGGGTAGCCTATCCCTTCTCCAGGGGATCTTCCCGACCCAGAATCAACCCGGGGTCTCCTGCAGGCAGATTCTTTACAACCTGAGCTACCAGGGAAGCCCTTAGGGAAACTTCATGAATTTCTTTCTAAGTAACTGGTTTAGAATGTGTTATAGTCTCCCTAGGCTTTAGAATGTATTTAATAGCAAATATGGACCAAGGAAACCACATTTTAAATTCTGTGATATTTTAGTTGTTTACCAATTTTAATGTAATGTTCACCCTTCTTAAGGGTGGACCTTGCAGCAGAGGTACAAATCCTTTAACCTTTGATTTGTTGGGAGATGAAGAAGCCACATAGTTTCTCTGCCTGTATTTCAGCAAAACAGGGGTAATATAGATGTAGGAATACTAATTTTATATAAATTATTTATTATATGTATACTTTTGCTTTCTAACCTTGTTCCACTCAGCATTGTTTTTGAGAATTATATGTCACAGATCAGCACACTTTTTCTGTTCAGGGCAATATAATAAGTATTTTAGGTTTTGTCATACTGTTTGTTTCACAACTACATACTCAACTAAACTGTTGTAGCATGACAGCATCCCTAAGACAATATGCCAATGAATGAACTTAGACTTTATATAGACTTTATATAGAGATATTGAAATTAGAATTTTATCTAATTTCCATATTTGTCATATTGAGAATACTATTTTACAAACTCTTCTTCTATTGATTTGTTTTCCAACTATTTACAAATGTAAAAATTTCTTTTAGCTCCCTGGGTAGACATAAGCAGACTGTGGGCACGACATGGCCTACCAGCTGAAGTTTACTTACCTTGATCTATGTTATCTTAACACATTTAGATTAATGTCATCAATTTTAAACTGCTATATAGCATTATTTTGAAAGAATAATTTGTAATATGTAAACTTTTTTTTAAAACTTGGACTTCCCTGGTGGCTCAGATGGTAAAGAACCCGCCTGCAATGCTAGAGACCTGGGTTTTATCACTGGGTTGGGAAGATCCCCTTAAGGTGGACATGGCAACCTACTCCAGTATGCTCACCTGGAGAATCCCCATGGACAGAGGAGCCTGGCAGGCTACAGTCCATGGGATCACAAAGAGTCCAATACGACTGAGTGACTAAGCACAGCACAACAAACATTTTGTTATAATAATGGACCATTAGGTGATTCCCACTTTCCAGCGCTACAGTAAATATTCTTGTACTTATCTCCTTGTGCACATGTGCAGGAGTTTCTCTTACAGGATACTGTTGCCAGATTGCTTTTTTCAGTGTTTGTACCTGTATGTGCTTTGCCACTGATGTTTCGCTGTGTCCTTGACAACTCTTGGTGTTATCACTTTTTGTTAATTTTCTAGATTTAGATGGCATCTCAGTGCTTTAAATACATTTTCCTGATTATTAGCAAGGTTGAGAATCTCTTCACAGATTTAGTATTTACTTGGAAGTTTTGCTTTCTGTGACTTCCTTAGTTATGAACTTTGTTTTTCTCATAAACTTCCTTTTTATTTTTCTTATTGATTGTTGTTGAGTTTTTTTTTTAAATTGTCATTTAGAAATAGAATATGGCGAAGAAGTATTGTAGGGAAAGAGCAAATTAGCCAAGATAGCAGTGAGGAGAGTCTTTCAACCCACGGCCTCTCGCTCTCGCACCATGTTTTGTAAATACACGGTTATGTAACAGCTGAGGTCACTTATGGCACTGCACGTGCACTTCACAACTTACCCGCCTGGCCACAGTCCACCTTTGTTCTGCAAACATATATAAGCTCCACCTGCAAAGCCCTTGAGGCTGCATTATGTCTGCATCTGCTAGGTCAACCACAGGAGAATACAGTGTGTCTGCCTTAGGGCTGCTGCGCTAGCCCGGAGAGAATAAACATGTCTGCAGTTCCTTGAGTTTTCTTCCAGCTTCCCCACTTGTGCCTTGCCCATCCTGGGTTCAGCAAACAGTGAGATACAGGGAGATAAATATACTTTAGGTTTGAATTCTCTTAATAGCTTAGTAGGTTTGAATTTGAAATGGTGATAGCAATGTCTATTTAACCATGTTGTTCTTATGGTTATAAATTGCCTAGTTTGTATTGGAGCTCACTAAATGTTTGTTTCTATGTTTTTCATTGTGTTTGTTCTTTGTGACTACTGTAACTTTATGTGTAGCAAAGTATTCCTTTTGTAGCAGACCACTTGTTTTGTGAATTTTCTTCTTTCCTCCTTTTTTTCTTTTTTTACTATTTAACTTGTTTGTTGTCAAATACAACAAGTACAGAAAAGCAGTTAAAAACAAAAAGATAATTTAGTGAATTATAAAATGAACACCATTAATCAAGCAGAATTTTACCAGCCATTCAGGAAACTTCTTGCTGTGGCCCTCCCAATCATAGTCCCTCTGTCTCTGCAAAAGTAATCAGTATTCTGACCTAGGGATTCTCTGGTAGTTCAGACGGTAAAGAATCTGCCTGTAATGCAGGAGACCTGGATTTAGTCCCTGGGTTGGGAAGATCCCCTGGAGGAGGGTATGGCAACCCACTCCAGTATTCTTGCCTGAAGAATCCCATGGACAGAGGAGCTTGGTGGGCTCTACAGTCCATAGGGTTACAAAGAGTCAGACATGACTGAGTGACTAGGCATAGCACAGCAGATTCTGACTTAAGCATTTCTTTGTATTTCTCTTTAAGTCTGCATCTAAGATATTACAGTTTAGTCTTGCCCATTTTAAAAAACTAGATGTGTTTGTCTCTTTTAATCTATACGTTTTCCTTTCATCTCTTCTTTAAAGTCTGTATGTTGAAAAACCTTGGAACATTTGACCTGTAGTTTCCCTTAGTCTAGATTCATAGTTACGGTGCATTTCAAAATGTTTCAGCTCCTTTGTATTGCCTGCAAGTTACAGCTGGATAGAGAGGCTTAATCAGTCTCAGGTTCAATTCCTTTGGCAAGATTTTGGGTGGTAGTGTGTTCCTTAAATAGAAGGCACACGATGTCTGCTTTTTGTTCTTTGATTGGGGGTCCCCGTACATAATGAAATTCATCTTTCTCACTGTTTTGAATATTTTTCTCTTTGTTGTTGGCTTTAACAGTTGGTAATGATATGTTTTGACTCAAATTCTGTGTGAGTTTAACCTACTTGAGGTTCATTGAGCTTCTGCACATGTAGGCTTATGTCTCATCAAATTTGGGAAGTGTTTGGCAGTTGTTTCTTCAGGTATTCTTCCCATTTCTCTCTTCTTCTTCTGGGATTCCCTTAATGCATATATTGTTTCTTTTGAAGATGAACCCCTCATCTCTTAGGCTCTCTTCACTTTATTCTCTTTTTTTCTTTTTGTTCCTCAGACTATATAGCTTTAATTGTCTTGTCCTCGAGATTGCTGATTATGTCTTTGCTTTCTCAAATTTGCCATTGAACCCCCTACTGAACTTTTCATTTATTGGCTTTCTTATTTCTAGAATTTCTATTTGATTCCCTTTTATAATTTGTCTTTTTGTTGATAGTCTTGTTTTGTTCATACATTGTTTTCCTGATTTTCTTTAATTCTTTGCAAATGTTTTCCTTTAGTGATAGGAGCTTATTTAAGACGATAGATTTCAAGTATACTGCCAAGTGGAATGCTGGGCTTCCTCAGGGATGTTTTCTGTTAATGTATTTTGACTCTTGAGTGGACCATACTTTCTTATTTCTTTATACATCTTGTGTTTTTTTAAAAATTGTTGTTGTTGAAAAGTAGAGATTTGAATATTGGCAACTCGGGAATACAGTGTTTCCTCTTTCCCCAGGTTTTGCTATTTTTTAAATATTGAAGGCTGTAGTTGTTCATTTGTCTAGTGAATTTTCCCAGCCTTTTTTGTAGAAATTGAATTTCTTGCTGTTTGTGATACTGAAGTCTCCGTTCCTTAGCTTGTATTTTGATTATGATTTTTTGGATTGCCAGGAGCTAAACAAACAAACATACAGTCAGTATGTTTGTTTTCAGATCAGATCAGATCAGTCGCTCAGTCGTGTCCGACTCTTTGCGACCCCATGAATCCCAGCACACCAGGCCTCCCTGTCCATCACCAACTCCCGGAGTTCACTCAGACTCACGTCCATCGAGTCAGCGATGCCATCTAGCCATCTCATCCTCTGCCGTCCCCTTCTCCTCCTGCCTCCAATCCCTCCCAGCATCAGAGTCTTTTCCAGTGAGTCAACTCTTAGCATGAGGTGGCCAAAGTACTGGAGTTTCAGCTTTAGCATCATTCCTTCCAAAGAAATCCCAGGGCTGATGTCCTTCAGAATGGACTGGTTGGATCTCCTTGCAGTCCAGGGACTCTCAAGGGTCTTCTCCAACACCACAGTTCAAAAGCATCAATTCTTCGGCGCTCAGCCTTCTT
>NW_011494828.1:1775084-1775974 GCF_000754665.1 Bison bison bison
GCCTTCTTCACAGTCCAACTGTCACATCCATACATGACCACTGGAAAAACCATAGCCTTGACTACACGGACCTTTGTTGGCAAAGTAATGTCTCTGCTTTTGAATATGCTATCTAGGTTGGACATAACTTTCCTTCCAAGGAGTAAGCGTCTTTTAATTTCATGGCTGCAGTCGCCATCTGCAGTGATTTTGGAGCCCCCCAAAATAAAGTCTGACACTGTTTCCCCATCTATTTCCCATGAAGTGATGGGACCGGATGCCATGATCTTCGTTTTCTGAATGTTGAGCTTTAAGCCAACTTTTTCACTCTCCTCTTTCACTTTCATCAAGAGGCTTTTTAGTTCCTCTTCACTTTCTGCCAGAAGGGTGGTGTCATCTGCATATTTGAGGTTATTGATATTTCTCCCAGCAATCTTGATTCCAGCTTGTGTTTCTTCCAGTCCAGCGTTTCTCATGATGTACTCTGCGTATAAGTTAAATAAGCAGGGTGACAATATACAGCCTTGACGAACTCCTTTTCCTATTTGGAACCAGTCTGTTGTTCCATGTCCAGTTCTAACTGTTGCTTCCTGACCTGCATACAAATTTCTCAAGAGGCAGATCAGGTGGTTTGGTATTCCCATCTCTCTCAGAATTTTCCACAGTTTATTGTGATCCACACAGTCAAAGGCTTTGGCATAGTCAATAAAGCAGAATTAGATGTTTTTCTGGAACTCTCTTGCTTTTTTGATGATCCAGCGGATGTTGGCAATTTGATCTGTGGTTCCTCTGCCTTTTCTAAAACCAGCTTGAACATCAGGAAGTTCATGGTTCACATATTGCTGAAGCCTGGCTTGGAGAATTTTGAGCATTACTTTACTAGCGTGTGAGATGAGTACAATTGTGCGGTA
>NW_011494828.1:1776644-1776955 GCF_000754665.1 Bison bison bison
AGGCTTTCTTATCTCTTCTTGCTATTCTTTGGAACTCTGCATTCAGATGCTTATATCTTTCCTTTTCTTCTTTGCTTTTCGCTTCTCTTCTTTTCACAGCTATTTGTAAGGCCTCCCCAGACAGCCATTTTGCATTTTTGCTTTTCTTTTCTATGGGAATGGTCTTGATCCCTGTCTCCTGTACAATGTCACAAACCTCATCCCATAGTTCATCAGGCATTCTATTAGATCTAGGCCCTTAAATCTATTTCTCACTTCCACTGTATAATCATAAGGGATTTGATTTAGGTCATACCTGAATGGTCTAGTGG
>NW_011494828.1:1778124-1781254 GCF_000754665.1 Bison bison bison
ATTGAGTTAGACAAGGCTGTGGTCCTAGTGTGATTAGATTGACTAGTTTTCTGTGAGTATGGTTTCAGTGTGTTTGCCCTCTGATGCCCTCTTGCAACACCTACTACAAACATACAAACAGTCTGGTTTTTGCAGATTGACACTTTGACTCCTTCGGCCCCTAGCCAGACTTGTGCTGAGTCCAGGGATCAGCTTGAGATGAAAGCTTAAAATCTTTTCAGTCTTTCCTGAGCATGCATTTCACCCTGGGCTTTCTAATTTACTTTATATACACAGGTGTTTGTTATTACCCTAATTTCCCAAAGAAACTCTCCCTTTTCCTGCCCAGATCTCAGGTAGTCAATTGTGTGTCTCATTGCTAATCCTGTGCCCAGGTGGCTGTGGGTGTTTGGGTCACCTTACGGGGTTTTAAGCAGTGCTTGCTGCTTTTCCCCGTTGAGAAGATTCCAAGTTAGGTGAAATAGAGAGGAGTTCCTTGTGTCAGTCCTCCAGGTACCCCTAGATGAGTTAGAACAGATGTTAATAATTTACAAGTGATATCTACTCTGGTCCTTCTGGTACCAGGGGCCAGGGTCCCACTCTGGGATCCCAACTGATGTCTTCACGATTGCCTCCACATCAATGAATGAGTAGGGTGAGGGCAACTAAAAATGCCACAAAGCTTTCCTGCCATTTTTAGGTTGACTTCTTGATTCAGTTCTCATGGTTGTTGTAAATCTTCTATTTTCCAGAGTCTGACAGAAGTGTTTCTGACAGTTTCTGCCTGTTTTTCAGGCAGAAAAACTTTGGGGTTTCTTTGGGGTAATTTTAGGTTGGGAACTGTCTGCTCCACCATTTTGCCTATGTTGTCTTTGACTTGAATTTAATTTTTATCTCCCTAACGATGAACGATGTTGAGAATGGTTTCATTTGCCATATTTGCTTTTTCTTTGCTGAAATGTCTATTAGGTTTCTTGCTCATTTTTTTTTTATTGGCTTGTTACTGAATGTTTTCTCAGATATGTTTTGCAAATATTTTTCCTCCTGTGTGATTTGTTTTCACTTTTTAAACAGTATCTTTGGAAGAATAGTTTTTAAATTTGATGACATCTGTAAATTTGTTCTTTTTTAAACTTATGCTTTGCTGTGTTATCTAAGAATGCTATCTAACTCAAAGTATAAAAATTTTACTCTTGTATTTTCTTTTGAAGTTTTATACTTTTAGATTTTATAGTTAGATTTATAATCCATTTACAGTTATTTTTCATACATTGTCTTTGATATGCCTGAGGTATGGGTCAAAATACTTTTCTATATATTTTTTGTATATGCGCATCAAGCAAAGGTTTTAATAGGGATTAAGAGAATGTACTTTGATTAGTGTGGCGCCTGGGTTTGACTCTTGGCAGGGTAGGTCAGGAAGAATCTGTCACAGGATATGGACTTCTCTTCACCTATTAAATTACCATTCATATGGGATAAGACAACTTGTGTTTCAAGCCCAGGTTTTTAGCCTGATAGACACGTTTTTAGTGTGTAGACTTCTGTTTTTTAGCTGTGAATCCTTTGATTACTTCTAATCCTGTTCTTGTGTGTGTGTGTGTTAGTAGCTCAGTCGTGTCTGACTCTTTGCAACCCCACAGACTGTTGCCCACCAGACTTTTCTGTCTATGGAATTCTCCAGGCAAGAACTCTGGAATGGATTGCCATTCCCTTCTCCAGAAGATCTTCCCGACCCAGGGATTGAACCCTGATCTCCTGCATCACAGGCAGATTCTTTACTGTTTGAGCTACAGGGAAGTCAAGGAAGAAGTCCTATCCTTAAAGCATAATATAGTATAAACACAACACTAGCCTTGTGTGTAGTTAAAGTTGTATCATCTTTCAGCTAACTTGTACATCTTATACATCTTATACAAGCTAACTTGTATAAAGTTAGCTTGAGATTTGCTTTAGTATTATGGGGGACGGAGATAGTTCTGACCGAGAGAGGGAGGACTCTGTGAGGACTCAAGAGAAAGCAATAAGCTCTAGAGTTGGGAGAGCATGTAGAGATTTTGTAGTCAGGCAATTTTCAACCTTTTATTTGATAGTTGAAATTTACATGTCATATAGTAGGTATGTTATTGTTACAGTGTTGCTACAATAGATAAATACAAATTATGTGTAATTTCTGGCATGCAAGCTGTAATTCTGCCTTTTAAAAAATCTCACATAAGAAACAACATTGTAACATAAGTGAACCGACTGTATTGTAGTATTTACCAGGAACTTGCTTTCATTTAATTAAGAGTATACTGATTGAGTACTTTAAACCAATTTCAAGTAATTTGTGACACAATTCTCAGTTGATCAACATGTGTGTGTGTTGGTGGAATTATACTGAAAGTTTTTGTTTAGTTTGGTGGTTCTCAAACTTTAGTGTGCTTTGGACTTACCTAGAGGGCCTGTTAAAACACAGATTGCTGGTCCCCTCCCTGAGATTTTCCAATTTAGTAAATCTGGGGTGGGGCTCTAGAATTTGCATTTCTAACAAGTTCACTGCTGATGCTGATGTTCCTTGTCTGGGGACCACATTTTCAGGATCACAGCTTAGGCCAACTTTCACCTTACTTTTTCAGTATTCTAGGGGCAGAGTTTGTCCTTTTTAAGGTAGCCTATTCACTGTTAGACAGTTCTTCCTATAATTAAACCTACTTCTCCTTTTGTTATTTTTGTCCAGTATTTCTAGTTCTGGCCTGTGAGGTAAGAAGTTTACTCTTCCTATAACAGAAGAAAGCCCTCATGTAGTTGAAGAAAGTTATTCATGTCTCCTTTATTTAATTTCTTTCATGTTAAGCATTTATAGTTTCCTAATAGTTATTGTTTCTTGATTTCCTACTTTTGCATTCCAGTCCCCTGTAATGAAAAGGACATCTTTTTTGGGTGTTAGTTCTAAAAGGTCTTGTAGGTCTTCATAGAACCGTTCAACTTCAGCTTCTTCAGTGTTACTGGTGGGGGCATAGGCTTGGATTACTGTGATATTGAATGGTTTGCCTTGGAAACAAACAGAGATCATTCTGTCGTTTTTGAGATTGCATCCAAGTACTGCATTTCGGACTCTTTTGTTGACCATGATGGCTACTCCATTTCTTCTAAGGGATTCCTGCCC
>NW_011494828.1:1781354-1781863 GCF_000754665.1 Bison bison bison
CTCCAGTAGCATATCGGGCACCTACCGACCTGGGGAGTTCCTCTTTCAGTATCCTATCATTTTGCCTTTTCATACTGTTCATGGGGTTCTCAAGGCAAGAATACTGAAGTGGTTTGCCATTATGGACCTAACAGAAGTGGAAGATATTAAGAAGAGGTGGCAAGAATACACAGAAGAACTGTACAAAAAAGATCTTCACGACCCAGATAATCACAATGGTGTGATCACTGACCTAGAGCCAAACATCCTGGAATGTGAAGTCAAGTGGGCCTTAGAAGGTATCACTACAAAGAAAGCTAGTGGAGGTGATGGAATTCCAGTTGAGCTATTTCAAATCCTGAAAGATGATGCTGTGAAAGTGCTGCACTCAATATGCCAGCAAATTTGGAAAACTCAGCAGTGGCCACAGGACTGGAAAAGGTCAGTTTTCATTCCAATCTCAAAGAAAGGCAATGCCAAAGAATGCTCAGACTACCACACAATTGCACTCATCTCACACGCTAGTAAAG
>NW_011494828.1:1782462-1796258 GCF_000754665.1 Bison bison bison
ATATGCAGATGACACCACCCTTCTGGCAGAAAGTGAAGAGGAACTAAAAAGCCTCTTGATGAAAGTGAAAGAGGAGAGTGAAAAAGTTGGCTTAAAACTCAACATTCAGAAAACGAAGATCATGGCATCTGGTCCCATCACTTCATGGGAAATAGATGGGAAAACAGTGGAAACAGTATCAGACTTTATTTTTTGGGGCTCCAAAATCACTGCAGATGGTGATTGCAGCCATGAAATTAAAAGACACTTACTCCTTGGAAGGAAAGTTATGACCAACCTAGATAGCATATTCAAAAGCAGAGACATTACTTTGCCAACAAAGGTCCGTGTAGTCAAGGCTATGGTTTTTCCAGTGGTCACGTATGGATGTGAGAGTTGGACTGTGAAGAAAGCTGAGCGCCGAAGAATTGATGCTTTTGAACTGTGGTGTTGGAGAAAACTCTAGAGAGTCCCTTGGACTGCAAGGAGATCTAACCAGTCCATTCTGAAGGAGATCAGTCCTGGGTGTTCTTTGGAAGGAATGATGCTAAAGCTGAAACTCCAGTACTTTGGCCACCTCATGTGAAGAGTTGACTCATTGGAAAAGACTCTGATGCTGTGAGGAATTGGGGGCAGGAGGAAAAGGGGACGACAGAGGATGAGATGGCTGGATGGCATCACTAACTCGATGGACGTGAGTTTGAGTGAACTCAGGGAGTTGATGATGGACAGAGGGGCCTGGCGTGCTGCAATTCATGGGGTCTCAAAGAGTCGGACACAACTGAGCGACTGAACTGAACTGAATAGTTATTGTAAGAATACTGTAATATGTAGTTACGTTAATACTGCCATAACAGTGTTTTATTTGTAACCTTGTTTCTCTCCCTGTATTTTCTGGGATACTATCCAGGCCAGAATCCTGGAAGTCATCCTAGGTTCCTTCCCCTCCTTAACTCCTTTTTTTGCCAAAGAATCATTTGATTGTAGAAATGCTAGGAACCAGATAGAAATTTGATCCAGTTTAGGCAGAAGGGGGCAGCTTAAGGGTACAGTAATATGCTATTGAACCTGCAAAACATGTGATTTGGCTGGATCTCTCATAAGTGACTAGAAATGGGAACTAGAAAATTGCAAGAAGTAAGTTAGTTTGGAAGTTATGTTATAGAAAGAAAGTTCCTCTTCCCATGTCCCTTTTCTTTCTCTCTTAGACTCTGTGTTTTATTTGCTGCATTCCCTTTTCTTGTCTTTTAATAAATTCTTCAGTAAATCCAATAATGTTCTACCGTTTTTAAAAGTCCAATCTAAATACCATATGTACAATAGATAGCCAGTGGGAATTTGCTATATGACCCAGGGAACTCATACCAGGGCTCTCTAACAGCCTCGAAGGATGGGAAGGATTGGGAGGTGGGAGGGAGGTTCAAGGAGGAGGGGACATGTATACCTATGGCTGATTCATGTTGTTGTATGGCAGAAACCAACACAATATTGTAAGGCAATTATCCTTCAATTAAAAAGAAATAAGTCCAGTCTAGCTAGCTGAGCAAGAGAAGCAAGGTACAGAATAGTTCATAAAGAGTGATTTATTTATGTACTCAACTCTGTTCAAAGCCTGGATAGTAATTATCCTGGGGAGATAGTGTAGTGACTGAAAGGGAGCACAGGGGGCCTTCTGGAAAGTGCTTGGTTATGTTTCTTTTTTTTCTTTTTAAATCTTGATGGTGGTTACATGGATATGTTTAACTTGCAAAAGTTCTTTAAGTTATATGCTTAGTTATATGTACTTTTATGAAATGAGTAATATACTAAAGTTAAAAGGATGTCCTGGTTTAAAAGTTAAATTTCATTTCCCATTTAATTAACATTTCCTTCCCTTTGCAAAGTTTTGATAGGAGAGACTTGGAATAAGAAGGTGCATAATCTGCTTTCATTTTTCCTCTCCTCTGACTTCTTTTCTTTGGTACGTTATAGGGAATAGAGAGATTGAACAGGATATGACTTTCTTTTAACTGATGCTGATCTAGTCCTGTTGGTTGTCAGTCCTTTTGTGCCTAAGACTAACTGTTCATCCATACAGTGAAACAGGCATCCAAGTGCTGGCTCTGTCTTGTTGCTCATTTGTAAGTTATTTGGGGAGTATTTTCCTTTCCATTTTGCCTTCATATAGGATATTCCGTCACCTTGGTATCTTGTAAGGCCTCCTCACTTCCCTCCACCCACAGCTGCTTGCTGGAGTGTTGCCTCTGTGAATGGCCAGCCCTTTTGGATGGGTTACCAGCTTTAGTGCCCAAACCCTGATTTCTTCATGGTTTCTACTTGATGCATAAGTACTGTTTCATCCTTGTCACACCACTTGGTGGTAATATAGGCTGCTGCCTTGACGCTTTCTCTTTTTGCACTGACTTCTTCCAGCTCCCCTTTCTTCCTGCTCATTCCTGATGCAGTTGCCTGGACACATCAATTGCTTCATGGTTGTTGTTGTTTAGTCGCTCAGTCGTGTCCAACTCTTTGCGACCCCGTGGACTACAGCCCTCCAGGTCTCCCTGTGTCTCACCATCTCCTGGAGTTCACCCAAGTTCATGGCTATTGAATTGGTGATGCTATCCAACCTTATCCTCTGCTGCCCTCTTCTTTTGCCTTCAGTCTTTCCCAGCATCAGGGTCTTTTTCAATGCTACCAATAATGGTACAGTGCCTCACTACCCCCCATATTCTTTTATCCATTTACTACCAATTTAAAAAATACTTTCTTCTCGGGACTTTCCTGGTGGTTCAGTGGTTGGGACTTTGCACTCTCACTGCTGAGGGCCCAGATTCGATCCCTGGTCAGGGAACTAAAATCCTACAAGCAGCGCAGTGTGACAAAAAACAAAACAACAACAAGCAAGAAAACAACTTTTCCCCCTTCCTCTTCAGCTGTTTTTCATCAACCTCACTCTTTTTATGCTGGGGTATTTGTCAATTATATTCTGGATAGCCACTACCAACGAGTATTTGTGCTTTCCTGCATGTGAACCCATCTGTCACAGTATGTGAGACCAGAGGCTTTTAAAAAAATCTTTTCTCCAGGAGGTAGACGTTTCTCTATTTCCTGTGGCTCTTAGTATTGCTGTGGTACTAGGTACTTGTGTCTTGTTTTTAAAATGGCAGGTAATGTACATTTCAGTTATTTCTCTTCATGCTTCTCATTTTTTTTTTTGTACTGTCCAGGTCAGATTGATGTGCTGCTTATCTCTATTTGTTGTAGCTTCCTTTATTGAAATGTAAAAGATAGGCCTCATTTGCCTTTTTTAAAAATAATATTTTCTCATCTAATGCTACTAATTAGGTGGGTGTTTGCTTTAGAATGTCTGCATCTTGATGATTCTTACTGGTGAGGAGGAAGTGGCATTGGGATGGAGTGGGATGGGCTAGACTAAAGGCCAAGGGAAGGCAGGCACTTCATATTGTCTGTATTGCCTCCTTTGTACTATTATACTTTTTCATTGAAAACATATATTTAGCTCCTATTATAGAAACATAAGGTCTTCCCTCATGGCTCAGATGTGAAGAATCCTCCTGCAAAGTGGGAGACCTGGGTTCAATCCCTAGGTCAGGAAGATCCCCTGGAGGAGGGCCTGGCTACCCATTCCAATATTCTTGCCTGGAGAATTATACACATATGTATTACAGACATACAAAGAAGGCTCTGAGTTTTACTTAAGCATTAATTGAATGTTAGGGATATTTATAACTTTGTGTGACAGGTATTTTATTATTTATGATTTTTAAAAAACTGAAATATGCTTTTCTTTACTGGATATAATGTGACTAAAAGGAGAAAAGTAAATAAACATAAGTAGACATGTACTCATTATGAATAATATATCCTGTCAAAGTGCCTTATTGTGTCACCTTGAAATCTCATCCCCTACTTTTCCTTTGGGATTTTGTAATCAATGTCTCACATCATTCATGGCATACCGAAACAGTTGTCACTAAGAAATTTGTTTCTGGCTTCAGCTGTTCAATAGGAAGTATAAAATGTTGGCACTTTTTAACTGTAATGAATGTTGTAGAGATGTTTAAATATAAAGTTCTTACACTTTCAGAAAAGACGTTAAAGTTTTATGTGTTTTACTTTTTTTTTTCCTTTGCAGGATGTGGTAACTGGACGTAGTCCCCTACTCTTCAGGAAGCTCAGTAATCCTGACATATTTTCATCCGCTGGAAAAGCTAAACTTCAACGACAACTTAGTCAGGATGACTGTAAGTTACGGAGAGGAAGCCTGGCCAGTTCTTTGTCAGGTAAGGATCTAATTTTTTTTTTTTTTTTAAGAGTTTTGGGACTGTGTTGTCAATGTTTAAGGGTGTATTAACTTGGCATCTTGACAGTTTCTTCTGTGGTAACAGTCTTCTGTAGAACACTTGTGAGTAAGGCTGTCTTCCTTTGCTGTTTCCTCATTGCATCTCTTAATCCTAACCTCATAAACCTGCTAGATATTTCTTGATTGACCATTATTACTGGTTATTCCCTTTCAATATAATTTTTGCTCTGTGTTTATTTCTTCAGACTTCACAAACTTTGCTACTTCTTCTTTTCTTTTTTTTTTCTATTTCTGAAATCCATTCCAAAGGCCATAATGTCTCCCTACCTCTTCCATAGAAAAGTCTTAAAAGATTCAAAAGGAAAAATTAATACAAGGAAGTCATGCCTAAATAGAAAGCAATTAAAACATGGCATGGTTTTAAGCAGTCAATAGAGTATGAAAAAAGAATCTATTTGACTTTAGTTGAAGAAGGAAAAGTAATCCTATTACATTCCTTGGCCTATAGTGAAGAGTATCAATTTCTTTTTACTTTTGCTCCTTTTCAGGGCTGTTCCTTTGGTTTTCTCTTCTCACTCCTCTATTGAGATTTTTATTTTGTCTGTCATGTTTTAATCACACAGAGCTGTTTCTCGTTTGTCTCTTTTTCCATAGTGTTCTGCTCTTCTTTCAAGGATGTGTTTTATCTTCTCATTCCCTATGAGTAAATAGATTTTTACTTTTTTAATTAAAATTTTCGTTAAGCTTTCTTTTTTTTGGCTCGCTGCGTCTTCATTGTGGCACACGGGGTCTTCTCTAGTTGCAGAGCACAGGCTGTACAGGACGTAGACTCTCTAGTTGTGGCATGGGCTTAGTTACCCTGTGGCACGTGGGGTCCTAGTTCCCTGACCAGGAGTCAAACCCAGGCCCCCTGTAGTGAGAGTGTGAGTCCTAACCACTGGGCTGCCAGGGAATTCCCTCTTTATTCTCATTTAATGGAGTTTCCAGGGGGACAGAAGATACAAATATGTGGTCATTCAACCATTTTTAACTGGGAATATTTCTTAAAAATAGGCTCTTGAAATCATTTTAAGAATAATTATTAGAATTTTTAAGAAGTTTTTTTCCTTGAGTTATTTGTTTACTAAAGGGCTAGTTGCTCTATTTGTTCATATTGTTCCTTTTGTTTTAAACTATTTGTGTTCCTCTAATTCTTGACACTTCTTGGTAAGCTTCAAGCCCTTACTAGTATATGTCCATACGGGTTTCGTCTGCTGTTGTGTAAGTCTCTTTCCCCATTAGGCACTTATTTTGAAGAGAGATAGGATTGTGATAGTAGCCTTTGGATATGTAGATGGGAAGTTAACAAACTAATTTTCCTTTAGGTTATATAGCTACACATCTATAGGCAAATCTCCTGGAGAGCTTGGCAACATTTGCAGAAGGAAGAAAAGAAACTAGGCAGGCTCTACTCCAGGCTTGTGGAGGTTTTGAATAGAGAACCAGTATTATTTTTTGTGGAGGGTTTTATGGAAAGACTTCTCATTAAAGCATGCATTTGAGAGCAGACTTGAGAGAAAGCTAGATTTTTTTTTTAATTTTGTTTCTGATGAAAAATGTAAAATATACCAGTTATAAAAAATTTGAGTGCAGTAACATGCTTCATGTCAAAGTTGAAAATCTTTACTTTCTTCTCTTTTCCCTCCCTCCAAACCATTTATATATACTCCATTATATTTAAATATACATTTAAAATTTTATGTAAGTATATAAACTTTATTTTAAAAATAAAAATTGAGATCATATGCTATATACTTCCTTTCTGCTATTTTCACTCAACTGAGAACATTGAACATTTTCTCCTGGCTGCAATGTTGAGCTGCCTCATTATTTTTAATGGGTTCAGTATGTCATTATGTGGCGATATTATAATTTCTTTAATTTGTAGTGATCATTTATTTTATCCCTCATTTTATTATAGTGAGAGCATTGCTAGGGTTAACTTTCTGGTCTACTTTTTTTTTTCCTTTGCATTCCTACAAATGGAATGCTATGTCCAGGCTTACTCAAATTATAATTATAATAGGTTTTGCTAAATTGCCCTCCAAATAAGTTCCGTCACATTTTGTTTGCAGTAAAAGGGTATGTTACAGCAAAAAAAAAACAAAAAACCCAACCTACTTTTTGCTCATACCTCTTTATAAGAGTGGTTACTTCTCTGACGAATAGAATTTTGTAGGAAGAAGAAGAGTTTTTAAGTAAATTGGTGATCAAGTTAAAGCCAGGTGAATATGCAGGGCAGAATATTGAAATTGAATGAGTGAATGGGTTTGGAAAAAGTAGAAAGAGATGAGGCCAGGGAGATAATATGGATTTATGGAGGATCTTTTTAGAGTTTTAAAAGTGTAACTTAGGACTTCCCCGTCAGTCCAGTGGTTAAAACTCTGTGCTTCCCCTGCAGGGGGTGTGGGTTCAGTCTCTGGTCAGGGACCTAAGATCTCGCATGCCACATGGTGCTGCCAAATAAAAACAACAAACCAAAAAAACAAAACTAAAAAAGCAACAAAAAGTGTGGCTTAATTGTTTAAACAGTAGGGAGTCATGAGAAGGGGATGACATGACCATATTTGTTTTGATTAGATCACTAACACCAATGTGAAGAATGGTGTGAGGGAAGGGATTGAAATAGGACTTGAACCTCAGCTAGAAAGTCATTGCAGTTCTAGGTGCTCAGTCTTTATAAATGACTTTCTTGCAGTCTTTCAGTAGGATTAAGGCATTCAATCAACCTGGACTGAACACATGGAATCTGGCAAGAGCAGCATAGATTCAGTGTTTGTCTTCTGGAAACCTAAGGGCTAAACTTGTCTAGGAGAAGCTTCCAGCTCCACTGTTACCACATTGAGTTGATGAGAAACTAGGTAGGATGGAAGGGACTGGAAAACTAGTGGCCTTCTAGGTTGGGTCTTAGGTTGGAACAAGCCTGTTAGGTTGGAAGCTGGGCCCTGGCATGGTGGTGGATATTACAGAGAATTTAAAATCATCAACTCAGTTCAGTATTCCACTTGGATTTCTCACCACCGCCAACATAGGTGGAATTTTTTAGAGGGCTGCAGATCCTAAAATGGATGTGGAGGGGCTTCACTTTGTTTTGGATCAATGTACTTTTAATCCATTTGCTGTCATTGTATTTTTTTCATTTTGTTAATTAATAATTTGTTAATTTTCCAAACGTTGTGTTTGAAGGCAAGCAGCTGCTCCCCTTGTCCGGCAGTGCACACAGCAGCGTGGGACAGGTGACTTGGCAGTCTTCAGGAGAAGCGTCCAACCTGGTGCGGATGAGGAATCAGTCCCTCGGACAGTCTGCGCCTTCTCTTACCGCTGGCTTGGTAAGTGTTAGTACAGATTGCTCCCTTGCTCTGTGAACAGATCCTTGGTTGTCATTTGTCATTACCACAGCTATTATTTTTCCTTTAGGGTTTGGCTAGATTAATTTCTCAAAGCAAACAACGGAAAAGAATGGAATTTAATAGACTATATTCTGAATGCTCTCTCATGCTGTCACTGGTACTGACTATGTAATGCGAGTCAATAAAAAGATTCAGTATGATTTGAACCTTAATGGATAAATTTCCTGAGAAAGAGCTTTGTTATGGAAATGATTCTAAATCTTGTGAAGTTGTGTTGCTTCCGTATATAGCTCTGTGGTATACATATTTAGTACGTGTGGATAGGGAACATGTTTTACACAGAGTAGGCAGGCACTTCAGTATATATTAAGTGAAAGAAAGAGCCTCTTCTTTGTCTAGCTTTGTATAGTAGACAGGACCTAACATGTTAAGCTGTATAGTCTGGGCAGGTTGTTTTCTGCCTATTGTTGCATCTTGTACCCTTTTACCCTCAGTGGCCCTGCCTATTTACTTAGGGAATCCATTGACTTTCTGTTGATCTCAACCCTCTTCCCTCTATCTGTAAGACAAGGCAGACTAGTAATTTGCAGGATATGATAACAGAAGCTTGTTCCCATTAAGATAAGTTCATCTACTCTTTGGGACCATAAATCTTTTGGGTTGGCATAAAGGGAGTAGAAAGCTTTGTCCATTTGTTCATCCAAGAAAGTGGGGATGGGAGAAGAAGTCTGCTTATAGCAGGTGGGAAGTTAGTTTTTGGATCAAAAGATTTCTTGATATGACCTGAGGTTTGTGATTTTAGGCTACAGGGATAATTGGCATCATTTGTGGAACTTCCCCAACTTTTTATTTTGAAAATATCAAACTTGTATAAAAATGGAAAGAATGGCAATTAAACTTACTTAGATTGACCAATTTGGTTGTAACTTTATATTTTGTCACATTTGTTTTATCTGTGTGTATATGTATATATTTTTTCCCCTGAAGATTTCAAAGCAAGTAACAAACATTATGCTATCGCACCCTCAAGTATATTTCCTAAAATCAAGGGACAGTCTCCTAAATAACCACAATATATAACGGACCCTTGAACAACAGGGATTTGAACTGAGTGGGCCTAATTATATATGGATTTTTTTCCCATTAATACTACCAGATCCGTGGTTGGTTGAATCCTGGAATGCAGAACTGTGGATAGGGAGGACCAGCTATAAATTTATACTTGGATTTTCCACTGCATGGGGATGGGGAGGGATTGGGAGATGTCAGCACCTCTAACCCTTGTGTTGTTCAAGAGTCATCTATATTACCAGATCTGAGAAGTTTAACATAAATTTAATTTAAAAAAATTCAGATTTCTCCGCTTGTTTTCAACATGTCTATTAAAGCCCCACCTCTCTCCTCTTTTAACCTCTGGAACTTAAAAAAATCCATGCACCATTGTAGAGATTTTGATCCAGTGGGTCTGGAGTGGTCCCAGGCATCCGTATTTGCTTTAAATACACTCTTTTGAGAACTGCTGCCATTAAGGTAAAACTGAATGTTTCATTTTAAGGTGGTTTGTTGCAGAGGAAATTACTGGACTGAGTTTGCTGAATTCCTAGCCTAACAATTGAAGTAGAATATTCCTGAATTAATTTTTTTTTAAAAAAAAAGCTTATTGAAATATAATTTACATATGATAAAATTACTCATTTAAACTGTACAATTCAGTGATTTTTAGTATATTCATAGATGCAGCCATCACTGCAGTCGGTTTTAGAATATATTCATCATATCAGGAAGAATTCTTAGACCCTTTAGTTATCACCTTATTTTCATCTCTGTCTGCTGCTACTGCTGCTAAGTTGCTTCAGCTGTGTCCGACTCTGTGCGACCCCATAGATGGCAGCCCACCAGGCTCCGCCATCCTTGGGATTCTCCAGGCAAGAACACTGGAGTGGGTTGCCATTTCCTTCTCCAATGCATGAAAGTGAAAAGTGAAAATGAAGTCACTCAGTCGTCTCGGACTCTTAACGACCCCATGGACTGCAGCCCACCAGGCTCCTCTGTCCATGGGATTTTCCAGGCAAGAGTACTGGAGTGGGGTGCCATTGCCTAATATACTTTCTGCCTCCATAGATTTACCTATTCTATCCATTTCATATAAATTGAATCCTATATGTGGCCTTTTGTAATTGGCTTCTTCCATTAAAATGATGTTTTTAAGGTTCCTCCATTGTGTAGCATGTATTATGTCACTCCTTTTTACCGCTGAATAATATTCTATTGTATGAATATACCTTATTTTATCTGTTTGTCAGTTGATTGACATTTGGGTTGTTTTTTCCTTTAGACTATTATGAATAATGAACATTTGTTTACAGCGTTCATATGGACAGTTTTCATTTTTCTTGGGAGTGGAATTACTTGGTCTTATGATAACTGTTTAAATGCAGCAGTGTTTGATAAACTGCAGTGTATGATGATTTTGGTTTCTTCACATCTTCATCAGCATTTGCTATTGTCTGTCTTGATTTTAGTCATCCTAGTGGTTCTGAAGTGATATCTGTGGTTTTGATTTGTGTTTTCCTAATGACAGTAAGCATCCTTTTATGTGATTATCGGCCCTTTGTATATCTTTTGAAGAAATGTGTATTCAGACTCTTTGCTCATTTAAAAAATTGGGTTATTTGTCTTTTCATGGGTGTGTAAAATAATTACTTCTCTAGAACTGAATCTAGTTATGTCTTTCCTCCCAGGGATCTGCCTTTTGTTTCCTCTTGTGCTTTTCTTCCTCAGCAATTTACTTACTTATGGTAACCTCAGGCTAGTTCCTCCTTTTCCATTCTCGTAATCAAGGATTTCCAGTTGCATATTTTATGTTTGATGGCACATTTGATAGTTAGTGTTGAATACTTTCCTTGCTTTGACTTACTGTACACTGAATATACCTTGATGCCACCCCAGCTTCTGTGGCATTTCTAAAAAAGTCTGTCCTATAATGTATCCTTGTTGTTAATAGAATCATGGCCATATACAGCCCACAGATCCATATATAGTCTGCAGACCCATATACAGTCCACAGACCCAGCCTCCAGAGAATTTTTGGGTCTACAAGATTCACATATAACAAAAAACCAATTTAAAAGTAATAAGACAACATTTAATAGAATAAGGAACTAAGGGGACAGGAATTGTCTTAGGTGTAATGATTGGGGAGATAATTTGCAGGAGGTTAGATTTGACCAGAGTCTGGAGAACAATTAGCCAAAAGCCTGAGTGTAGCAACTATTTTCATTTTGAAGCCATCTGGGTGATTGTGTTTGTGAGATTTTTGGACTTCTCTCTCATTTCCTAGTATCTATTGAGAGGATTTCTCTGAATGTCCATTTTCCCTATATATGTAGAAACTATGATTCCAATTAGTGGTTTCTAAAGCATGTATAAAAAGAATCATCCAATCATATTACTATATTGTATGTTCCTAGGGATAGGGAAAAACTTAGATGGCATCTTGTCCAAGATTAGTTATTCATCTTAAAATATATGCATGGTTCGATCCCTTGTTTGTGAAGATTTCTTAGAGAAGAAAATGGCAACTCCCTCCAATATTCTTGCCTGAAAAATCCCACAGACAGAGGAACCTGATGGGCTACAGTCCATGGGTTGCAGAGTCGGACATGACTGAGTGTGGCACATATTTGTTCAGGAACTGTTGACCAAAACCTCCCACCTAGGCCAGGCACAATAATATCTGCTTGCCTGAATTGTCTCACAACAGGAGGTTCCCATAAAGAACTCGGTGCTGCTCCCCAAAACTAACCTGGAGAATTTGGGAAGGCCAAAAGGAGGAGGGAGGAGATGGTGTGTCCTGCCAACTGTCCAGAAGCCCTCACACTGGAATCCGTCTTGGCTGAGAGAGGCACAGGCCACCAGGAAGGACTCTGAGTCAGAGGAAATTTGGGCCAAGCAAGATGAATGGCCAGAGACAACCCGGAAACTAATCCTGTTACTGTAAAACCTGAGACTGCGAGCCATGTGGCAGAGCAGTTCTCCTGGGTTCCCTTACCCTGCTGCTCTCCACCTGGGTGTTCATTCCCAATAAAGTTTTTTGCTTTTTGCCTGCATGTGTCTCCTCAGACAGTTCATTTCCAAGTGTTGGACAAGAGCTCCACTCTTGGGCCCTGGAAGGGGTCCACCTTCCTACAATATATATACATATCCTTATATACTATAAATTATATGATATACATATATACATGTATATGTGTCTTAAGACATATATATATATAAGAATATATATATAATCTTTAAGGTTAATTCCTGCTTTGCTTTCTCATGAATATGCCAAGTAGTATCTGCAACTTTGATCTTTGTCTAAGACTCACTCATCTGTTTATTCTGCCTCTGTGTTCCCCTAAACCAGTTCTTCAGCTGTTAACTAGCACCATGATCCCCCTTCCCTGCCCCGATAGCCCAAAACCAGAGACCTGGAAGTCTATTTTGACTCTTCCTTTCCCTTATTCTCCCCTATCCAATCACCCAGTGAATCCTAGCTCCAAACATTTCTAAGAGGGCTACCTTTTTTCACCTTAGACTTTTTTCACCAGTCTAAGCCACATTTGCAATCTCTTTGATCATTGCTGGGACCTCATTACTGTTAATTCATTCTTTTTCCTTTCTAACCACTCTCCACTCTAAAGTCTATTCTTTCAAAAACAAAATCTGATTTTGGCTATTCTTTTTTCTTTTAGTTTTATCTTCTAAATTTTCATTTAGTTAATATTTATCCAGCATCAATGTTTAAAATATTTCCATAGCTTCCTGTAACAATTATCATAAAATACAATAATCGGTAATTATTGAATGGATGAATTTTCATTGGTATTAGCAAATTGTCAATGAGAAATTGAGACCACAGATGGAAAGATGAGGCTTGGATGATTTTTCTCTGAAATCAGTCTATTGGGTTCAAGTAATTTATACTGAGGTTGACCTAACCCATGAATTGTGCCAGACGTTCAGATTTTAATAGAAGGGCTGTACATACCAGGAATCTAATTGGTAGCATTTGACTAATTCTTTCTTTATTGGCAGACAGGACCTTCACAGGACTGATGCATGCATGCCAAGTTGCTCAGTCATGTCTGACTCTTTGTGACCCCATGGACTGTAGCCCTTTAGGCTCCTCTTTCCATGGAATTCTCCAGGCAAGAATACTGGAGTGGGTTGCCATATCTTTCTCCAGGGAATCTTCCCGACCCATAGATCGAACCCGCGTATCTTGCATCTCCTGCATTAGCAAGCGAATTCTTTACCAACTGTGGTTATAGGAATTGTCATTTACAAAGAATGGCTCTTTCCATCATCGTGTTCCTAGTTGGCATGTAACGTTGTACCCGGTACATAGTAGGCAATGTGTAATTATTCATTGAAGGAGTAAAAGACTTTTGGAATACCTTTGCTAGTATTATTGCTGGTTGGATTAACACTTGTTTGAAATATAATGTCCACAAAAGAAGGTTGATTTAATGTGTTGGTACCAGCCTGAAATGATGTCACACAGACCTCTATTCTTATCCTTGTCCTAATTGCCATTTTAATCAATTTCTTGGATAAAGACACTGAAGAAATTACTTATTACATATGCTGATGGCACATTTCCATTGTTGAATGTTAAATTCAGTCAGAGCCTCACAAACAAATGACGGTTCAAGAAGAACCAGCGCAATGAGATTTAACAGAGAGAAAAGTAACCTTTGAAAAGCCAAAGCACTGGATTGAAGGACTTACCTGGTGGTACATTGAATAGGAATCTGCCTGCCAATGCAAGGGACACGGATTTGATCTCTGGTCTGAGAAGATTCCATATGCCATGGGCAACTAAAGCCCATGTGCCACAATTGCTGAGCCTGTGCACCGCAATTACTGAGCCCATGCTCCAGCTGCAATTGCTGGAGCTTGTGTGCTCTAGAGCCCATGAGCCACAACTAATGAGCCCTGGTCCACAACTACTGAAGCCCACACGTCCTAGAGCCCACAAGCCACAACTGCTGAATCCTTACAGTGGAAGCATGGAATCCTAACCATTGGACAGCCAGGGAGTTTCCTATTATTGTTTTTATTTATTTATTCGGTTG
>NW_011494828.1:1796358-1864413 GCF_000754665.1 Bison bison bison
TACAGTGGAAGCATGGAATCCTAACCATTGGACAGCCAGGGAGTTTCCTATTATTGTTTTTATTTATTTATTCGGTTGCATTGGGTTTTAGTTGTGGTGCATGAGCTTGGTGGTTGCAGCCCAGCTAAGCATGGGCTAGGTTGCCTCGGCATGTGGGATCTTTGTTCCCAACCCAGGATCAAAACTGGGTCTCCTGACTTGGAAGGTGGATTCTTAACCACTGGATCACCAGGAAAGTCCCTATTATTGTATTCTTAACTTAAGTGTTTCAGCACTTTTTTGAGGTGACGTAACTGGGGTATGCTTTTGAAGTAATTGAGAATCCAAGGGACTTCCCTGGTGGTCCAGTGGTTAAGACTCTGGGCTTCCAGTGCAGGGTTCAGTCCCCTGCCAGGTACGTAAAATCCCATATGCTTCATGGTGTGGCCAAAAAAAGCAGTCCAAGATACTCCTTTCAACCTTTCCCCATGTTTCGTAACTTGTATGATTATTCTTTAATTTTCACACATGGCTTCAAAGAGAAATACCGTAGTTTTCAGATCTGTATGTGGTTGTGTCACCACCACCACCAAAATCATGATACAGATAAAGAAAATCATGGTATGGAAATTTCTGTCACCCTGCAATGTTCCCTTGTGTTCCTTTACAATCAGTTCTTTCCCCTGCCAGCCCTTGGCAAACACTAACCTGCTTTCTGTCACTGTGATTTTTTTTGTCTTTTCCAGAATTTCTTGTAAATGGAATCATACAGCATGTGATCTTTTGCATTTGACGTCTTTAACTTAACATAATGGTTTTGAGATTCATCCACCCTGTTTTTGAGCATTGGTAGTTCCTTTTTATTGATGAAACAATTCCATTGGTCTGGGTATATCAGACTGTTTATTCACCAGTTGATGATCATTCGGATTGCTTCTCGTTTTTTGCCTGTTGTGGAGAAAACTGCTATGAAACTTTGTGTACAAGTATTTGTGTGGACTTATGCTTTCATTTCTGTTGGATAAATACCTACGAATGAGATTCCTGGAATATATGTCAAGTGTCTGGTGTATGTTTATCTAGATGAGAAACTGGCATTTTTGCATTCCCACCAGCAGATGTTCCACATCCTTTTCAGTACTGGGTATTGTCATTTTAATTTTAGCCATTCTAATGGGTGTGTAGGAATATCTCATTGTAATTTTAATTTGCATATCCCTGATGACCAGTGAGGCTGAAAAGCAATTCAGCCTCATTAGTCATCAGGAATATATATATATATATAGTGAAGTGAAGTCGCTCAGTCGTGTCCGCCTCTTTGTGACCCCATGGACTCCTCCATCCATGGGATTTTCCAGGCAAGAGTGCTGGAGTGGATTGCCATTTCCTTCTCTAGGGGATCTTCCCGACCCAGGAATCGAGCCCAGGTCTCCCGCATTGCAGGCAGACGTTTTACCATCTGAGCCACCAGGGATATATATGTATATACTTTAAAAAAATGAATTAAGTTTTTATTCAAAATTAAAAGCAGAATTTTAAAGAAACTTTATAAATTACATAAAAGAAAGTTAAGAGGGACAATCACAAGTCTGCAAAAATAATTACAAAAGTATCTAAGGCAAAAAAAAAAGAACCAGTATCTAAGGCAGCATGAATACAGACCATGTCACAGCATGGTGACCTAACTGTGATATAAATAAGACATAACTAACATTTGCACCAAGACCAGAATTTTTTAAAAAAGAAAAACATAACTTGAGAAGCTTAGTTCCGCTTGAGCTTCACTCAAATCCTTAATGGGTTTACACTATGTCATTGTTTTAAACAAACACATCATGTCAAACTATAAATTACATAGATGTGATTCTTTGAATTACTTGTTCAGATCTTCTGTCCTTTAAAAATTTTAGATTGTTTCTCTTCTTATTATTGAATGTTACGAGTTCTTTGTATATTCTGGATACAAATTATGTATCAGTTCAGTTCAGTCGCTCAGTTGTGTCTGACTCTTTGCAACCCCATGAACCACAGCACGCCAGGCCTCCCTGTCTATCATCAACTCCTGGAGTCCACCCAAACCCATGTTCACTGAGTTGGTGATACCATCCAACCATCTCATCCTCTGTCGTCCCCTTCTCCTCCTGCCCTCAATCTTTCCCAGCATCAGGGTCTTTTCAAATGAGTCAGCTCTTTGCATCAGGTGGCCAAAGTATTGGAGTTTCAGCTTCAGCATCAATCCTTCCAATGAATATTCAGGACTGATTTCCTTTAGGATGGACTGGTTGGGTCTCCTTGCAGCCCAAGGGACTCTCAAGAGTCTTCTCCAACACCACAATTCAAAAGCATCAATTTTTTGGCACTCAGCTTTCTTTATAGTCCAACTCTCAGATCTGTACATGACCACTGGAAAAACCATTGCCTTGACTAGACAGACCTTTGTTGACAAAGTAATGTCTCTGCTTTTGAATATGCTGTCTAGGTTGGTCATAACTTTCCTTCCAAGGAGTAAGTGTCTTTTAATTTCATGGCTGCAGTCACCATCTGCAGTGATTTTGGAGCCCCCCAAAATAAAGTCTGCCACTGTTTCCACTGTTTCCCCATCTATTTCCTATGAAGTGATGGGACTGGATGCCATGATCTTAGTTTTCTGAATATTGAGCTTTAAGCCAACTTTTTCACTCTCTTCTTTCACCTTCATCAAGAGGCTCTTTAGTTCTTCTTCACTTTCTTCCATAAATGCTAAGTATTTCTTCCAGTCTGTGGCTTATGTTTTCATTTTCTTATCACTGTTTTGTACAAAAATCTATGTATAAAATTAGGCAAAGATCAACTGTATTTCTGTAACACAATGAAATTGAAATTACTATTTATAATTGCTTACAAATGAAATAATCCACTCCAGTGTTCCTGCCTGGAGAATCCCAGGGACGGCAGGGCCTGGTGGGCTGTCGTCTATGGAGTTGCACAGAGTCGGACACGACTGAAGCAACTTAGCAGTAGCAGCAGCACAATTGAAATAAAGAGAAATTTTTAAAAGTTATTTGCAAGACCAGTACATTTTATTTTTTTTTAAGACCAGTACATTTTAAAGTACAAAACATTACTGAGAGAATTTAAAAAAGACTTAAGTGATTGGAAAATATATGTTTATGGATTGGAAGACTCAGTGTCATTAAGATGTAAATTCTCCTATTGATCTATAAATTCAGTGCACTTCCAGTCAAAACCCAAGCAGTATTTTTCAGAAATTTATATTGAAATGGAAAGGGCCTAAAATAACGAAAACAATATTAAAAAAGACGACCAGAGTTGAAGGAATCATCCCCCCTGATTTTATGAGTCTCTATAAAGGAGATCAGTCCTGCGTATTCATCATTGGAAAAACTGATGTTGAAAATGGAACTCCAATACTTTGGCCATCTGATGCGAAGAGCTGACTCATTTGTAAAGACCCTGATGCTGGGAAAGATTGAGGGCAGGAGGAGAAGGGGACGACAGAGGATGAGATGGCTGGATGGCATCACCGACTCAATGGACATGGGTTTGGGTGCACTCCGGGAGTTGGTGATGGACAGGGAGGCCTGGCGTGTTGCGGTTCATGGGGTCACAAAGAGTCGGACACGACTAAGCGACTGAACTGAACTGAAAGGTACACTAACCGACATTGTGATCTTGGTGTAAAGATACACAAATCACTGAAACAGAATAGAAAATGTGGAAATAGACAAATATGCAGGGTAATTTAATGGTAAAAGATAGTCATTCCAACAAATGGTGCTAGAACAGTTTACATGGGGAAAAAAAATGTGCCTTGATCCTTACCCCATGTTATATATAAAAATTAAGTTGAAGTGGGTAATTGACAGTTGTAAGAGCTGAAGTTATAAAGCATATAAAAGAAAACAGGAGAAAGTCTGTGATTTGGGATGAGGCAAAGGTTTCTCAGGGCACAAAAAGCACAAGCCATAAGAAGGAAAAAGTATGACTTTATCAAGTAGTATAAAATATTGAAGTGTTCAATGTATTAAGAATTATAGGAGTACATGTTTTAAAAAGTGCATTCACTGCCTATTAACTTGAGAATCCCTCCCCTTCCACTCTTGGTTTCTTTCTTTTTTGTAAGAGGAATGTGTTTCTGATGCCACCTAGTGTCTTTTCAAAGGTATGAGAATAAGGTTTCATCAGTTCAGTTCAGTCGCTCAGTCGTGTCCGACTCTTTGCGACCCCGTGAACCACAGCACGCCAGGCCTTGGTATTCATCACCAACTCCTGGAGTTTACCCAAACTCATGTCCATCAAGTCGGTGATGCCATCCAACTATCTCATCCTCTGTCATCCCCTTCTCCTGCCCTCAATCTTTCTCAGCATCAGGGTCTTTTCCAGCTCTTCTCATCAGGTGGCCAAAGTATTGGAGTTTCAGCTTCAACATCAGTCCTTCCAATGAATACCCAGGACTGATCTCCTTTAGGATGGACTGGTTGGATCTCCATAAGAGTTTTTAAAATAAAAGTTGGGAAACTTTCATGAGATTTCCACAGAATATTAACAGTCTGATTACTTGTTCTCAAGAATATTTTTGAGAAGCAAAACAATAGGCTAATTATCTTACCTGAACAAATTTCGAGCTGAATTTTATAAACATTTTTATATCTTTGTGATAGTTTGTAAAGAATGTAAGATGTACAACTTCAAAAATAGTGGTTTCCATATTTAAAAAAAGCATTTAAAATTTAAAAAATTTTAGATAAATTAGTTGATTGGTTAGGACTATTGGAAGACATCTTATTGAATTTATTAAGAGTTAGAATAAATGACAGTGTTTATGCAAGTATTTCATAAAGAAAAAAGGATTATTAAATCACTAGTTAAAAGTTATAGGTACAGATTTTGTTCTGTTTTGTTTTTGTTTTAAATTTTTTACAGAAAGTCTTTTAAATTGGACCATTAATGCTGTGTATTGTTGTGTATAAGTGTAACAGTGCTGAGGAAAGATTGAAAGGTGTTGATATTGGCACATTCTGTCATGTAAAGAAAATAGAATTACTGGAGATATTTGAGTTGGAGTAGGCTTCCCTGGTGGCTCAGACAGTAAAGAATCTACCCACAATGCAGGGGATGTGGGTTTGATCCCTGGGTCTGGGGAAGATCCCTGGGTTGGGAATATCCCTTGGAGAAGGGAATAGGGAATGGCAACCCACTGCAGTATTCTTACCTGGAGAATTCTATGGAGAGAGGAGCTTGGCAGGGTACAGTTCATGGGGTCTCAACGAGTTGGACATGACTGAGCGACTAATACACACATTTGAGTTGGGGTAGAGAACTAATCTTTACTAGACCTTATACTTGGGTTCTTTTACATATATTATCCTTTATTTTCTCTGGAACATGAATTTTCTTCTTGTAAGGTAGACATAGTTACCTTATTTTATAGGTGAGGAAATTCAGACCTGCAGAGATATATTCATTTGTCCATTCATTCCACAAATATTTATGAGGTACCCACTATGTATCACCACTGTACTGGATGCTGGTAATACAACAGTGAACAATACAAAGTAAAGTACTTCGCTATAGGATAGTGGGTGAATATTAGAATAGGGATTCAAAACTGGGTCTGACTCTCAGGTCTGTTTCAAGACTTGTAGGTAAGTAGAGAGGAAAGTCTTCAGCAAGTTGGAAAATTTGAATTGCATTTTTTTGCTTTGACTTGATACTCTTATTTTCTCAACTATTCAGATACTGAAGATTTTGATCAGGATTACATATAGGTAAAATTTTACTTGATTTTGATTACATAAAAATTTCTCTTTTAAGTTAAAAAGACTTTTTCTTCTTTAGTGTATGCAAATGAAGTTGAAAATGTGTTTAATTTTATCCTACATAAAATGGTTCTGGCTGGAAAAAGAACAGACAAACTATAATAAAGAGATATAGGCAAGATGTGAAATGGCAATATAGACATAGCACCTTTTCCTTGATAATAACCTGGTGCTGTTACCAACCCTAGGCCTGAAAGGGTGAGGGGAGGAAGTGACCCTTGGAACTTGGAGACAGAGGAGGCTGTGTGTAGAAGGTGACCTGACAGCATGACTGGTCATTGTGTGATACAGCCTAACACCACCCTGTGGCGACTAACCCAGGAGAAAAGTCTCCTCTACTCTGTCCCTTACCTTCTGTTCTTTCTCCAATCTCCTGCTCGTGCTACCTATTGGCTGAACCCATTTGAATGAAGAGGGCAAGGGAACCTGTTGACATGGGCCTGCATAATGAGCCTGCATCTGGAGCGACAAATGGATGGTATCTTGTACATCTTGCAATTATTTTAAACGATGAGCCTATTTATAATTTTGACTATGAATTATGTTGTTATATTACAGTTTTATTCAAAGTACTGCTAATTTTCTTTTTGGTAAACCTTTTTTTGAGTGTGTCTTCATCCCAGAAACCTTCTCTTGTAGTTCAGAAATTCTGTCATTATACAGTTCTGGTTCATTAAAATAAATGTAAATGTAGCATTTGCTCTGCCTTAAATTTGTGTGTGTAAAAACTTAAGTTTTTTTTTTTAAATAATGCATGGTAGCAAATAGCAGTTATTCTGTAAACTTTTCATAAATTCTGTTTTCAAGTGGGAAATCAGAGTACTCGATATGTCTCTTGGCCTCTTATTTGGAATATATTGTTCCCTTTGCTTAGATTGTTCAGTCAACTTCTGCACATCTTTTAAGATTCAGTTCAATGATTCCCTCTATTCTGAAGACTTTTGTGACTCCCCCATCCTGAACAGAGTTTTTAAACTTTATTTTTAGCACAATTAAACCTTATACAACCTTTCTTTCTCTATATAGGTGGTAGGCTCCAAGAATGTGAATGAGAAGATTGAGAGTGGTTAAACTAGTTGACTCCGATAGAAGATGCATTGCTTTGTACAGATTGCTTAACTTTCCTGTAATGCTTTTTCTTTGTAAAATGGGAATAAAAAATATCTAAAATAGTTATTCTCTTTTTGTCTTAAATATTAAGTGAATTTTTAGATGTAAAGTTTAGAACAATGCTTGGTACATAGTAAACTCTAGGAGACTTTAGATAATGATATGATTATTGTTTAAATCTTCTCTCACCTGATAGTCTTTAAGTGTGTGTTTCTCTTTACACTTGGATTCCAGAGCATCGCACAATGCATAGCATGTAGTGGGTTCCTGTATACATTTGCACAGTGAATTGGTTTTGAGTATTCTGATATTCTTATTGTCTTAAACACTTAATTTCTAAAATTGTGAATAGTTGTTTTATTGAAAGCGTTATGAAGATTGCTTTCAACATCCTCTCCATGAACATGTCTCTTCATTTTTCTTTCCTCAGGGTTAACATTTGTAAATATTTGCTGGGAATCTTGGTAGAAGATTCCATCTATCACCAGATTTTATGTATTTTTGAAATTTATTTATTTTGGCTCTGCTGGGTCTTCGTTGCTGTGCACAGGCTTTTCTCCAGTTGTGGCAAGCGGGAGCTTCTCTCTAGTGGTGCTCAGGCTTCTCGTGGTGGTGGCTTCTCTTTGTTGCAAAGCTCAGGCTCTAGGGCATGCAGGCTTCAAGGGTTGTGGCACTCAGACTTAGTTGTTCTGCAGCATGTGGGATTCTCCTGAACCAGGGATTTCCTGCCAATGCAGGAAACACAGGTAATAAACTTTTTGATAGCAAGGTTAGTTTCTTACAAAAATTTCCTTCCATTCACTGCCTCTTGCAACAGCCATCTAACATAATATTTGCTGTTTATCTGTAGTAGTTGAGTCAACAAACGTCAGGTGAAATGAGTTTTTCTAAAAATTATCAGGTCTTTTTATGGTATATAACTCACAGCTTCCAAGTGAGTTGTCATTCTGCATTTTTGCAATGTGTCTTTTCTCATCTGTAGAATATCTAGAGTACAAAACTGGTTCAAGCGTGTGTAGACTGGTAGCACTGGTGCAGACTGGTAGCTCTTGAAAGAGAGGAATGTTAAGAAAGAGTAGTGTGCTGTGCAGAAAAGAGTTAATAAGGCCTGAGATTGCTGTCCTTAAAAAGGCATGCAAGATTGGCCCTTGGTTAGCATCTGGAAATGCATGGTAAACTGCTTCTTACACTGATAAAGTTTTCCCAAAATGATGAGAGTGACTGGCTGTGTTTGAACTATCCAAAGAATGTGAATATCTGTGTTCCTGGAGGCCTGGAATTTTGGTATGCAGCAGGCAGAGTGTACCTGCGTAACCAGCTCCATTAAAAACTTGGAGCACTGAGTCTGACGGACTTCACTAGTAGCCAGTGCTTGATGTGCGTTGTCAAAGTCTGTTGCTGGAGGAATTAAATGTGCCTGTGTATCTTCACTGGGAGAGAACTCTTGAAAGCTTGCCTCCGTTTTCCTCCAGACTTTGTCATGTACCTTTTCTCTTTGCCGATTTTGTTTTGTTTCCTTTTTCTGTAGTAAGTTTTAGTCATGAGTACAAGAATATGCACAGTCCCCTGAGTCCTCCTAGAGAGTTGTTAAACCTAGGGGTGGCCTTAAGTGTCCCTGACAAAGGTAGCCTTTGAAGGGTTTGTGGAAATGGCCAAAGGTAGCTCCCCAGATTTACATTAATGGTTGGGGTCGAAGATTGTTTTAGGTGCAGTTAACTTGAGATCATTGCATAGCACCAAAGATTGAGCCATCCTTACTCTACCACTGCCCCAGAATTGGCATTATTTGCCTTTTACCCTGAGGATGACATTGCTTCTGCCATGTCTTCCTGTTTTTTTATGGCACATAAAACAGATGGAAAGAGCTAGGCTCTATTTTCTTGATCTTTTACCTCTTTGCAGCATATTTTATTGTCATTATTTTATTCAGTTAATATTAGATATATGGCCACTGTGTTGAAGTATTATACTGGGAGCTGTGGGTGATTAAAAAATAAAAATAAGACACAACGCTTAAACTGCCTCTGTTTCTTTCGTTCTTTCCCCACCCCCCGTACTTCTCCCAATCTTAATATAACCCTCATCTGTTTTTCCTTTGTCTCAGGATTTCCTGATTAATATTTTCTCTTTGTGAATATATTTAACAGTTTTCTTGGGCGGTTAGGAAAAAAAAACTGTTTTGGGTGGGATGAATTGAGAGAGTAGCGATGATATATATATATATATATACATATATATATATATATATAATATACAGACACACACACACACACTCTTATGGCTGATTCACATTGTATGACAGAAACCAGCACAACATTGTAAAGCTTTATTTAAGTATCACCTCCAATTAAAAAAAAAATTCTCTTGGAATTTCCATCTTATATCCCCATACTTGCAAAATTATTTTGTACCACATAAAATGACAACCAAATTTTGGAGCCCATGCTTGTGTGTGGGTGTGTAGAGTAAACATGATTTATTACTGTGCTTAGTGAGGAAGAATTGTAGGAAAAGTTGTGACTTAAAATATTCCATCAGTGTTTAACATGAAATGCATATATAATAAGCATCTTTATAGCAATGTAAACACTGATAAATTAAGGTAAACTTGTGGTAATCCAATTGATCTGTGATCTATGTGAAACTAATATGCAGATTTCAGCCTAAGCTACTTATTACATAGAAGCATGTCTTCATCTGTTGTAGAACCTGTGAAATAATCTTGCTCTATAGAATGTTGTAAAGTTAGAGATAAATTGACCAAAGTACACATTGTTTGGGCAGAGAGCTATAAAACAGAGATAATATAATTTTGAGGATATTATATACCTTTAAATCAGGGTAATGTATCTATGGACTTTCAGGGTCCCTTCCTAAATCTCATCTGGTTTAGGTTAGAACTGAAGCATGCTATATCTACCTATTGTCTGGATTTTTATTCAGCAAATAATGGTTTTTAGTATCCACATGGTGTCAGGATTTGGGATGAATGGGCTTCCCTGGTGGCTCAGACAGTAAAGAATCTACTTGCAATGCTTGAGACCTGGGTTCAGTCCCTGGGTTGGGAAGATGCCCTGGAGGAATGCATGGGAACCCAGTCCAGTATTCTTGCCTACAGAATTCCCATGGACAGAAGAGCCTGGCAGGCTACAGTTCTTGGGGCCACAAAGAGTCGGGCATGACTGAGCAACTAAGCATAGCACATTACAGCTGAGAAAGTAATATATATAAGACATTGTCCTTATTCTTAGAGAACTAAATAATACTTTCTGTATAATTGTTATCGTGGAAAACTGTGTGGGGCATAGTTTGGGCACAATAGGTAGTGATCAGTTCTGGATGTGGTTAGGAATTAAAAGCTTAGTAATGATAATGCTTGAGCTGGGTTTTTAAGAATGATTATAAATGATCAAAGGATGATAAGAGTTGGTAAGAGTTGCCTGTGGGCAATAAATAACTTTTTCTAGGGAATGAAGGAAAACTTGATTGAAGAGGCCTGGAAGGGTAAGATTTAAACATGAAAAGCTTTGGGCAGGGAGAAGGCCTTTCTGGAATAGGGAACATGAGATTAAGGTATGGTTGTCTAAAATCCTAGAAATAGCAAGTAGTTCATTTTGGTTGGAGCATAGAGTTTATGTATTCATATTGTATGGCAGTCAGTGTGTTTAGTACTGACTGTGTCTTACTGACTAAGACAGACATGATCCCTATATTCATGAAGTCTAAGGGAAGAAATGGAGTGGTAGATAAGGCTGTGAACAGTAGATGGGTTAAATTAGATTAAAGAGCAAAGGAGGTTGGATGTTAAAGGAGCCACTAGGACCTCATTTTTAGGTAGAGGAGAGCCCTTGAGGATGAAAAGACTGAGAGTTTTGATTAGGGTACTGGGGAGTCATGGGGTGGAGGGAGTCTTTTGTGTAGAGGTGATAGCTGGAGTTGAGAGATTGCAGATAAAAAAGTGGGAGAGTGGTTGATGGGGGAGAAGGAGGGAGATAGTGTATTTTAAGTCTCAGAGGGTGTTTCTTGACTGAATGAGGGTCTGACCACGTTCTTTACTCCCTATGTACATCTCTTGCCTTCCTCATCAGTTTCTTTTACCTTTCCCCACTTTCTTGACCATTATTCTGACTCCTCTTAATTGACTTATTTATGAAATATGTTTCAGATTTTTTCTGGAACTAGAGATCTAATAGTTATCCTTGGCTTAGAAGCCTCCAATGATCATTCTTACAATTACAGAGTCTTGATAGATCTTACAGAGTGACTTCATTAATCAAAAATCAAACAAACAAACAAACATCCCCCACTCTCCCCAAACACACTTACAAGATTACGTGAGCCAGGGCAGGTCTGGGTAGTGAAAAAAGAACTCTGGCCATAAAGAGTTGTTTTTAAAGTTCAGGAAATTTGTGCTAGAGATAGAGCTTTAAGAGTCAAAGAATCATCTGTATGAAAATGGTAGTTGAAGCTATGAGTGTGGATCAGTTTACTTGAGAAGAACATCAGTGGATTAAAAAAGACAGACCTTTAGGGGAATCACACTTCTGTTAGATGATGACTGGCTTTAGGACAGGGATCGTGTCTTTCTGAATTTAATCTTTTTTGACCTCTCTGTGCCAGTTTGTTGTGCCAGGTGCTGGGTGCACAGAGAAGAATGAAATATAGTCTTTGTGCTTAGCAAGATCCCAGGCTTGCAGGACAAAGAGAGATGTGTAGTGAACAGTGCAGAGCAGAGGATGCTATTCGGGAGCAAGAGAAATTGCTGTTGAGCCTTGCATTTTCAGTAACTGTTCCATTATGTGTCCACTCAGTGTGATTAGGAGGTTAAGGTTTTTGCTCTTTTTTTTTTAGGCAATGTAATTAATTTGTGAATGTTTTATATTGCTGTGTTTAAAGAAGAAAACAACTATCCTTTCAAGAGATTAGTTGCATCTGTTGTCCTTGATTGTAATTTTTGTATAGACTAGTACTATTAAGTGGGATGAAAAGATGCTTGCTACTATGCTTTTAGTGAAAATGCCTGGAGAATTAATTATAAGCAGGAAGATTTATATTGAAACAAATAGAATTTCTCTTAACGAGTGATAAGAATTAACTCCTCTTCCTCCTATTCATTTGGTAATGTTTAGGAAATGCTTATTTAATACTTCTTTCTGACATGTATGAAAGGTATTGAGTATACAGGGGTGAAAAAATAAATATGGTTCATGTCCTTGTGAAATCTAGACCTTCATGGGGGGCGGGGTTTAACACATTTTTAAAAGAATATGTGTATAATTATAAATCAGCATTGATGCAGTTGTTGTTGCTTAGTCACTCGGTTCTGTCCAACTCTTTTTCAACCCCATGGACTGTAGCCCACCAGTGTCCTCTGTTCATGGGATTTCCAAGCAAGAACACTGGAGTGGGTTGCCATTTCCTTTGCCAGGGGGTCAGCCCAACCCAGGGATTTAACCTGCAATGCTGGAGGATTCTTTACTGCTGAGCCACCAGGGAAGCCCATGGATGCTGTTATATAGCTGTAAATGTCAATGAAAGAATTAAATTATTATCAGCACTGTCAAAGTGTTTAAAATGTATTTTGCTACAAATGAATGAATCTGGGTGTTCTGTTTACCTGGTGTGACTGTATGGAGTTGTGGTCTGTTGTCTTCTGTACTGTGACTCTTGATCTGTATTTCAGAATGCTGGAATTAAGAGCATCTCTGTCCAACAAAACTTTTTACAAGACATTGTATTGGATCTTCTATAGTTGTTTATGTTCCTGATTATGAATGCAAATGTAAATTGCTATACTGTGTGTATTAAAGGGATGGATAGGCATCTGATCTAGCCTTCTTGTAGATTCATGTGCTGTTATTCTACTTGGTACTTGCCTACTTATATAAACAGTCAGAGATTAGCTAAAGAATAATTATATCTTTCCTTTAGAAGTAATTTATTGGAGGTATTAATTAGTATTTCCACATCAACTAGCATTTTTTTTTATAACAGGGCCAATTTTGAAGGGCTCATTTACCACATGATTGAAAATAATAACATTTGTTAAATACATCCTATGTGCTAGGGGGTATGCTGAGTATTTGAAATGGATTAGCTTTATTTAATCCTTATACCAGCCCTATGAGATAGGCATGATTACTCAACCAATGTATGAATTGAGGACATGGAGATTTAAAATTGGGTAACTTGTCCAAGTTCATGCAGATGGTTCATGATAGAAATATGGTTTGAATGCTCATGTCTCTTTGTAGAATGAATGCTCTTAATCTCTGATGTTTATTATTTTGTGATCATCATATGTGGGAAACTTCTCTGTTGGTTTCATTTGAACCACTTTTGTTGAGAAATTATAGAAAAGCCTCTCCTTTAATGTTCTATAACAACTCCCTTTTCTCATCTAAAACCAGACAGTAAAAAAGGTTAGAGCAGTATAGATTTAACTGGACCTTCTGTATTTTTATTTGCTAAACCTAGCAACCCTAAACAGGGACGGACCTCAGAACAGTAGACTTCATTTTTAACAGATGTGGTGTTGGTTTCCAAATTTCGCTGCACACTGAAATTATCTGGGAATCTTCAAAACACTGATGCCAGACTCTTGATCTCAGATACTCAAATTTAACATGTGTGGGTGTGACTTGGAGATCAGGAGTTTTTAAAAGCTCAGGTTGACCGTAATGTGCAGCAGAGTTTGGGGACCACTGAGATGTGGGAAACTCAAGGTTTCAAGGAACTTCCAAAAATCCCTACACAATGTTTTTTTAATCTTTTCTTCTCTTAGCAGATATTAAACATGCTGTAATAAATGTCCATATTTATATATCCTTAAATACTGATGCTCCCTCTCTCTAAAATAGATCCTTTAAAATGGGGTTGCTGGATCAAAGGTTATATGCATATTTTATTTTAATAGGTATTATTGTTTTTAATAGTTTACCTTCTACCAGCAATATCTGAATATACCTGTTTTCTTAAATTTCTCTGTTGCTGCTGCTGCTGCTGGTAAATCGCTTCAGTCGTGTCCAACTCTGTGCGACCCCATAGACGGCAGCCCACCAGGCTACCCCATCTCTGAGATTCTCCAGGCAAGAATACTGGAGTGGGTTGCCATTTCCTTCTCTAATGCATGAAAGTGAAAAGTGAAAGTGAAGTCGCTCAGTTGTGTGACTCTTAGCAACCCCATGTACTGCAGCCTACCAGGCTCCTCCGTCCATGGGATTTTCCAGGCAAGAGTACTAGAGTGGGGTGCCATGGCCTTCTCCGAATTTCTCTGTTATTAGATATTAAAACTCTTGTAATTTTTGCCACAGTATGTTATTTTTTAAAATCTTTATTTCCCAGATTACCCATTTATCCATTCTGTCATCCAACTTGATAGTCTTTGTCTTAATTGGAGTATTTCGTCTGTTTTCTTTTATTGGAATTACTGATATATGGCCATTTATCTATTGCCTTACTTTATGCTATTTGTCCATCTTTTCTGTATTTCTTTTTTTCCTGTTTTCTTTTGTATGGATTGGTTAATTCTTTCTCATTTTAGTCTTACCAACCCCAGCTAGTTTAGAAATTTTGCACAATTTCCTTTCTTTAACTTAGTAATTACCACATGTACCTTGCAGCCTGGTTATTTTTTATTGTCTTCCCCCCATGAATTCCCTTTAGGACAAAGAAGTTTTGTTTTTTTTTTAATTTATTCATTTTTTAAATTGAAGGATAATTGCTTTACAGAATATAAAATTATTTACAGGGCAGCAACGTAGAGACACAGACACAGAGAATAGACTTATGGACATGGCGAGGGTGGGAGGAGGCAGGAAGGAGAGGGTTCAAGATAAAGATTGTGTATTATGTATCTGTATCTTCAGTATATTCTGATGTTAAGATTATTTGTATTGGATTTAAGTAACCAACACCAAATAAAACCATGCACCATATAATGTTTACTAGTAGCAACCATAGTAAATTAATTGCTGAGAAGAGGTAAGAGAAGGGAAAGTCACTCAGTCATGTCCAACTCTTTGCAACCCCATGGACTGTACAGTTCATGGAGTTCTCCAGGCCAGAATACTGGAGTGGGTAGCCTTTCCGTTCTCCAGGGTATCTTCCCATCTAGAGATCAAACCCGGGTCTCCCGCATTGCAGGCAGATTCTTTACCAACTAGCCACAAAGGAAGCCCGAGAAGGGGTAAGAGGAGATTCAAAGAATTATGTGTATTCTTTTGAGATTATAACTTCTAGCTGGGGGTATAAAATGAAGATACAGGGAAAGCTAACTAAATAATCCATGATAATAGAGATTCATATTCCCTTATCTGAAACCATTGAAAGTAGATATGTTTTAGAGTTCAGATATTTTTCTTTGTACTTTAGAGATAATGAGGTGCATATACTATATATTACCTAACACAGCAGCAGGATCTGGGGTGCTCAAGTCATCAAACACATTATACTTCTATTGCAAAACGTGAATCTTTACATTGAGTGGGTGTAAATAAACATTAAAGTTAACTTAGTTCAGTTTTGCTGCTAAATTATTTTTGGTATCAAAGTTGCTTTAAAAGCACTTTAGATTTTAAAAGAACTTCTTAGATTTTGGAATTGGAGATAAGGGATTTTGAACCTGGATATTCCAAGTGATGGTATATCGTTTACATACTTTTAAGAGAAGTAGGAAATCTTTGTGGTTCAGGTGATAAAGAAGAAAAGACATCACAGAGGTAATAATTTGAACTTGATCTTGAGGAATAGCTAGCTAGAAAGAGTTTGAGAATATCTATCTGTCTTACAAGAATAGTTAGGAAGAGAACAGTGGGACTGTGGACTGATTAAAATATATCTAGTTTTGAGTCCTGACTCTGTCCCTAATAATTTTGTGACATTAAGTACACAGACCTTTCCTTCCTTCTACTTCTGCTTTTCCTTTCTTCCTTCAACTTCCATCCTGTCTTTTCTTTTTCCTCCCTCTCTCCTTGCTTTCATATTTTCCTCCTTTCTTACTCTTCTGCTTCTTGTTATACATTTGTAATATAGATGTTATTTATAAAGTACTTAGCACAGTATTAGCCATTTAGGTACCAGCAAATGGTAGTTATTATTTGGAAAGCATTTCACAAATTTAAAAATAGAATTTTATTTAAATTTTATTTTGTTCTTCAAGACATCTTGCTGAAGAACATACTGTATTATTAGCTCTGGAAATTGTGACATAGTATGAATGTACTACTCAAGATGATTAATGCTAAATTTATTTCTGATTCCACTGTTTTCTCTGTTAAATCACAAATGCCTATACAAAGTGAACTTTTTCCTGTTTCATCTATTATTTGCAGAGAGTCTCAGAACATTTCTTGGCATCAGTTGGGCAGGTTTATGTGATTGTGATAACATTTTGTATTGACTGGAATTTTCTAATTAGTTTGCCTCTGTGTAGGCTGCTTTTTTTCTGTCCTAATGAATATATTTTCAGTCCTTTTTATTGTTTAGTTGCTAAGTCCTTTCAACTCTTTTGTGAACCCATGGACTGTAGCCCTCTAGTCTCCTCTATCCATGGAATTTCCCAGGCAAGAATACTGGTGTGAGTTGCCATTTCCTTCTCTAGCGGATCTTCCCAACCTTGGGATCAAACCTACATCTCCTGCATTGGCAGGTGGATTCTTCATCACTGAACCACCTTTCAGTCCTTCGAGGCAGCATTCAGAAGTTAGCAAATGAATCTAGGGAGGAGTCAAGACATCATGTCAAAATATACAAAGATAGGTATTTTCCCCCTTCAAAACCATTATTTCATGAGTAAAAATTCCAAATGATAGAATAAGTTTAAATAGGTTCTAAGTATTATATAAAATTCTAGTTATGCATGTTTTTCTACTCTTGTCGTGGGCTTGAGTCTTTGAAAGCAGAAAGGAAGAGGACTTCATTTAGTAATGCAAAAGGCTGTATAGTTTATATATGAGCTCACACTACTAGAAAGACCGTCTCTTTATGTTTTCACTCTGATGCTTAAGAAGCTCACAAAGTATTTCCCTCCCTTCCTCAGTCAGATGTACCTAACTCTGGCTTTGTCAGTCAGCTTTCTAGACTGTGGTTTTACATATGAAAGAGTTAGAAAGTAATAGTCTTCTCAAGTAGAAAGTGGTGGTCAAGGTTTCCCATTTGAAGGTTGTTACTAGTGGGTGAACCCACTCTAGTAGTCTTGGCTGGAGAATTCCATGGACAGTGGAGCCTGGCGGGCTACAGTCCATAGGGTCACAAAGAGTAGGACATGACAGAAGTGACTTAACACGCATGCACACACTATTGAGGATGGAATGTAGGCAACCATTTATAACTCTTGAGATCTGGCGTGCTGTGATTCATGGGATCGCGAAGAGTTGGACACGACTGAGCGACTGAACAGAACTGAGAAGCAAATTAGTTAGGAGAATGGAATTTTGACATACTAAAATGATAGACTTGTTCCTTCTTTAATATTCTTCATCTTGTAAATGGTGCCACAATCTTGGTAAAAGATGACATCCTTGATTGTTCTGTTTTTCCACCTCATGTTCAGTCCAAGAGCTAGTCTAGTTGATTCTCTGTATGGAATACACTCTGAATCTGTGTATTTCCCTTTTTCCCCAACTCTGCCAAGCTTTATTGCTGGAACCCTATTCCACGCCCCCATTTCTCTAGTCTAAACTGTTCCAGTAACTTATTGGATTTCTCTGCATTCCATTGACCTACTTACAAATAACTCTTCACAAAGTAGTCAGCACATTAAGATAAATTTTAAACGATTTTTAAAGAAAGTAGTACATTAAAAAAGAAAATGTATATCAGGGACTTCCCTGGTGGTCCAGTGGTTAAGACTCAGCACTTCTGTTGCAAGGGATGCAGATTCAATCTCTTGTCAGGGAACTAAGATCCTGCATGCTGTGTGGTGCAGCCAAAAAATAAAAAATAATGTATATCAGATTATGTCATTCTTTTGCTGAAAATTACCCAATAGCTTCCCTTTATACAAACAATGAACTCTAAATTCCTTATCATGGTCTACCAAGTTGCTATATGATCTGGTCCCTACCTACTTCTCCAAACTCATACAACAAGGTTCTTCTTACTATATTCCATCTTAGTGTTCTTTCTATACAATGGATCTGTTCCCACCACAAAGCCTTTGCAATTAAAATTTTTGCTACAGCTGATAAGCACTTTTGCCTGATCTTTTAATGACTGTGTCTTTCTTTCAAATTTTATTTCAAATGTCATTTCTCCCCCATCACACATTGTTTTCTTCATAGCATTTAACAACGTGTATATAAGTATGTATGTATGTATTTACCTGTTTTTATTTGAAAATATAAGCTTCCCTGGTGACTCAGATGGCAAAGATTCTGCCTGCAGCGCAGGAAACCTGGGTTTGATCCCTGGGTTGGGAGGATCCCCTGGAGAAGTAAACCAGGGGACCCTCTGGTTTACTTCTGTCCAGGCAAGAATACTGGCAACCTACTCCAGTATTCGTGCCTGGACAGAGGAGCCTGGTGGGCTACAGTCCATGGGATGCAGGAAGTCGGACACAACTGAGTGACTGAGACACAGACTGTCGTAGCATACTTGAGGATTTCTGATTTTTGCCTTGTTCATTAACATCCTGACTGCTCTGCTTGGTGGAAGGACAAACAAGAAATGATGGGAGATTTTGTTCTTTGTAATGTCTAGTGCAAACTGTCTTTGCATGCGTGCTAAGTTGCTTGAGTCATGTCTGACTCTTTGCAACCCTATGGACTCATGCAACCCATGAAGCTCCTCAGTCCATGGAATTATCCAGGCAAGAATGCTGGAGTGGGTTGCCATGCCCTCCTCCAGGGGATCTTCCAACTCCAGGTGATCTTTGCGACACCAACTTATGGATGACACTTCTAAAGTAGTGTACCATTTTACATTTCCACCAACAGTGTATGAGAGTTGTAGTTGTTCCACGTCCTTGCCAGTGCTGACTCATGTCAGTGTTTTTAACCATAGCCATTCTAACAAGTTTAATTTGGGGTTTAAAAGTCTTAGAATCATTCTGTCAGATGAATATTTTAATAGGTATTTTAATTGAACTAACTAATCAATGTTTCAAGGTAGTTTATGCTCCTTATAAAAATTACTCATGCAGTAGGGTATCATAAAATGAACAGTGTAAGAATGGATGTCAGAAATGCAAGTGTTAAAGAATAAAGAACTTCTAGCAATATGACAGACTAACCTAAAGGTGAAGAGTCCTTCTGGTCTAAAGGCATAGAAATGCTGGATAAAATATACTTAAAAATAATAAATACCATAGAAAACCACAGCTGAGCACAGTTAAAAAAAAAAGAAAAAGGAAAACCCCCATTTGCCAAGATCAGAAGGAAAATTAAAAGCCAGACTAATAATTCTTTCATAATTCATGGTGTGTTTGGACTTGCACATGAGCCTTAGAGTTTGGGGCTAGTTAAAAACATTTTTTTGTTGTTGTTTTGGTTATTTTTACACAAAGTACATGCTTTAAAAATAATACTTTACTGTAGTATAATTGGCATACAATTGGTTGTACATATTTAAAGTGTACAGTGTAAGTTTTAGCATATGTATACATCTGTGAAACTACTATCCCAACCAAGACGATGAATATATCCATCACTTTCAAAAGTTTCCTTTTGTTCGTATGTGAACCTTCCCTCCTATACTTCTCTCTCCTGTTTCCATACCCAGGCAACCACTTTAGCTTTCTGTCACTGAAGATTAATCTGCACTTTCTAGGTTTTTGTGTGAGTAGAATTATCCAGTATGTACTATTTTGTTTAATTTCTTTCACGTATTATAATTATTTTGAGCTGATCCATGTTGTGGCATGTATCAATAGTTCACTCCTTTTTATTGCCAAATGGTATCTCATTGTATAGCTATACGAGCTTTTTTAAATCCTTTGACCTGATGATGAACATTTGGGGTTTATTTCTGTTTCTTGAACAAACTACACTGTGAACATTTATGTAGTATCCTCTGTGTAGACATATGATTTACTTTCTCTTGGATAAATTTATAGGAGTGGAGTGGCTGGATCATATGGTAGTTGTATTTGAAACTTTTAAATAACAGCTAAACTGTTCTAAAGTAGTACACCATTTTGCATTCCCACCAACAGTGTGTTAGAGCTCCAGTTGTTCATGTCCTGGTCAGTGCTGACTAATGTCAGCCTTTTTAACTTTAGCCATTCTGACAAGTGTGTAATAGTATCTCATTGTGCTTCTAATTTTCATTTTCTAATGATTAATGATGTTGAGCATCTTTTCATGTACCTATTTGCCATCCAAACAACTTCTCTGGTGAAGTTTGTTGTAGATGTTCTCCATCAGGTTGAGGAAGTTTCCTTCTTTCCCAGCTTACTGATAGTTTTAACATGAATGGATGATGTATTTTGTCAACTGCGTTTTTGCATGTATTGAGATGATAAATTTTTTCTTTTTTTAGTCTGGTAATTGGTGAATTATATTGATTTTTTTTTCATTGGCTGACTTTGAAAAAAAAATTTTTTGGGGGGGGTGGGAGGTGGCGCTGTGCTGCAACCAGGGATTGAACTAGGGCCCACAGCAGTGTAAGTGCTGTCTTAACCACTGGACTGCCAGGGAATTCCCTCATTGGTTGACTTTTAAATGTCAAGCCAACCTTGCATTCCTCGCATTAACCCCACTTGGTCATAATGTATTGTCTTTTTAATATATCATTGGATTTGATTTGCTAAACTTATTACATTTATTTTCCTACGGGAGATGTATGGTTTATAGTTTTCTTTTTTTGTAATGTCTCTTGCCTGGTTTTGGAGTCAGGATAGTGCTGACATTTATAGAATGTGTTTGGAAAATATTCCCTCCTTTTTAGTATTTGGAAAGAATTTTTGAAGAATTTGTTTTAATGCTTGGCAGAATTTAGTATAGTGAAGTCACTTGCACTTGTCATTTTATTTGTAGGAATATTTTTAAAATACAAATTCAATTGCTTTACTAGATATAGGCATATGTGTATTCATACTTTTTATATTTCTTGAGGGGAATTTGGTGTTTTATGTCTTTTAAGGAATTTATCCATTTAATCTAAATTGTGAAATTTATTGGTATCAAATTATAAATCTGTCATCCTGATCTTGGTAATTTTTTCCTTCTTTTTTTCCTAATCAGTCTGAATAATGGTTTATCCATTTTCTTAAGATCTAGCTTTTGGTTTAATTGATTTCTCTTATAATAAGAGAAATTTATGTATGTATGTCTATATTTTCTACTTCATTGATTTCTACTCATCTTTATTGTTTTGTCTGCTTACACTGGATTTTATTTATTCTTTCTAGTTTCTTGAAGTGGAAGCTGAGGTCATTTCTTTTCTAATATAGGTGATTTAATAGTAGTAAACATTTCTCTTGTTATACTAATGCTTTAGCTACATTCTACACATCTTTGACTTGAGTTTTTAAATTTTCACTCAGTTTAAATTACTTTTCAATTTTCTTTTTAATGTCTCTGAATGATGAGTTAGTCATGGGTGTTCTCAAATATGAAAGGATTTTAAAATATGTCCTTTGTTCTTTTCTAAGTTATTTCCATTGTGGTCAGTTACATATATGACTTGCCTTTTAAAATTTATCGGTTCATGTTTTATTGTGTTGAATATTGTCTACCTTAGTGAATGTTTGATGTGCACTTGAAAAGAATGTATATTCTGCCATTGTTGTGTGAGTCCTATACAAGTGTCATTTAAGTCACTTTGGTTGATAGTGTTTAGGTTTTTTTTTTTGGTCTTTACTGCTTGCTATATCAGTTGTTAAAAGAGTATTTTGGAATCTCAAGATGGGCAGGAGGTCAATGCATGTGCTATCTATGTTTTTATTTTTTAAGTCATTGATTTTCTAGCTTTGATTTTGTACTAAATTACTTTGGGCAGTTTTCACAGCAAAAATCATTTTAGGTCATCTAAGCCTTTAAGGTGAGGGAGATACATAATTTAGGAATTAGAATTTAGTGATAAGATTTCCAGTTTCTATAAAAGTTTTGATTTATTTATGTCAGTGTTTAGATTGAGAGACTGAATTTTTTGGCATATCTGTTGGAATGTGAGTATGACTTTTAGTTTTATCCTTTAAAAAAATAGGGAAAACAAAACCTCTAAAAACAGAATATAAAGGAATACAAAAGTGCTTTTCTGTTTTTGAAAGTTGTTGGAAACTTTTCTGTTTTTGTTTTTAAGTTTCTTGTTTTGATAGTGCAAAATTTACATTGTAATAAGCAAAAGACATAAAAATGATACTGCTTTTCTATTCTGTGATTGCTTATAAGTTTTGCCTGCCTTTTAAAAGATGACATTAATTTTTTCAGTTTCAGCCCATTTTCCTCACCATTTGACCTCTGCTAATTTTCAGCCCCACATGAAATAAATTACCTGATCTGAGGGACTGAGATTGCTTCTGGCAAACACAGTTAATGGGCTGTTTTTCAAAAGGGGGCACAAAACTTCAAACAAAAGGTCCCTCAGATATATGGGGATCTTGGAAACAAAGTAAAGTGCGTTAATAGGATACGGTAAAATGGAAATATAGAAATCAAGCAAGTTTCAGCTGGTTTATTTAACTTTCTATTTTGAAATAGTGACAGTGTCTCCTAAGGTTTGAGTGGGGAATCTTAAGTGTAAACTCATGTATATTGTGAAGTGGGGATATCAGTAAAATCATTGTCTTTTTACCTTGAGGAACATATTTTTCCTCATTAAACAGGCCTATTTTGAAGGAATTTTATGTGGCTGGCTGGGTTTCCACTTAAACAACAAATTAAAAGGAATCCTTTGTGGAGGACCTGTCATGAACCGTAGAGGCTCCAGGTTCTATGCCTTGTACTGCGTGCAGTACTGCATGCCTGGAGAAGTCTCCTCCAAGACTGCCTTTAGGACTTGGGTTTTACAGCCAGAGTTAAGTTTTTCATTGAGCTTACGTTGGCTTGTTTACCATATAAAGCTCCTTATAGCTTTCCACATAGGGTTAGTCATAAGATATTTTATTCATGTTCGGATAAATGAGAGGTTGATAGTTGTTGGAAAGTGTCTGTTGCAACCTATTCTGAGAACTTAAGTATTAAATTTTATTTATTTCTACAGATGTTCTAGTTTTTAGTTAGTTATTACCAGGTAGTCTTTTAAACACCATATTAATATATGGTAGAGAAGTTGATGAAATGTTCTGTATATCCTTTCTAGGACAGGAAACCTCCTCCATCTGTTCTGTTTAGTTAAAGCTGCATGTTCAGGCAAAACGGGGGTCAAGTTACTGCTGTGTGTTTTCTGAGCAGGTTACATCTCCTTCTTGGGTCCTAATTTATTGAAGTATAAAATAAGGGATTTTGGTTCAATCATGACAACTGTTTCTAAGTCAACTTTATTCAACATAAACTGTTCATTTTTCTTAGCAGTCCCTATGTCTAAACCCTTCCGTTCCTGGCTGCTGTATTTGCTAACCTCCCAATTATTCCTCCCCTCTCTTGTTGGATGCTGTCATCAGGTATAAGTCTTCCTATTCCTATCACTATCTTTATTATCTTTATCTTCAGCGACCATGTGGATCCTTCCACATGGAAGGATTCTGGCATCACAGTTACTTGACTCCATCATTATCATCATTTCTAGCCCACTTATGCACCCTCTTCAGGACCATACTCTGTGCCTTGGAATACTTCTGACATATTTTCCCACTAAAGTCATAATGCTGGACAACCTGCTCACCATGACTGGATAGATTTTCAGCTCCCTCATTTAATTATTCTTAGAGTATAACAGTTCTTAGGCTTATCAGCATTTCTATTAGACTCTTCTAATTTTTTCCTGTTCTTTAATCTTTTTGCTTAGATTCCATTAACTCTTTTGCCCCATTTTTGTTGATCCATCTGGTAAATTTGTCTAATAGAACTTTTGCCCTTGTGTTACTGTAGTTTACTGAAGAAAGCCTCACATGGATTAGATTGGTGGCTGGCCCTATAAAATTATGATGAATACTGCCTGTTAATTCTCAATATTGCTTTCCAGTCCTTTTTCTTTTTTGGTGGGGTCCAGTGTCCTGTCGATGGTTGTTCAACAGCTAGTTGCAATTTTGGTGCTCTCACAGGAGAAGATGAGCACACCACCAGTCCTTTTTCTTTAAGTGATCTTCTTCTTCTCCACATTATCTCTTTCGAGTTCTCTTTGCTCCTCTCAAATCTCTATTCTCTTTGCTGACTTCCTTCTTATTTCACAGGGAAATAGCTATACTTGAAAACTTTATTAGCTTCTTTACCACTAAGATTATAGATATTTTGTTACCTTTACCTGCTTTTTCTTGTGTTACAATGGAAGAAATATTCCTCCTCTGATCTCTCTAAATGCTGCGAATCCCATCCATTCCTTTTCATCAATAACTTCTTAAAGAGAATTATCAGCGAAGGATAGAGAAGTGTTAACTGGAAGGCAGAAGAGCTGTCAAGATCTGCCATCTTTATTTCCGCATTTCCTGCTCACTCTGTATCACTTCATGGCAAGTAGATGGGGAAACAATGGAAACAGTGACAGACTTTATTTTCCCGGGCTCCAAAATCACTGCAGATGGTGATTGCAGCCATGAAATTAAAAGACGCTTGCTCCTTGGAACAAAAGCGATGACAAACCTAGACAGCATATTGAAAAGCAGAGACATTACTTTGCCAACAAAGGTCCGTCTAGTCAAAGGTATGGTTTTTCCAGTAGTCATGTATGGATGTGAGAGTTGGACCATAAAGAAAACTGAGCACCGAAGAACTGATGCTTCTGAACTGTGGTGTTGGAGAAGACTCTTGAGAGTCCCTTGGACAGCAAGAAGATCAAACCAATCAATCCTAAAGGAAATCAGTCGTGAATATTCATTGGAAAGACTAATGCTGAAGCTCCAATACTTTGGCCATCTAATGAGAAGAACTGACTCATTGGGAAAGACACTGATGGTGGGAAAGATTAAAGGCAGGAAGATAAGGGGACAACAGAGGATGAGATGGTTGGATGGCATCACTGACTCGATGCATGTGAGTTTGAGCAAGCTTTGGTAGTTGGTGATGGACAAGGAAGCCTGGCGTGCTGCAGCCCATGGGGTTGCAAAGAGTCAGGCACGACTGAGTGACTGAAATGGATGAACTGTAACCCATTGCTGGTGGGCTTCTGCTCCTTTCACCCATCTACCTCTGAAACTCTTCTTATAGAGGATACCAGTGACTTCCAAGTCAGAAAATTTAGGGGTGTTCTTTAGATATGGGTCTCTTGGCAGCATTTGTTACTGTTCACCCCCTCTTAACACTCTTTTCCTGGCTTCTGGTAAAGAATCTGCCTGCAATGTGGGAGGCCTGGGTTCTATCCCTGGCTTGGGAAGATCCCCTGGAGAAGGGAAAGGCTACCCACTCCAGTATTCTGGCCTGGAGAATGCCATAGACTGTATAGTCCTTGGGGACTGTATAGTCCATGGGGTCACAAAGAGTCAGACGGGACTGAGTGACTTTCACTTAATAACTTTAGCAGTCTTGATTTTCTTTTCATCTCTGTTTATTCCTTTTCAGTCTCCTTCAATTTAATCAGCATTTGTAAATATTATTTTAGTATTAAAAATGAAAGTGTAGGGCTTCCTGGTGGTCCAGTGGTTGAGAATCCGCCTGCCATTGCAGAGGACCTTTAAATTCTTGCCCCGGGAACATCCCACATGCCACGGAGTGGCTAAGCCCATGCGTTACAACTACTGAGCCCATATGCCCTAGAGCCCGTGCTCCACAACAGGAGAAGCCCCCGCAATGAGAAACCTGTGCACTGCAATGAGGGAGTAGCCCCCTGCTCTCCACAAAGCCCACGCACAGCAACAAAGACCCAGCACAGCCAAAAATAAATAAATGAATCTTTTTTAAAAAGTGAGAGTTTATTAGTTTAGAGAGAAGAAAGCAAAATTGGCATGAATTTTGCCAAAACACGAGGCTTTCAAGAAGCCAGGTTGTGGCAGGAAATTTTAGGTAGAGTGCGTTCTATTTTGTCTTTAGAAATACTGAAAAAGGTTAAGAAGCATCAGTATATGTTGCTTAAATTACTCAGCAATCCAATAAAATATATGATTGTATTCCTGTTTAACCTCAAAGAATATGAGCTGGAGAAGAAGGATGGACGTACTTGGGAAGCAGTGCATCGTTCTTTCTCATTGGAAGGCTAAGGTTGCTTCAGGGTAGTGTGGAGATGAAATCTGTTGTTCCTGTGTTACAGAGAACATAGGAAGGGGTTTGTTACTGCATTTTTTGATTAGTGAGGACTGGTTGAAGATTTTTAAGCTGGGTACACTTTGGATACAGAGACTGTCTTGGCCAAGGGCTGGTAATCCTATAACATTTGTTTCAGTGACCAGACGGCAATTGGCCCTGGAAGCCTTTTTTGTGGATTTCCCAGTGACATGAATTGAGTGCTCTTTGACACTCCTTTAGCGCTTTGTCATAATTCTCAGATGGTATCATGATTACTTGTTTGTATCTGGCTTCCCTATTGGATTTGAGCTCTTCTGAAGTGGAATTATTAGTTTATGGGTAATGTTAATCTTGGTAATTTTTCCCCACCGCCCATCTCAATGCTTGACATAGTATATGATTCCTGAATTAGTAAATGAATCAAGAGTTTGAATTTTTAATCTCTGGCCTGAACAGTTTATCAGAATATATCATTTCTACTTCTACAGGATTAGAGACTCATTCCTACTTCCTCTCTGCTATTGAATATGTTTTAGTTAATAAGATCTCTTTTGATTGAAAGGTTCTGTAGCTTTAAGAGCCTGTGACTTTGCAGACACTCTTCCACTGGATAACACACCCTATGCAAATCAGCTGTCTGTTCAGGTCTTGTGTTTGTTTTCCCCATAGACATAATCCATCCATTAGTTGTTTAAAGCAGCAGATGGAAGGAGTCCATGGAGATGTGGATTTATTAGCTCTCACAATAAAAGACCACACTGGTTGTGCTCCAGATTAGAAGGTTTTTGCTGAATGAAAGAGAAGTGGATCCTGTTTTCTGTGCTATTTTCAGCAGTGTGGCTAGCTCTTGTGACTGGAGTCAGTTGTAAGAAAGACCAGAAAAAGATTTTGTAAATAGACCTTCCTTCAAGCCCCAGACTGTTTGGTGCAGCTACCATAATTATAGGAGGGGCAGCTTTTTCTCCTTGTTGGGTACAGACTGAATCTGTCCTAGAGTTGTTGCTATATTTACTCCTTAGAGTAAAGGTATGTATAAAGCATCCTGAGTCAGGGTGTATACATACTTTTATTTGTCAAATTAGGAAATTTGGATTAATACCTTCTGAAATCCTTTGGAGAGGGAATAATTTGTGCATGTCCTACGAAGAACTGTGACTGTGAGTTGGTAGATCATGTATTTAACTCTCTTCCTAAGAATGTACTGCTTCCTTTGCTAACAGTTCTTTTGTGACTTATTAGAAAAATCACTCACTTGCCTTGATTTTCTTTCCCCTGTGTTTACTAGGATTCTGGCAACTACTGTAAAATTGGAAAGTTTAAACGTTGCTTATGGAGTGTTTAAGTGATAAAATCATATTATGAGAGCTAACCTTTCACTCCTGAGCTCTCTTTATTTTATATATATATAATATATATATTTACAACCTATATATATTAAAAAGAGACTTGAATCACCTTTAAACTTGGTGCAAGTCTTGCTTTGAAAATAACAACCAGTGACCCAAGAAACAATTCTGAGATTATTAAAGTCCGGGTAAAACTAGATTTTTCTCATGCTGTGCCCTTTTAGAGGTCTGTTGGAATGGGGAGCTTTTCCTGTGACAGTACTGTCAGCAATGAATAGATGAATGAATTTGTCCATGCTCAGAACTCACCACACGTGTACAAGCCCCCTCCAGGACATAAAAGAGCATGGAGACTGACCTTAGCAATGATCTAAGCTCCAGAGGAAAGAGGCTTTCGTGACTGTCCAAGAAGTGAAGACCAGCGTATCTAGAGATAAAGAAACAAAAGAGCCTGTGACAGTATCGAAAGAATCTGACATTTGCTTTGTCTGTACAAAGGATGAAAAGAATTTTGCCGACTTAGTCAAAACAATAACTGGTTTTATATCAGCCTGAGCTCAAAATAGAGCCTCAGAATAATATGTTTTTCTTTGTATTTCTGAAGAATTATCTTTTTAAAAATGTACGTGGCGTGGTTTTGTTTTGGGAAAGGAAAACGTGACACGGATTTTATAAGCTTAGTAGCTGTAGGTGGAGACTCTCTTGTTTTGTGTGCCAAACCTTTTTGATAAGCAGTGAAGTCAGGATATTAAAGATTGGAATTTTTTTCAGGGAGCTTTGTCCTTTTCTTGGTACTTCAGATGTTTGCAACCAAAAGGGGTATGTATGGAAGAGAAAAACAAATAGGAAAAATTTCCCCCTTTTGTGGTGGTGATTCAGATGAGATTTGTCTGGACTGCTGTGAAGAAAGACGTGGCTGTGATGTGAGGCAGTGATTGTGTACTCACGCTGGACTGAGAGAAACCTGGTTTAGTGGAGCCGTGGGCACAGCATGGGGAAAGCTTGATTGTGTGCCTCTTTCCCCAGCAGTAAGCAAGTAGGCTCTAGTGGCTGGCTGTCTGGAGAGTGGCTTTTGTTGGTCTTCTATCTATTATGGATGATTCCAGTATTCTACAAAGGAGAGGGTTACAGGTGAGTAACAGAAAGCCTTTTTTACTAATCTCCTTCCTCTTACTGTCTATTGAAAATATACTGAACGGATGGCTTCAATTTTATTTAATTCATTTGAGGCAGGAGAGAGTGCTACTAAGTTCCTCTATATTCCATTATGTGTTATTTTAATTAAAGGAATCATCTAAGACCTTTCTACTTTAATAGAAAAATTTTGCTGCTTGGGTTTACTTACCCAAGTGGAGCAATTGAGTCAGACCCACGCACACCTAGTTTTAGACACCAGACGTTTCTGACAGATTGTCTATAGTAAACGTATTCTGTTGCTGACCACTGTGCCTGCCTCCCAGCCCGTCTTTCCCTTAATTAATTCAATTATATGTGTTAATATATGTTTAACCCTACACATAGCTTTAAGAACTTTTCTAAATTATCACTTTGCATACATAATGTAACCATATGTGATAACCATGTATCTGAAGCCAATTTTGGAAGCCTTCTCCTCCCTAAGTCATGGATCATTTTGGTACATGAAGAAGTAAGTAAAATATAACAATGAGGGGGAAATATATTGGTAGACAACCTTCAGCTGAGTTTTAATGAGTACCTTTAGCACTAAAAGAGTACATATTACAACTATTTCAGTTTTGATGATTAATTTTTTTATGCTTTGTAAAGTAGATCATCTTGGCTTAGTCTTGATGAAAAAAATGTGCTGCTTGGGCTTACTTACATTATGTTGAGTGGAGCAATTAAATCAGACCAACACACATCTAATTTTGGACACCAGACATTGCTGACAGATTGTTTACAGTTCATTTAGTTCATCATTGAATGTTTTAAAGGATTGACATAGTAAAGGTTTCAGGATAAAACCTCAGTCAACCTATGAAGTTCTTGTCATGAAATGTAGCTATTTCTCTTGTTTTGATTTTGGTTTTTTTGACATTTGTAAAGCACTTTTTTTGACAAAGTACCTAGGGTCTTTTTACTTATTCTTAATTACCATTATTTTGGTTTCTTTAAAGTGCTCAGAAGGAAAATGTGTAAGATTGGTAAAATTTGAACAAGTGATGATATTTGTAGGTCATCTTATTTGTGCTTCTGGTTAACGGCATTGCAGGCACTCGGAGCCTACTGGGAGCACCCACTGCACCTTCGGCAGCTGTTTAGTACCACCGGGCTTTCAAAGTCAAAGCCTTATTTAATTTCTCCTTTTTAGTACAATTGGTTCCGTAAGATTTGGCGTTTGATTTCTTGGGAGTATTTTGAGAAGTAGTTATAAAGTACTCAGAATACCTCTGATAAATAGTGATTTGTGTTCAAGTAGCTGTTAATAAAAAAAATGGCTGGCTTGTAAGCACATTTAAGTGCATTACCTATTTATATCTTTATTTCTCTTTAGTTTCCAGGATTCAGAAAGGGAATTCTGTTTTTTGAATGGGCAATATTTTCAATTATTGTGCTTGTTTTGTGTTAAATCAGTTATTTCCTTCCTAGTGACTGAGTCAGTCTCTAATATCTGCTACCCTGTTTACTGATGCCCTTCCTCTCAGTTCTTTGTTTCTATCTAGCAGGAGTTCCAAATTGCCAGATCACAGAGCACTGTAAAGTGTTTTCTTACAGCCTCTTTTTTTTTTTTTAGTTGCAAGTTTACTCTTTAGAAGGGGCTTCCCTGGTTGCTCAGCTGGTTAAGAATCCATCTGTAATGCAGGAGACCCCGGCTCGATTCCTGGGTTGGGAAGATCCACTGGAGAAGGGATAGGGTACTCACTCCAGTTTTCTTGGGCTTCCCTGGTGGCTCAGCTGGTAAAGAATCTGCCTGCAATGTGGGAGACCTGGGCTTGATCCCTGGGTTGGGAAGATCCCTTGGAAAGGGGAATAGTTATCCATTATCCACTCAAGTATTCTGGCCTGGAGCATTCCATGGACTGTATAGTCCATGGGGTTGCAAAGAGTTGGACACGACTTAGGAACTTTCACTTTACTCTCTAGAAGACTGCATTGGAACATTCTGAAATAGAAGTAATGCTTGAAAAGCAGCAGTTTAGATTATTTGTTTTAAACAGGTGAATTGTTAACATAAAACTTTAAAAGCTGATTTTAGATTTGTTTACATAAACACATAAAAGCTAAAGTGTACCCAGTGGTCCGGGCTTCACTGATAGCTCAGTTGGTAAAGAATTTGCCTGCAATGAAGGAGACCCAGGTTCGATTCCTGGATCAGGAAGAACCCCTGGAGAAGGGATAGGCTACCACTCCAGTATTCTTGGGCTTCCCTGCCAGCTCAGCTGGTAAAGAATCCACCTGCAATGTGTGAGACCTGGATTGGATCCCTGGGTTGGAAAGATTCCCTGGAGAAGGGAAAAGCTACCCACTCCAGTATTCTGGCCTGGAGAATTCCTGGACTGTACAGTCCACGGACTTGCAAAGAGTTGGACATGAGCAAGCGACTTTCACTTCACCCAGTGATCCAGATAATCTACCGGGTAACCTCAGAGGAGAAGATGAAAATCCAAATGAATATCTGGGCCTTACTAACAGCTTTTTGGTGAACAAGTTAGACTTCTTAAAACTTTTCCAGAAAATCAGTGAAGATGCAGTCTACTTTGATCATCCAACTTTCTTTGCCAGGTTTCCTGAGAGATATCTTTGCAACCCCATGGACTGTAGCCCACCAAGCTCCTCTGTCCTTGGAATTTTCCAGGCAAGAATACTGAAGTGGGTTGCCGTTTCCTACTCCAGGTGATCTTCCCAACTCATGGGTCAAACCTGTGTCTCTGTGTCTCCTGTATTGGCAGGGGACTCCTCACCCCTGTACCGCCTGGGAAGCCCTGAGAGGTACCAGCATAGTAAACAGGGCACTCATGGTGCGCCTGTTTTGCTTCCTACATTGTTGGACTATACATTACCTCAGTCAGTCATCATGATGTTGAGGACAAATACATATTATCTGCATTTTCAGGTATAGATAATTTTAAAGAAGAAACAGAAAGTTGATTCAAATTATAGTTCTGCCCCATGCTAACCATATAACTAACCATGGTCACATTTTGAAAAACTCTCAATGCCTCTCTTTAAAATTAAAAAATATTGAATTAGCAATATGGGGAGAGGGGAGGAGGGGATGAGATATATGGAAAGAGTAACATGGAAACTTACATTACCATATGTAAAATAGATAGCCAACGGGAATTTCTGTATGACTCAGGAAACTCAAACAGGGGCTCTGTATCAACCTAGAGGGGTGGGATGGGGAGGGAGATGGGAGGGAGTTTCAAAAGGGAGGGGATATATGTATACCTGTGGCTGATTCATGTTGAAGTTTGACAGAAAACAGCAAAATTCTGTGAAGCAATTATCCTTCAATAAAAAATAAATTAAAAAATAGTGAAGTATAGTTGATTTGTAGTATTGATATTAGTTTCAAGTGTACAGAATTCAGTATTTTTATAAATTATACTCCATTAGAAGTTACTGTAGAATGATGGCTATAATTCTTTGTGGTATACAATATATCCTTGGTACATATCTAATTTATACATGGTAAGCTTGTATCTGTTAATCTCATAGCCCTAATTTGTCCTTCCCCACTTCCCTCTCCCCTTGGGTGACCACAGGTTTGTTTTCTACATCTGTGGCTCTGTTTCGGTTTTGTGTATACTTTCATTTGTATTATTTTTTAGATTCCACATATAACTGATACCATACAGTATTTGTCTTTCTCTGTCTGACTTTGCTTAGTACATTTGAGAGTAAAAGGCAAGGGCTGCAGCAGGAAGACCAGTTAGGAGACTGTTGTGGTCCAAAAGGCAAGAATGATTAATAGATTGGAAGAGAATGATAGCATTGCAGGCGTTCTGATTGGCCTTTCTTTTTCAGATATATGAAGCTCAGTACCTTCTCAGGGACAAACAGCTTGTAAAAGTGACTGGGCTACAGATATAGGTCAGAATAAGCAGAACTGAAAGTAACAGAAAACTTGACCCTAAGTGGTTGAAGTATTAAAGAAATATATTGACTCACAAGTATGGAAATCCATAGGTTGGATGGGTTTCACAGTTGGGTGATCTTGAGTCTTGCTCAGCTAGTGGCTTCTTTTTCAACTGGCTTCATACTTATTAATAATAGAAAAAAGATCTATAGTGGTTTCAGCCCGCACATTCACACACTACAGCACCCCTGGGTCCTTTTAGACCTCTGGGAGATTATGTGAGCATTTTTCTTTTAAACTGGAGGAGCCTCCATCCTGTGTAGGGACTGACATCATTTTACTTGAAGAGCAGTTGAGGTTTGGGTCTTCCATATGGTAAAAATTGGCTCTCATCTTACTGCTGCTTTTGGAGCAGCTGCAGTGTGAGAGATTTGAGATTGCAATTCCTTGTGGATGGAAGAAGGTGCTTTTCTATTTGTGCTATTTTCCAGTCAACTTTATGGAGGTTATTTTAACTTTGAAGGGTCACCTGACTAGCCACCATATACAAACTTTTATTGTCAGCTCTCTTAGTGTCATCATTTCTGTAACGTGGTAAGTATTTGCCTGTAAGGCAAACAAAGTAATTGCCCATCATTGTATAGAGTCCAGATGTTGAACTGAGAATATGCTGCGCCTTCAGGCAAAAACTGTGTAATGTTTCTTTCTTGATTTTCTACCTTTGATGTTCAAAAGTGCAAGTGCCATCATTCAGGGGTACTTGACTGTTTGGAAAACATATGATAGCATAATACATACTGGGAAGCATTATTGTTCACAGAGCTTTCTTGGGATTTTTAATTTTGAAAATTATGACTATCCTAATAAATTATGATCATCATACAAGATGCAATTCAGTTTAGATTTTAGTCTTAAAAACAAAAATCTTTAAGAACCAACTAGATTTCAAACATTCTTTTTGAAAGTTATTTCATTTTTAAAATGATAGCGACATGAATAATCATGTAACCTAATAATTTCCTCCTGGTGTTCTAAATTTTGTTATTCTTTATGTGGGAAGTTTGATAAAATAAGAAAAATTGCAGTTGTACTCATCAATCCTTAGTACCATTAAATATTTTCATCATGTCAGTAAATTGGATGCCTTTAAAAATTGAGTGATTTATCTATATGCTTTCTTTTTTTGCTCTGTGCTTTATAGTATACTCCTATGTTACAGTCAAAACAGACTTTTTTTTGGATTATTTTTTCCATATTCATTTATGTTCTCCAACAGTTTCTCATTCTTAAGTGTTGTTCTCTCCTTTCTGTACCTATCAACCTCTTGGTCATCATTCCCATGTAGCAACTAATGTCATCGTGGATAATTTCAGCATCTTTGCAGAAAATTGAGTCAGCTTCAGAACTTTAGAGTTCTCTTCTACTTCTTAGACTTTACTCTTTTAACAACATACTTTTACTAACAGTGCATATTTTTATACATGGAGTTATTATGAATAGAATATCTTATAATATTCTAAAATTACAGCGCCTTATCATCTCTGTGTTAAATTCTTGTATTCTCCTGTGTGAATCAGGATCACAGTTTGAAGGACTGCAGACCACTTCCTGTAGATGTGTTTTATTTGACTAATTTTGTAGATTTTAAGAAAAATTGACCATCAAACATTTTTCATTTTATATTTTGTTGTTTCATACATTTACTGTATTTTATCATTTTAAGGCTCTCATCTTTTTACTTTTTAACAGCTCTGAAATGGCAGTATGTTACTTTTGATGGTTTGCTATAGTTTAATTGACAGTGGTTATTTTGTTTCGCTTAATTTTTTTTTTTGACTGATACCTAAAATAATGGCATCTGTTGCAGTTAGTAGTTTTTGAGATTTGATGAAATATGTGACCTTACTGGCCCCTGAAAGTATTTGAGTTTGCAATATTTGTATCTCAAAGACCACTGTTGTTCTTAGGTTCCTCCGTTTCTTTTTCTAATGTCTTGAAGATCTCTGTTTCTTTGATTCTTTGGTTTTCTTTTAATAAGCTGTTACTAGTTTGATGTGTTTCCTCTCTGTATTATTTGAGATCTGTTTCACTAGTTTTTCTAAAACCAACTATCCCTTTATTTTAACCTTTCCAGTGTCATTTTGCTTTTGGTGTATCTGTTTCTAATGGCTTGCAGTAGCTTCTTTTTTCCCCCCGTCTATACTGATAAACTTGTCCATTTACATTTGTCATACATGGTTTCTGCCATACTGTTTCTTGCATTCCATGTCCTGCATGTCCATGCGTTACTGCTCTGATTCTTCTTTGCCATTTAAAAATACTGATTAGTTTTTTGGCTTGGGTTCTTGTTTGATTTTTCTGACTCTACTGGTGAGTTGCAACAAATTCAGATTTTAACCCCCCTCCTGAAAAAGAGACTCCTCCTTTCTCATCAACCCTTCCAAAAATACACGCTATTTTTTGTTTAGCATTTTAGTTCTTTTTTAAAAAATTCTACAAGTTAGTTATTTCTATTTATTGTTGTTATTTTATATAGTCAGTACTTTTTGAAATTTATGTACCTTTGCTAGTTTTCTTGTTCAGTATTTCTTTTTGGGTCTTAGGCTTCTTATTGGGGCTTCCCTGGTAGCTCAGACAGTAAAGAATTTGCCTGCAATGTGGAGACCTGGGGTCTATCCCTGGGTCAGAAAGTTACCCTGGAGAAGGGAATGGCTACCCACTCCAGTATTCCTGCCTGTAGAATTCCATGGACAGAGGAGACTGGTGGGCTACAGTCCATGGGGTCACAAAGAGTCAGACACCCACTGAGTGACTGACACTCTAGCCATTATCTCTTCAGATATTGTAACACTTGCATTTACTTGTTGCCTTCTGAGATTTGAATTGGACATATGTTGAACACAAGTGCTGGATGCAGAAAAGGATATACTCTATATTCCATGTAAAGAAGATGTCTGAAAAGCAAAACTGACCTATAAAGTTGAGAATTAAGATAGTGGTTTTCCTGGGGAGTGTAGGTAGTGACTGGAAGAGGGGACATGAAGATGCTTCTAGACTGATGGGTTATAATTCGTTTTTTAAAAACCTGGCTGTTGGTTACACTAGTGTGTTCAGTTTTCAAAAATTTGAGTTGTATGCTTACATGCATTTTTTCTATATTTAATAGTGTAATTTAAAAAATAATAAAATATTTCTTGTTTTCTTTCATCCAGTTGGTCACTGAAATATAGGATGGTATTGTTATCAGCAGTGGATTCTGAGGGGCCCCTTGAGTGTTTTTCTCCACTCCTGCTGTCGCTCCAAACAGTGTTATTTATGTGAGCCACACTATATGAATTTACTTACAAGTTCTGTGAAGAGATATCTAGTCTTTTAATTGTGGAGAATACCCTCTCCCCGCACTCCACCCCGCTGTGCTTTTATATGTTAGCTGAGAAGTTGTCTCCAAAACCCAGCCCTCTACCCACCTCCAATGGAGTGGAAAGTTGAGTTATGTTTCTTGAAAGTGAAAGTTTCTCATTCATATCTGACTCTTTGCCACCCCATGGACTGTACTGCTGCTGCTAAGTCGCTTCAGTTGTGTCCGACTCTGTGCGACCTCATAGACGGCAGCCCACCAGGCTCCGCTGTCCCTGGGATTCTCTAGGCCAGAATACTGGAGTGGGTAGCCGTTCCCTTCTCCAGGGGATCTTCCCAACCCAGGGATCCAACCCAGGTCTCCCACATTGCAGGTGGATTCTTTACCAGCTGAGCCAGCAGGGAACTATTAATTTCCTTTTCTGGGAAGGTACTTAGTAGAAGAGGAATGAACGAATATAAGTGAGAATTCAAATAGAAAATGTGAAGGGGATTCTGACTGGGAGCTGCCTTAGGCAGAGATAGCTTTGATCATAGTCATCTCCATGCTGGTGGCTATTGATAGAAAGGACAAACGCCAGCCTTGTGACTCTTGGCTTGCATATTTACTTGTGGGGGTAGTGGTTATTGCCTTTAGACACTTGGCTTTTGTCTTTTCTTGGAAATACTTTATGGGTTTTGTCATTGTGAATAATGAGTAATGCATATAGACACTGATTCCTCAAGTAAGCAGCACCATCTTGTTTTGTGTGTAATACCTTTAGAAGTTTGCTTTGTGGAAAAGTGAAAGGAAGTGATTAGTTATTTCTTTAGAATTTACTATTACAGCTTTCTTTGCCACTTAAGAATATAGTTCAAGAAAAGAGAGATACATCATTTTTGGCAGGCAGTGTCAAAGTATGATAACTTGAGGGATCTAAAATGATAATAAAAATTACAGAGACTCTAAACAATATATCCTTGAGTTTTGGGAGCAGAGTTAGTATTTGAGAATAGCAATTCATCCATTAGCTTTTAAACCCTGTTGGAGGTGGGCCAGATTAGAAAAATGCGACTTATTATTAATGATAATTCAGACCATCAAACTCTAAATTTTTTTTTATATATCTTATGTATTTTTTGCCCCCGACACATACATATCCTTCTCCATTACCAATACCATTCACTAGAATGGTACTTTTTGGTTTGTTTTTTAACCAAGGCTGAACCTACATCAATTTCATCTTAATCACCCAAAGGCCTTAGTTTACTTTAGGATTCACTGTTGGTGTTATATATTCTGTGGGTTGGGACAAATGTATAATGACATATATATGTCATTATAATACACAGAATATTTTCACTGCCCCAAAAATCCTCTGTGATCTACCTGTTCATCTCCCCCTCCCCCAGTCTCTGGCAATCATTGATCTTTTTACTGTGTCCATAGTTCTGCCTTTTCTAGAACATCATATAGTTGTAATCATACAGTATGTGGCCTTTTCAGATTGATTTCTTTCACTTAGTAACATGCATTCAACTTTCCTTCATGCCCTTTCATGGCTCAATAGCTCATTTCTTTTTAGTGCTGAATAATATTCCATTGTCTGGCTATACTGCAGTTTATTTATCTGTTTACCTACTGAAGCACATTTTGATTGTTTCTAGGTTTTAGCCATTATTAATAAAGCTGCTCTAAACATCTATGTGGAGGTTTTTATGTGGATATAAGTTTTCAGCTCCTTCAGGTAAATATGAAGGAGTGCAATTGCTGGGTTAAATAAGAGTATTTTAGCTTTTTAAAAAAATCACTTATTTTTTAATTGAAGGATAATTACTTTGCAATACTGTATTGTCTCCTGCTATACATCAACAGGGATCAGCCATAGGTATACATATGTCCCCTCCCTCTTGAACCTCCCACCCCATCCCATCCCTGTAGGTTGTCACAGAGCCCTGGTTTGAGTTCCCTGAGTCATACAGCAAATTCCCATTGGCTATCTATTTTACCTATGGTAGTGTATATGTTTCCATGTCACTGTCTCCATTTGTTCCACCCTCTCCTTCCTCCCTCCACACTGTGACCATATGCCTGTTCTCTGTATCTGTGTATCCATTGCTGCCCTGTAATGGGTTCATCAGCACCAGCTTTCTAGATTCCATATCTATGTGTTAATATCTGATACTTGTTTTTCTCTTTCTGACCTACTTCACTCTGTATAATAGGCTCTAGGTTCATCCACCTCATCAGAATGGACTCAAATTCATTCCTTTTTATGGCTGAGTAATATTCCATTGTTTATATGTACCACAGCTTCTGTATCCATTCATCTGTTGATGGGCATCTGGGTTGCTTCTGTGTCCTAGCTGTTGTAAATAGTACTGCAGTTAACACTGGGGAACATGTGTCTTTTTCAGTTTTGGTTTCCTCAGGGTATATACCTAGTAGTGGGATTGCTGGGCATATGGTAGTTTAATTCCTAGTTTTTAAGCAACCTCTGTACTATCTTCTGTAGTGGCTGTATCAATTTATATTCCTATCAACCTTGCAAGAGGATTCCCTTTTCTCCACACCCTTTCCAGCATTTATTGTTTGTAGATTTTTTGATGATGGCCATTCTGATAGGTTTGAGGTGATACTTCAGTGTAGTTTTTGACTTGCATTTCTCTAATAATGAGCGATGTTTAGCATCTTTTCATGTATTTATTATCCATTTGTATGTCTTGTTTGGAGAAATGTCTGTTTAGGTCTTTTGCACACTTTTTAATTAGGTTGTGTGTTTCTCTGGTATTGAGTTTGAATGAGCAGTTTTTATATTTTGGAAATTAATCCTTTGTCAGTTGTTTCATTGCTATTATCTCCTCTCATTCTGAGGGTTGTCTTTTCACCTTGTTTATAGTTTCCTTTGCTGTACAAAAGCTTTTAAGTTTAATTAGGCCCCACTTATTTATTTTTGTTTTTATTTTCATTTCTCTAGGATGTGGGTCATAGAGGATCTTGCTATGGTTTATGTCATACAGTGTTCTGCCTGTGTTTTCCTCTAAGAGTTTTATGGTTTCTGATCCTACATTTAGGTCTTTAATCCACTTTGTGTTTATCTTTATATATAGTATCAGTTCAGTTCAGTCACTCAGTTGTGTCCGACTTTTTGTGACCCCATGAGTTGCAGCACACCAGGCCTCCCTGTTCATCACCAACTCCCAGAGTTCACTCAAACTCACGTCCATCGAGTCAGTGATACCATCTAGCCATCATCCTCTGTCGTCCCCTCTCCTCCTGCCCCCAATCCCTCCCAGCATCAGAGTCTTTTCCAATGAGTCAACTCTTCTCATGAGGTGGCCAAAGTACTGGAGTTTCAGCTTTAGCATCATTCCTTCCAAAGAACACCCAGGACTGATCCTCTTTAGAATGGACTGGTTGGATCTCGTTGCAGTCCAAGGGACTCTCAAGAGTCTTCTCCAACACCACAGTTCAAAAGCATCAATTCTTCAGCACTCAGCTTTCTTCACAGTCCAACTCTCACATCCATTCGTGACTACTGGAAAAACCATAGCCTTGACTAGACGGACCTTTGTTGGCAAAGTAATGTCTCTGCTTTTGAATATGCTATCTAGGTTGGTCATAACTTTCCTTCCAAGGAGTAAGCGTAAGCGTCTTTTAATTTCATGTATAGTGTTAGGATGGAGAAGGCAATGGCACCCCACTCCAGTACTCTTGCCTGGAAAATCCCATGGATGGAGGAGCCTGGTAGGCTGCAGTCCATGGGGTCGTGAAGAGTAGGACACGACTGAGTGACTTCACTTTCGCTTTTCACTTTATGCATTGGAGAAGGAAATGGCAACCCACTCCAGTGTTCTTGCCTGGAGAATCCCAGGGACCGGGGAGCCTGGTGGGCTGCCGTCTCTGGGGTCGCTCAGAGTTGGACATGACTGAAGCGACTTAGCAGCAGCAGCAGCAGTGTTAGAAAGTGTTCTAATTTCATTCTTCTACACATAGCTGTCCAGTTCTCCCAGCACCATGTATTGAAGAGACCGTCTTTCCCCATCGTATATTCTTGCCTCCTTTGTCAAAGATAAGGTGCCCATAGGTGCATACTCTTGTCTCTGGGCTTTCTGTCTTGTTCCATTGGTCTGTATTTCTGTTTTTGTGCCGGTACCATACTGTTTTGATGACTGCAGCCTTGTTGTATTGTGAAGTCAGGAAGGTTGATTCCTCCAGCTCCATTGTTCTTTCTCAAGATTGCTTGGAATATTCAGTGTCTTTTGTGTTTCCATATGAATTGAAAAAGTTTTGCTTATAGTTCTGTGAAAAATGCCATTGGTAATTTGATAGGGATTGCATTGAATCTGTAGATTGCATTTGGTAGTATAGTCATTTTCACAATATTGATTCTTCCAACCCAGGAACATGGAATATCTCTCCATTTGTTTATGTCATCTTTGATTTCTTTCATCAGTGTCTTAGTTGTTGCATGTGGAATCTTTGATTTTTGTTGTGACATGCAGGATCTTTAGTTGCAGCATGAGAGCTCTTAGTTGCAGGATGTGGGATCTAGTTCCCTGACCAAGGGTCGAATCTGGGGCCCCTGCATTGGGAGCATGGAGTCTTAGCCACTGGACCACCAGGGTATGACTATGTTTAGTTTTATAAGGAACTGCCAAACTGTCTTCCAAAGTGGCTGTACCAGTTTGCATTCCCACCAGCAATGAATGAGATTTCCTGTTGCTCCATATCCTCACCAGCATTTGGTGCTGTCAGTGTTCCAGATTTTAGCCATTCATATAGGTGTGTAGTGATGTTGTTGTTCAGTTGCTAAGTCATGTCCTATTCTTTGTGACCCCATGAACTGCAGCATGCCAGGCTTCTCTGTCCTTCACTATCTCCCAGATTTTGCTCAAATTCATGTCCATTGAATTGGTGATGCTATCTAACCATTTCATCCTCTGTTGCTGCCTTCTTCTTTTGCCTTCAATCCTCCCCAGCATCAGGATCTTTTCCAGTGAGTTGGCTCTTTGTGTCAGGTGGCCAAAGTATTGGCGCTTCAGCATCTGCTCTTCCAATGAATATTCAGGGTTGATATCCTTTAGGATTGACTGGTTTGATGTCCTTGTAGTCCACAGGACTCTCACAAGTCTTCTCCAGCACCACAATTCGAAAACATAAATTCTTTGACACTCAGCCTTCTTTGTGGTCCATCTCTCACATCCGTACATGACTAACAGAAAAGCCTTGTGCCGGGGTCCAGCCCCGGTGGATCCAGGGAATTCGAAGCGGGGACGGCGTCGGCAAGGATCAAGAAACAATTGCTTAATTAAATGCTAATTAAGGATATAAAGAGTGGTTAAATAAGGATAGCTCAGTGAGGAAATTCAGTGGAGAAAAGAGGCGGAATAATTCAGCCAGAAGGTAAGAGAAAGAACGACATGGGGAGACCAAGTTTCAGTGAACAAGGCCCGCACTTTATTTTCCAAAGTAGTTTTTATACCTTAAGTTATGCATAGAGGATAATGGGGGAAGGTGTAGAGTCATGCAGTAAGCCAGGCTTTCTTCCTGCAAACTTATCATATGCAAAAGTTTAGGTGATTTGCATCATCTTCTGGCCGGGAGGCCTGTTAACATTTTAAGACTCTTTCTTCAGAAAACTTATTTTTCTCTAAAGGTGATTAGTCAGGCGCCACCCTCCAAAAGCATTAGATAAAGTTGCATTCCTATAGGGCAAGGGTGTGGTGGGCTATAACAAGAAAAAGAATTAACTCAAGGGTCCAAGGTTACAAACATTAAAGCTACTACTTACACCAATTATGTCAATCAATACACTGCCAGGACACAGCAGGTAAGGGATATGGAGACTTAGCAGCAAACATTGGCCCAACAAGTGACAAACCCTTCACCAATACAATTTATAATCAATCTTTTAACTGCTCAAAGGAATCTGTATTTAGACAGTTTAGAACATCTCATGCCTCTCACAGTTGGGAGGCTCTGAGCAATCACATGTGGCCTGAAAAACCTATTCAGGCAGGCTAGAGGACTTCCAGAGGAGTTTGTAGGTTGAAACACTATCACACCCAGGAACTTTATTAACTGGAGCTGTAAGTTAACTCCTTTTTTCAGAAAGAGGTAGTGGGGGACAGCCCCCCGTAAAGTCGGAGGTGTAGGTGAGAGCACAAAGCAGAAAGTAGGCAGACTCTGGTTTTGGGGGTAGATGCTCGAGAATTTCCAGGGGGACTCCTGAGGCTCGATCCCGCCTTTGCGTATGCCGAGCCTCCTTCCTCTGACCTTTGCCATGGGCGGAGCTCCTGCTCCTGGCATCCATGTTACTGTTCATTCGCCAAGTTGTGTCTGACTCTATGTGACCCCGTGGACTGCAGCATGCCAGGCTTCTCTGCCCCTTACCATCTCCCAGAATTTGCTGAAGTTCATGTCCGTTGCACTGATTTTGCCATCCAACCATCTCATCCTCTGTTGCTATCTTCTGCTTTCAATCCTTCCTAGCGTCAGGGTCTTTTCCAGTGAGTTGGCTCTTTGTATCAAGTGGCCAGAATATTGGAGTTTCAGCTTCAGCATCAGTCTTTCCATTGAGTATTCAGAGTTGATTTCCTTTAAGATTGACTGGTTTGATCTCCTTGCTGTCCAAGGGACTCTCAAGAGTCTTCTTCAGTACCACAGTTCAAAACCATCATTTCTTCAGCCCTCTGCCTTCTCTATGGTCCAGCTCCCACAGCTGTACATGACTACTGGAAAAACCATAGCTTTGACTATATGGACCATAGCTTTGACTATATGGACCTTTGTTGACAAAGTGGTATCTTTGCTTTTTAACACACTAGGTTTGTGTAGGTTTTTCATAGCTTTTCTTCCAAGGAGCAAGTGTCTTTTAGGCTGTGTCTTTATGCAGTCACCATCTGCAGTGATTTTAGAGCCCAAGCAGGGGAAATCTGTCACTGTTTCCATTGTTTCCCCGTCTGTTTGCCAGGAAGTGATAGGACTGGCTGCCATGATCTTAGTTTTTTCAATGTTGATTTTAAGACAGCCTTTTTACTCTCCTCTTTCACCCTTGTCAAGAGGCATTTTAGTTCCTCTTCATTTTCTGCCATTAAGGTGGTGGTATCTGCATACGGGAGGTTAATATTTCTCCCAGCAGTCTTGATTCCAGCTTGTGATTCATCCAGCCTGGCATTTCATACAATGTATTCTGCATAGAAGTTAAACAAATAGGGTGACAGTATACACCCTTTACTCCTTTCCCAATTTTGAACCAGTCACTTGTTCCATGTGAGGTTCTAATTGTTGCTTCTTGATGCACACAGGTTTCTCAGGAGAGAGGTAAGGTAGTTTGGTTTTCCCATCCTGTTTTTTTTTTTTTTTTTTAAGAATTTTCCAATTTGTTGTGATCCACAAGGCAATGGCACCCCACTCCAGTACTCTTGCCTGGAAAATCCCATGGATGGAGGAGCCTAGTAGGCTGCAGTCCATGGGGTCGCTAAGAGTCAGACACGACTGAGCGACTTCACTTTCACTTTTCACTTTCATGCATTGGAGAAGGAAATGGCAACCCACTCCAGTGTTCTTGCCTGGAGAATCCCAGGGACGGGGGAGCCTGGTGGGCTGCCGTCTCTGGGGTCGCACAGAGTCGGACACGACTGAAGTGACTTAGCAGCAGCAGCACACAGTCAAAGGCTTTTGCATTGTCAGTGAAGCAAAAGTAGATGCTTTTCTGGAATTCCCTTGCTTTCTCTATGATCCAATGTATGTTGGCAATTTGTTCTTCTACATTTTCTAAACCTTGTACTTCTGGAAGTTCTTGGTTCACATACTGCTGAAGCCTAGCTTGATGGATTTTGAGCATAAACTTTACTAGCATGCAAAATAAGCACAATTGTTCAGTAGTTTGACAATTCACTATCTCAATATTATTTTGATTTGCATTTTCCTGATGACATATGATATGGAGCATCTTTTTATATGAAAAAACCTTAAGCTTTTAAATGTATTTTCCTATTTAGCCTTGGAATAACTTTTACGAGATAGGTAAAATAGATGTTTTTATCTCGGGTGTGCAGATAAGAAAATTTAGATTTAGAAAGGTTTAATGACTGACCAGGATTTATGAGCAGAGTAAGTAGTAGAATTGTGTTAAAATATTTTTTTGACTCAGCCTTGAGTTCTTCATACCATGCAGAAATAATCTTGTTAGGATCATCAAACTGTTTTTACTATTCTTCACATTCATATGAGAACAACACATATCATCTGTGTCAAAATTTATAGAATAAAATACTTTAGTATACCTTGTTTTATTTGACCTTTATAAGCATGAAATCTAGCCCTTGTTGTTTTTTAGTTGCTAAGTTGTGTCCAGCTCTTTTGTAACCCCTTGGACTGTAAGCCCTCCAAGCTCCTCTATCCTTGGGATTTCCAGGCAAAAATACTGGAGTGGGTTACCATTTCCTTCTCCATAGGATCTTTGCAACCCAGGGAACAAATCCACATCTCCTGCATTGGCAAGGCGGATTCTTTACCATTGAGCCACTAGGGAAGCTCATCTAGTCCTTAGAGGTAGGTAAAATTCCAGGCACAAGTTATATGTTATTGAAAATACGAACCTAATTTTCATAAATTCAAATTTTGTGCTCTTTTCCATGTTTCTTAATATTATTGCATAATGTAAATATTCTGCCATTGGAACCTGTTCTCAGGATGAGGACATCTGAATTTAATAAAAAAAAGAGGAGTGAAAAATTTAGAGTTTGATAGGCATACCATATCTCCATATACACTCATTTCCCCCTTGGTTCTTGACCTCAGGATACACCCACACTCAAGTGTGAATAAGTGGAGCTAAAACACCATTATGCCCAGAGCAGTAGTAATGGTACATTTGCTATACAGGAAGGGAAAATTTTTGTGCATCCCAGCAGAATGCTTGCTGCCAGAGGAAAAACCTTGTTTTTGGGAATAATGGTCCTTTTAAGGCCACTTAATAAATGGTATAAAAGTGGATTTCCTTGGTAGGTAATGGCTTCCACTCTTTCCCGTCCTGAAAACTTAAAGAAAAAAACAATAAAAATCAGTCAGCGGAATAGCTACCATCCTGAAGACAGTCAGTAAATAAGTGATAGCAGAGCATATCCTTTTTCCAGTAAAGCCTCTTTTGCTGACATAATTGCATTTGACAGTTTCCATCAATATAACTCCAATGAGCAAGACCCTATGTGAGCCTTATAATGATGATAGTAATAATAAAACAGTAAGTAGCATTCACTTACATTACTGATTATTGATTATTCATCAAATGTTCATTTGGTACCTACTAAACCAGGTTTGTGCTGGGTACTAGTAATATAATTGTGAGCAAAACTGATCTCTCCTTCTCCAGCTAACAATCAGTCTAATAGAAAACAGACAAGCAACTAATTGCAGTAAAGAGTTGGAATTAAACAGAGGTAGGCTGAGGAACAGAGAATGCAATGCCAACCCACTCCAGTACTCTTGCCTGGAAAATCCCATGGATGGAGGAGCCTGGTGGGCTACAGTCCATGGGGTCACTAAAAGTCGGACATGACTGAGCGACTTCACTTTCACTTTTCACTTTCATGCATTGGAGAAGGAAATGGCAACCCACTCCAGTGTTCTTGCCTGGAGAATCCCGGAGACGGGGGAGTCTGGTGGGCTGCCATCTATGGGGTCGCACAGAGTTGGACACGACTGAAAAGACTTAGCAGCAGCAGCAGGCTGAGGAAACTGTGTATAGGAAAATCTTCTCAGAAGAAATGAGGTTTAAGCTAAGGTCCAAGAATGTATAAAAAGACCAAAGGAACAATCAGAGAGAACTATAGCTGTGAAGCCTTAAAGGTGTGTGTGAGAGCGAGTATGGCATGTTTAACAGATAAAAACTCCAACAAGCCTGAGAATTGTGCAAATAATGATAGAAAGGAAGATAATAGCAGCTAAGTAGTGCCCTCTGTGCACTTTAGACTAAAGGACTTTAGACTTTATCCATTGAAGAGTTTTAAGAAGAGAAATCACCTAGTTATTTCTGCATTTTAAAAAGATCTTTCTGACTGCAGTATTTGTTTTGTTAAATTCATACGTTATCACTTAGAAAATAGATACTTATTATATGATATTTGCATTAATAGGGCATTAGGAATCAAGGGGGACAGAACTAAAGTGAAGTCATTTGGGAGGGTGTTACAGGATGATGCTGGCTTGGACTAGTGGACATAGCTGTGGAAGTAAAGTGAAACTGACAGACTAAAGATAAATATTTTGGAGGTAGAATTGGCAAGGCTCAATGAATAATTGGATGTGTAGGGTCAGGGAAAGTGAAGAAGCAGGAATACCTCTGGGTTTTATGGTACCATTACTGAAATGAAAAACAGAAAAAGGGCAAGACTGAATAGAAAGGTAAGTTGAGCTATAGTTGTAAAACTATATACAACTGTATAGTTGGAGAGAGGTCTGGGATGAAGATACAAATCTGTAAAATATGTGTAGAGAGGAGTGTTTCCAGGGAGAGCTTTAAGGACCATCAACATCTAAGCATCTTAAATATTGAAGAAAGAGGCTGCAAATGATAAGAGGCAAAACAGGGGAATGTAGTTTAATGGATATAAAAATCATTCAAGACAGAAGAATGAATGATACTGTTAGATGCTACTGAGCAGTCAAGTCTGGAAAAGAAGTGAAGAGTGAAAAAGAAAAAGGGAGCTTTCTTGGTGACTCATATGGTAAAGAATCTGCCTGCAATGGAGGCAGACCCGAATTCAACCCCTGGGTCCAGAACATCCCCTGGAGAAGGGAATGGCTACCCACCCCAGTATTCTAGCCTGGAGAATTCCATGGACAGAGGAGCAAAATGATGAAGGAAGAGGCTGCAAATGATAAGAGGTAAAACAGGGGAATGTAGTTTCATGGATAGAAAAGTCATTTAAGACAGAAGAATGAAAGATACCGTCAGATGCTGCTGAATAGTCAAGCACAGAAAAGAAAAGGTACATTAAAAATGTGGTGAAGGTTTTACATGAAGACATTGGTAACCTGGCAAGAATGGCTTAAATGGGGTGGTAAGGAGGGTGAGGGAAAAATAGGGTGCTAGGGTCTTGGGATATCTGCATTGTGTTGAAGAAAATAGGAGGCGATATGTTGGAGACAGTGAATGTAGATAATTCATTCAAGAAATGTGACTGTGAAGGAGGAAAAAACATTTATAAGGCTAAGTTGTTAAAGAGAGGTATACAGTGATTAAGGGAAATTTTTTTCTTATATCATGGTGGGATAAACTTGAATGTGTTCAGAATGCGATAATCAAAAGATCATGAAGGATACAGAGTCCAGAGATAACTACTAGTAGGTTCGAGGAGGCTGAATGGAATAGGTTTCACCAGAGGTTGTAATGTATTGTCAGTTATTACTTCGTGCTTTCTAAGAGTAAATGATGAGTCAGAGAATTTATGGTTATTTGCCTAAATGAGTGCTTTTCTTGCCTTAGCCAAATTTCCTGATTAGGCAGCTTTCCTCCTCAGCCTGCTGTGAATATTCCCTGGGAAAGGGAGGTTAAGGAAATCATTGTTCCTTGGACTGCTTTTATCTGATTGGAGACCTTACCTTGTTTCACTTTGCCTTCGGCCTGTCTTTATGGACAGCTCGGCACCTGAAGTACTGATCTGGAGCCCTGGGCATCCATCCTGCAAATGTAGGCTTTTGTATAGGTGCAAGGATTGGTGAGGATTGGAGAAGGGATGGATTTCCATGGATTCATTTCCTTGTCTAAAAGTGATTCAGAGAGGGGCACATAGGCATTTCATAGAATTTTTGTTTATTGTTTGTCATTCTATCATAGCTTAGTCATGTCCGAATCTTGGTGACCCCATGGACTGAATCCCACCAGGCTCCTCTGTCCATGGGATTTCCCAGGCAGGAATATTGGAGTGGGTTGCCATTTCCTTCTCCAAGGGATCCTCCTGACCCAGGGTTCGAACCTGCATCTCTGGTGTCTTCTACATTGGCGGGCAGATTCTTTACCACTGAGCCACCAGGGAAGCTTGTTTATTGTTATTGCCCCCAAATATATTAATAAATCCACCCCGTGTCACCTATTTAAACTATTCAAAAAGCCAGAGCTGTCATGTAGATTCAAAGAATGATATTCCCAATTTTACATATATTGTTTCAGAAAATAGAAAGAGGACACTCTCCTAGCACATTTTATGAGGATAGAATAACCATGATGCCCAAACCAACAAGACAACTTGAGAAGAAAAAGTACATAGCCCAGTTTTATTTATTAATGTAGAGGCAAAAAGTCCTAAATAAAAGCCTCCAGACCCTGGATGGTTTTATTAGTGAAATAATACCAGTCTTAGACAAACTCGTTCAGAAAATAGAGGAGAGGCAGGAACACTTTGCACTTGGTTTTAGGAGCCTGGCATAATTGTGATACCAAAATCTGACAAAGGCATTATAGTAAAAGAAAACTGGAGGCCATTATCCCTTATGAACATAGGTGTAAAAACCAGTAATAAAATATTAGCAAAGATAATCTTATGGCATATTTGACAAAGTTCAGTTTAACCTAGATATGTAAGGTTAGTATTACCCCAAATACTAACCAAATTAGTATTTGGGGTAATACTAATTTGGGGATAATCAAATATTACCCCCACATCAGTTCAAAACGGATCATGAACCTAAGCATAAAGGCTAAAACCATAAAGTATTTGGAAATAAAATGTAGGAAAATATTTTTTGTGTCCTTGGCATGGACAAAATTTTCTTAGACAAGATACTAAGAGCACTAACTTTTAAAAAAGAAAACTGGCAAGTTGACCTTCATCAAAATTAAACTTTTGCTCATAAAGGTACCACTTAAAGGAATTTCCTGATGGTCTATTGGTTAGGACACTACGTCTCCACTGCAGAGGGCATGAGTTCAATCCCTGGTCAGGAAATTAAGATCCTGCCAACTGCATGCTCCCCACCCACCAAGGGGAAAAAAAAAAGACACCAATTGATAACTCCAGTAGGCCAGCCACAGGCTGGGAGAAAATATTTATCAAAGTATCTAACAAAGGACTTATATCTAGAACATATGAGGACCTCTTCTACTCAATAGTAAAAAGATAAACAGTTCACTTATAAAGGGGGCAAAATATTTTGTACAAGAATATGTACTGATGACTAATAAGCACGTGACATGGTTGACATTCATCCGGAAAATGTCAGTTGAACCCACAGTGAGATACCAATACACACTCACAAGAATGGTTAAAATTTAAAATACTGATATCATGTAAGTGGCATGAATGTAGAGCAATTATGTTATTAGTGAGGGTAATCTATATTAGCTAGAATGTGAAGCAATAGAAACTCCATACATTGTTAATACAAGTATAACATAGTATTAATACAATCACTTTAGAAAAAGATCTAGTAGTTTCTTATAAACTAAACATACACCAATCCTATAACCCAGCAATCACACTTTTATTTACTCAAGATAAATGAGATACATGCCTGTTGTGAAAGACTTGTACAGGAGTGTTAGTAGCTAAAACCTGAATCGCATCCAAATGTCCATTAGTAGGAGAAAGGATAAATAAAATATGTTCTATTAGTATGATTGGATTTGCTACTGTTACATGCAGGAACATGGATGTATTTCTGAACACTATGCTGAATGAAATAAGCCTTATATAAAAGGGTTCATACTTGTATAATTCCATTCATATGAAGCTCTGGAAAAAAAATCTATGGTGAAAATATAGGAATTGTATTTGCTTGGGGTGAGGGAATAGTGGTTTATTGGGGATTTACTAAGAAAATATATGATAAAACTTTCTGGAGTGATGGAAATGTTCTGTACTTTGGTAGGGATTTAGGTTACCTGAGTGTATACAATTATCATACTTATTGATTGATACACCTAAGATTTGTGCAGTTTAGTGTTTGTAAGTTTACCTTATGGAAAAAAAACCAACATCGTGAAACAGTTGTAAACAAATACTGGATTCTAGTTCATGATATACATGCTGAAGTATGTGCTAATGTCTATAGTCTACTTTGAGATGCATTAAAAAAAAAAGAAAAGAAAAAAACACAGGTGGGTAGATGGCTAAATATGTGACAAAGAAAATAATCACAAAGTTTTAACAGTTGTACAGTTTGGATTGTGGGTGTGTATGTGGATGTTCACTATACAAATTTTGAGAATTTTTATCTCCCTCCATATGTAAAAATAAGTTCCAAGTATATTCACAGACTTAGTGTGAAAAGTAAACCTATAATCTTTTAGAAGAAAATATAAGTAAATGTATTCATGGCTCTGTGTGTCAGGGATATATTTCTTATATGTAAAAACATAACATAAAGGAGAATGATAAAATAGATGGTATAAAAATTAAATTCTTTGACTCTATTAAAAAATAAAAAGATTAAGAGGACATTTTCAATGAATATAATAAAGAGATCAAACCAGTCATTCCTAAAGGAAAGCAACCTTGAATATTAATTGGTAGGACGAATGCTGAAACTCCAATACTTTGGCTACCTGATGTGAAGAGCCAGCTCATTGGAAAAGAGTCTGATGTTGGGAAAGATTGAAGGCAAAAGGAGAAGAGGATGAGATAGTTAGATAGCATCACTGAATCAGTGGACATGAATTTGAGCAAACTCCAGGAGATAGTGAAGGACAGAGAAGCCTGGAGTGCTGCAGTTGCAGAGAGTCAGACACGTCTTAGCTACTGAACAACAGTCCACAAATAATTAGTATCCAGAATATGTCAGGTGAATGCCTATAACCTGATAAGAAAAAAAATCTAATAGAAAAATCGGCCAAGGATATAGACTTGGCCCTGTGTCTTGGTGGGTCCCCCAACCATAGATACAGATGGCTGACTATAATGTGTGGTGTCATTTTATCTAAGGGACTTGAACATCTGCAGGTTTTGGTTATCTGCTGGGAGTTCTGGAACCAATTCTCCACTGATACCAAGTGAACACTGTAAGTGGGTAATTCACAGTTGAGGAAACCCTAATGACCTAACCATATAAAACATTGTTTAGCTTCACTAGTAATTATGGGAAATGCAAGTTAAAACCATATATGATATGATCACAGCCATTAGATTAAACAAAATTAAACAGTCTAACAAATATCAGGTATTGGAGAGTATGTGAAATCGTTTGTTCCACAAATATTTCTTGAGCATCTCTTGTACTACTTGCCAGTCACTGTCCTAAGTCATTGAGATGCATTAGTAAATAAAACAGACAAGATCCCTGTGCTCATGGAGCTTAGATTCTAGTGGGTAAAGACAGAAAATGAACAATAAACATAATAAACAAGTACGTTAGAAGTGATAGGTGTATTGAAGATGTGTAGGTTATAAAAGTAGAGTGGAGTAGGAGGGTGAGGGGGGTGGGAAACAAGTTGTAATATATAGAGCTGTCAGGGTAGTAGGCTTCATTAAGAACTCAGGTGAAAATTGAGCCAAGAGATTTGAAGGTCATAGGGGTTAGCCAGGGAAGAGGAGCATTTTAGGCAGAGTGTACAGGTAAGCACAAGGCTTTAGGCAGAAGAATACTTGATGTGTCTGACAAACAATAGAGTCCAGTGTGGCTGGATCAAGGTGTGCAAGTGGACTGGAGAGAGAAGGTCAGAGAGATACTGGGGAGGGGAGGTGGGTTATCTAGCTAGGTCTTGACTTTTATTCATGAATGAAATGGCGAGCCATTCCAGGGTTTTGAGCAGGAGTGTTGTGATCTTACTGACCTTTAAAAGGATCATTGTTATGTTGAGACTAGACCGTGGAGGGGTAAGGTAAGGATAGAAGCAGGAATGGGATACCAATTGGGAGACAGTTGTGAGGCTGGGGAGAGGACCATCAGTCCTTAGATCACAATAGCAAAACCCAAGAGATTCTGTAACCCATTTAACAGTAAAACATGACCTCATTTGAGCTCTTCTGGTGACAAACCTGAATTGAGATTCTAGAGTTTTATCATATTTATTGTGGTCCTCATACATTTAACTGGAGAAATGTTGATTTGTGTGATGTGTTTTGTTGGTGACCTACTCTTTGTTGAGGGTGTTTTATATTATACGTGTGTGTATATGTATGAGTGTGTATATGCTATTACCTGTTCCCAATTCTGATTTCTGAAACATGATTAAATCCAAGGTTTTTCTTTAAGACAGTGTAAGCATTTGTCTTTGGAGACAGAGAAAAATCATTGTATTCTGACTGTATTTTAAATTTAAAGCACTTAAGAATTGCTGTTGGATGGGATGTGGTGTATGTTAAAAACAGAGGAGTCCAGATGCTCAGGGTTTTGGTCTGAACAGCAGAAGAAAAGAATTACCATCATCTGAGATATGAACAGGCTGTAGTTGGAGCCCGTTTTGGTGGAGAGGACATGTTCAGTTTTGGACATGTTGGAGTTGAGATGTTGAGAAGGCAATTGATTATTATAAGTGTCGGGAGTTTGGGAGATAGGTTTGGAAAGGAGAACTCTTAGAAAGTGTTGGTTCAGTTCAGTTCAGTTCAGTCACTCAGTCGTGTCTGACTCTTTGCAACCCTGTGGACTGCAGCACGCCACGCTTCCTGTCCATCAAATCCCGGAGCCTACTCAAACTCATGTCCATCATGTTGGTGATGCCATCCAACCATCTCATCCTCTGTCATCCCCTTCTCCTCCTGCCTTCTATATTCCCCAGCATCAGGGTCTTTTCCAGTGAGTTGGTTCTTCGCATCAGGTGTCCAAAAGTATTGGAGTTTCAGCTTCAGCATCAGTCCTTCCAACGAATATTCAGGACTGATTTCCTTTAGGATGGACTGGTTGGATCTCCTTGCAGTCCAAGGGACTCTCAAGAGTTTTCTGCAACACCACAGTTCAAAAGCATCATTTCTTCGGTGCTCAGTTTTCTTTATAGTCCAACTCTCAAATCCATACATGACCACTGGAAAAACCATAGGTTTGACTAGATGGACCTTTGTTGGTAAAGTAATGTCTCTGCTTTTTAATATGCTGTCTAGGTTGGTCAGAGCTTTTCTTCCAAGGAGCAAGCATCTTTTAATTTCATGGCTGCAGTCACCATCTGCCGTGATTTTAGAGCCCCCCAAAATAAGTCTGTCACTGTTTCCATTGTTTCCCCATCCATTTGCCATGAAGTGATGGGACCAGATGCCATGATCTTAGTTTTCTGAATGTTGAGTTTTAGGCCAACTTTTTCACTTTCCTCTTTCACTTTCATCAAGAGGCTCTTTAGTTCTTTGCTTTCTGTCATAAGGGTGGTGTCATCTCCATATCTGAGGTTATTGATATTTCTTCAGACAGTCTTGATTCCAGCTTGTGCTTAATCCAGCCCAGCGTTCCTCATGATGTACTCTGCATGTAAGTTAAATAAGCAGGGTGACAGTGTACAGCCTTGATATACTCCTTTCCCAATTTGGAACCAGTCTGTTGTTCCATGTCCAGTTTTAACTGTTGTTTCTTGATCTGCATACAGATATCACAGGAGGCAGGTAAGGTGGTCTGGTATTCCCATCTCTTTAAGAATTTTCCACAGATTGTTGTGATCCACACAGTCCAAGGCTTTGTCATAGTCAATAAAGCAAAAGATGTTTTTCTGGAACTCTGTTGCTTTTTTGATGATCTGGCGGATGTTGGCCATTTGATCTCTGGTTCCTCTGCCTTTTCTAAATCCAGCTTGAACATTTGGATTGGAGGGGAAGGTAAATTGGTATCATCATTTTGGGAACAATTTCTGACTCAGTTCATGCCACAGCTAAGTGTATACTACCAAGAAACTTTTATACATGTGGATGACAAAACAAGTATAGTATGTTTATAGGAGCATTTTCTTTTTGGAGAAGAAAAACATGGAAAGAAAATTAAGTTTCCATTTACTGGAGAATCAATAAATAAATATTATAAAAATTTATGGATTGGACCACTGTACTATAGCTATGTGAACTAAAGTGAAATATATTCACATGGGTGAGTCTCCTAATTATAGTGTAGATTGATGTGAGCTGATGAATATATGCAGTGTTGTAAGTATATAATTTAAAAATATATAAAACAATGCTAGTAATTATTTAAGGATATAGATAATAAAAAAGACATATATGGAAAAGATAAACAAAAAATTAAGATAGTTGTTAAGTGGGACTAGTGGGAGGTGGGACTTGATAAATTTGGAAAGCATGTCACAGCGGCCCAACTTCTATTGTAGGGGTTATTTCTCATGCCAGCGGTGTGTATCATCAATCTCTATTGTAGTATTTTCTATAATTTATTTGTTTAAAATATTTTATAATTAAAAAAACCTTCCATTTCATTCCTCTCATACCCAGTACTAACACAAATCCTTCACAATCTATCAGCAGTTGATGGCTGGCCCAGTGAGTACCTGAAACCTACACTGGCCTGTTGGTTCCATCTAGTGGTGAAAGTGCTGCAGGTGTTCTGTGAAACATCTTCAGCAAGGAAGAATGAGGAGATGATAGTTAGCCAGACTGCTTAAATTTTATTATTTCACTAAAATTTAAGAGACAAAGGAAAATGTTATTTTTTAGAGCTAGTGAGTTTTTGCCATTATTAAAATGATGCTATAAATCTTCTAGGACATAGAGCACAGACTTTTAGGACTGAGATGGATTCTTCTTTCTCTCTAAGTTGTGTTTGTGTTTTGTTTTTCAGAAGGAGCTGAGCCTTCCAAGAAGAGGCAGCTTGTAAGTAGATGATTATGATTGCGATTATGATCTCCTGGTTGGGAATCCCTCCTAGGGACTGTTTTCAGTATCACTCAGAGAACTCTTATTCATGAGTATATTTTTCTGTGGACTCTTTTCTGGGCCAGTGAAACCAGTGGACCAGCCAACTTCTCTCACTAGGTCAGCTCTTCCACTCTCCCTCATCACTCCCTACCTCAAATCCTCTCCTTTATGTCAATTTTTGTCTAACATTTGAGGGGAAGCCGCCAATTAAATACCCATCACAGTCTTATGCTTGTGTTCTGGAGTTTACTGAGTTTAGTAGTCATGCTTTTTGCGAATGTTAAAATTGAAGCTCTTAACATCTGCATCTGTCCCATAAATGGTACTAGGGAGAGGTCAACAAGTTGAGGCAAACAAAGGCTAAGTTTGGGATCACGGTTGGAATAGGGCTGTTGTTTACCTGTTTGTTCCATTCTGGCTTCAGGGCCCAGGGAAATTCATTAATGATCCTTGTCCCAGGATTTTAATTTCTAATATTTTCTTGGCCTGCTTTTTCCCTCAAGAATTCTTTTGGAGGTAGTACTGCAAATTTGGCTAATCAGGATCATTTAGAATGCTTATTATGCAGATTAAAAACAAACATTTAAACGATAAAAAGCAGTTAGAATGCCGATTCTGAACTTATTTAAATTAAAATCTCCATGTTGAGGCCCAAGAGCCTATATTTTTTCGCCCCTGCACCCACACCCACCGTGATTTTGCTGAGAAACCAAATTTGAGAAACAGTAAGGAAATAGGGCTATGTTAAAACAAAGGCTTTGAAATTTTTCCTTACAGAAATACATGAGGCATAATTATGGAGGAGGACACAACAGTATTCATATATATTTATTAAGTATACTTTATACATCGTATGCATTTAAAAATGTGTGAAACACATGGTTTTTCTGTTACTGTCTTTCTGGGATTTTGCTTAGTAAAAATGCTCTAATGATTAAATTATCCTCTGAGATTCTTACAAAGTCCTTTTGGCTACTTTATGAAAGCTCACTGTTATTTGATATAAAGAGACTTATGAGTCAGAAAACTCCTAGGGGTCAGTCTTGGCTATGTCACTTAATTAACTTTGTACTGTAGAGGAATCGCTTCATCTCAGTTGCTTTATCTATAGAATGAACATTTTGATACCTGTTTTTCTTCTTTTTTAATAGTTATTAGAAAGACAATATGTGTGATAGTGCTTCATTTTTTAGTTTTAGTTTAAGTGTATGTTACTTTAAATTTGGATATATTTTATTATTTAAGAGTCACCTTTCTGTCTGTATTTCTAGCAGTGAATCTCAGTTCTAGGTTCTCAGGTGTGCTGAGTCTTCTAAAAACTGGGCAGGAGTGCTGCCAGGACTCTTAACGGACCCACTTAATGATGCACTGAGTGGGTATATATAATTGAAAGAGAGTGACTTTTCAGCATCACATTCAGCAAATACTTGTACTTGGTGACTTTCCTATTATTTCCGGCATTTTTTTATTCTTTAGGTTCCTTTTTTTGGAAGTTCTCTGAGCTTTGCCTTTGCTTCAGGTTAGGTGAAATGAGTCACTTCTTTCAGGAATGTATACCTCTAATGAATAGTTTGCAGAGAAGGAAGCATATCCTGTGAAAGTGATTTTTGTTTGAAACTGGAGGAAATTTTAGATCAATTTAGCTTTAGAGACATTTCTTGGTTATTTTAGTGGTATCTAAAGTTAGGCTTATACTGCTGCTGCTGCTAAGTCACGTCAGTTGTGTCCAACTCTGTGCGACCACATGGACTGTGGCCCACCAGGCTCCCGTCCCTGGGATTCTCCAGGCAAGCATCCTGGAGTGGGTTGCCATTTCCTTCTCCTAATTACCTTTAAGTATTGCCATGCCGATTGTCTTGTAGGATCTTAGTTCCCTGACCAGAGATTGAACTCGGGCTCTGACAGAGAAAGTACTGAGTCCTAACCATTAGATCGCCATGGAAATTATCCAGAAATACTTTTTAATACACTAACTCACATTTAAACAGTGGTTCATTCAATAAATTCATACTAATACCTGCTGTTTGTTGGGCACTGCTCTTAAGTTCTGAGGTTATAAGCTTCAATTAGATACATTTCTCTATTTTGGGAACTTAGAGTTAAGTTAACCAGAACAATAATTTAATTAAAAAAATCATTAGTATTAGAGGAGTATAAAGAATTTTACTCTGGAAGGAATCTTAGAAACATGGATGCTAATCTATACTTTGCCACTAACAAGTTATATATGGTTTTAACAGGAACTATCATTTCTAGGCTTGAAATTCTTCACTTGTAAATGAAATGACTGCTTTATCTGAACTCTGTGCTTAGTCATCTTCCCAGATAATGGTAGCTCCATGGTACCTCTTCTGCAGAGAGCTGGGCATGTCTTTGTATAGTGTGTGCAGTAGATGGCAGAAGATGACTTAGCATCTTCAATAGAGAAATCAGGAAAGTAAGGGTACCTTACTTTTTATATGTGGTATTGGTAAGAGTCTGATTTCAGTCCTTTGAATGTCCGTAGCTGTTGTCCCAGCACCGTTATTGAGTAGTTGTCTTAGGTTTTAACAAGGTCACTGGTTTCTCAGACTGTAGGGAGAACAGGAGTGAAAGCTGGAAAGTAAGTGAGGATACCATTACAAAATTCAGTCAAGATGATGACTACTTAGCCAGGGTGGTAGCAGCTTAGATGGTGAGAAGTGAATGGATTCTGGATGTATAAAAGGAGAACTGTCAATATTTGCTGATAGTTAATTTTGGTATATGAGAAAAAGAGAGAGATTGAGGTTGATGGTGAGGTTTTAAGGCTGAGTAGGTAGATGTATATGGTTGCCATTTACTTTACAAAATCGAGAATATTGTGAGTGGAGCAGGGATTTTTTGTTGTTATTGTTGCTCTTGGGATGGGCAGGATGGCGATTTTTGGAGGAATCGCAGCTTTGGTGCTTGCTTGACATTCAAGAAAGAGTGTTGATAAAGAGATTGCATATGTGAATCCTGGGGATCAAGGATGAGATATGATCTGGAATTATACAGTTAGGGATTGAAAGCATGTATTAATAGATGATTATTTAAGTTATGGGATTGAATGAGATAAACTACTGAAATGCTACTTAAGTGTAGTCAACTGACAGGTGATGATCAATGAACTGCTTTAGTACAGAAGTTTAAACAATTTGACATTGTTGTGACCTTCAAGCATTTGATCATTTTTCTGTTGTTTTATATTTGTTGTGTTGTGCGATGATTTATAAATGGATGGAAATTTCACTTGGTCCTTCATCACAGCTAGTTTGAGAAGCACTGACCTGTTGAGTTAGTGAATCTAGTCATAAAAGAGATCTAAGGACTGAGCCCTGGGCCTCTTCAGCATTTACTTATTAGGAGACAAGAATATGTCAGTCAAGAAGCCTGAGAAAGGACATCCAAGTGAGGTTGCAATAAAACCAAGAGAGAGTGGTGTTTCCAAAGCCAGAAGAAAGTGTCAAGGCTATGTAAAATGACAACTAAGAATTGATTTTTGAGTTTAGTAATAGGGAAGACCCAATTGGTGACCTTGGCAAATGACATTGATCAGAGGTGGGTCCAAAGCTTGATTTGAATGGATTCAAGACAGAATAGGAGACAATATTACCTCTGTACTATTTGTATTTTAAAAAATGTCTAATTTCAATCTAATGTGTGAGGAAGCAATCAGAAAAGCTCAAATTGAGGTGATAATCTGTAAAACTGCTGGCCTGAACTCTTCAAAAATGTTGAAGTTGTAAAAGACCACAAACACTAAGAATATGTTCTAGATTGTTGGAGAAAAGAGGCCTGGTGAATAAATGTAGTTCTTGATTGATTTTTGGTTGGATCCTGGATTTTTTAAAATAGTTGAAGGATATTATTGGAACAATTAAGGAAATTTGAATGTGGACTTTTCTTTTGATGAAAAGGTGCCAATGTTAAACTTTGTTAGTGTGACAATCTTGTGGTTGTTCCTTGTTCTTACAGCAAGGACATTAATTGTGGAAGTATTTGAGAGAGGAATTATTATGATGTTTATAGCTAATTTTCAAATGATTCAGTTAATTAACACAAAGTGTGTGTGTGTATGTGTTAGAGCAAGAGAGGGAGTGAATAAGAGGAAAAGAGAATAGAGGAAAAAAAGCAATGAAGCAATATGTTAACAGTTGTTAAAGGTAAGTGAAGCACATACAGAGTTTCATTTAATTATTCTTATTTCTCTTCTGATATTTTGGGGAGGAGGTTCAGTTCAGTTCAGTCGCTCAGTTGTGTCCGATTCTGCCACTCCATGAATCGCAGCATGCCAGGCCTCCCTGTCCATCACCAACTCCCAGAGTTCACTGAGACTCACGTCCATCGAGTCAGTGATGCCATCCAGCCATCTCATCCTCTGTCGTCCCCTTCTCCTCCTGCCCCCAATCCCTCCCAGCATCAGAGTCTTTTCCAATGAGTCAGCTCTTCACATAAGGTGGCCAAAATACTGGAGTTTCAGCTTTAGCATCATTCCTTCATACTATTATTTCAAAGTGATTTGTTGAAAAGAGGATTTTAGAAAGTAGGCGATACCTGGAAAGGTAATGGCATTGAGCATTTTTCTCTCTTTTCAAAGTATAAATAGGAGATATATCTTGTTTGTATGTCAGTGAAATTATCCAGTAACCAAGGAGATGTTGATGCAGGAGTGGAGAGAACAACTGCTGGAATATTCTTAATTAAGCAAAAATGGAGGCCATCTAAGTACATGTGGAAGTACTGGCCTTAGACAGGGATGTTGACAATTTGTCCCCAGCAGCCTCAAATACCTCATTTTATTTGTAAAAGATTATACATATAAAATGTATGGCATAGAACCTTCAATTTAGCACTCAACTATTTGTTATTGTTAAAGTGTTTACTGCAATGCCTGTTTAATTAGTAGACTTTGAAAAAGTGGTTGTTGTTTGTTACTGTTTTTATTATTAGCAGGCTATAATTACCTGTTAAAAAATGTAAATTCTTTAGAAAAACAAATTAGTAAGATCCTAAACCAAGTTAAACGAGCAGTAGGGTGCTTTAGAAAAGTGACAGGCTATTCATGGTTGGTTTTGGTCACATTGGGAAGAGAGCAGCTAAATCCCAAGATGGGGAATGAGAACATCCAGGCTGGCAATGATACAGACTTTGTTGGGACAAGGTGGTTATGAAAGTTCTTTTGGCCTGGCTTATATCATTTATCTTAGCTGTAGCTTCCTGAAGTAAAATTGTTTTCATTTTAGAAAACTACTTCATATTTAAACCCATTGGTGTATTATTAATATTTTTAATTGCATTAAAAAAATGTAGTCTAGAATATCAGACCTAGAAGAGCTGATAACTTTGTTGATAGTGTACATATCTGTGGGGAAATGATTGAAAGAAAACGAAGTTCTAAAGTGATTTCTATTTGTTTACCCAAGCCATAGGAATATTGTGTTTTGCTTTTTTCTCAGTTGAAACAGCTCTGAATGACTTCCCTTGTCTGGGTCTGTGGCAGAACCCCCTCTTAGCAGTGCCTATCAAATAGGATTTTTTTTGTTTGTGAATCAGCACCAATATCTAGGCCCTATTCTTAGGAGCTCAGTGTCAGTGGTGTTCTAGTCTTTAGTTACTCAGAAAGTTAAGCTTTTCTAATACATAATACAACTCAAGGTAATTGTCCTTTTATTTCTTGAAACGTTTTTATTTCTTTGAGGCTGTGAGCAGTCAGTAGAGATAAAGAACAAACTGTAGGAGCGAAAAGGTAGCTACAGCACCTGTCATAGTGTGTGTGTGGCTCTTGGTAGCCTTTATTAAACTTGAGTCCTTGAGGATAGTTACCTTTGCAGTGTTGACTTGCTCATTTGATCAGTGGACTAGGACATCAGATATTGGATGAAAGTGGGAGAGTCATTTCTTAGGTAGGTTGATAAGAAGTCTTCGGTCTCTGAGGAGGAGAAAGGAGTCTGGGGCTCTTGAGGAAGAGATAGGGTTCTGAAGTTCTCAAGGAGGAGAAAAGGACAACGTTTTTTCTTTAAGCCCAGAGCTGATGATTGCACAACAAAACAACTCATCTTGCTCAAGGACATGTTTTCTCTTAAACTCTGTTCAATTCAGTTCAATTCAGTCACTCAGTTGTGTCCGACTCTTTGGGACCCCATGGACTGCCGCACACCAGGCTTCCCTGTCCATCACCAACTCCCAGAGCTTGCTCAAACTCATGTCCACCAAGTTGGTGATGCTGTCCAACCATCTCATCCTCTGTCATCCCCTTCTCTTCCTCCCTTCTATCTTTCCCAGCATCAGGGTCTTTTCCAGCCAGTTCTTCTCATCAGGTGGCTAAAGTATTGGAATTTCAGCTTAAGCATGTCATTCCAATGAATATTCAGGACTGATTTCTTTTAGGATGGACTGGTTGGATCTCCTTGCAATCCAAGGGACTCTCAAGAGTCTTCTCCAACACCACAGTTCAAAAGGATCAGTTCTTTGGCTCTCAGCTTTCTTTATAGTCCACCTCTCACATCCATACGTGACTACTGGAAAAACCATAGCTTTGACTAGACAGACCTTTGTTGGCAAAGTAATGTCTATAGGTTTGTCATAGCTTTTCTTCCAAGGACCAAGCTAGAGTGCAATTGTGTGGTGGTTTGAACATTCTTTGGCATTGCCTTTCTTTGGGACTGGAATGAAAACTGACCTTTTCCAGTCCTGTGGCCACTGCTGTGTTTTCCAAAATTGCTGGCATATTGAGTGCAGCACTTTCACAGCATCATCTTTTAGGATTTGAAATAACTCAACTGGAGTTCCATTACCTCCACTAGCTTTGTTCATAGTGATGCTTCCTAAGGCCCACTTGACTTCGCATTCCAGGATATCTAGCTCTAGGAGAGTGATCACACCATCGTGGTTATCTGGATCGTGAAGATCTTTTTGGATAGTTTTCTGTGTATTCTTGCAACTTCTTAATATCTTCTGCTTCTGTTAGGTCCATACTATTTCTGTCCTTTATCGTGCCCATCTTCGTATGAAATGTTCCCTTGGTATCTCTAATTTCCTTGAAGGGATTTCTAGTCTTTCCCATTCTGTTGTTTTCCTCTATTTCTTTGTATTGACAGTGAGGGTTTTTTTTTAATCCTTGTTATTCTTTGGAACTTTTGAAAGTGACAAGTAGATTCAAGGGATTAGATCTGACAGACCGAGTGCCTGAAGAACTATGAAAAGAGGTTTGAGACATTGTATAGGAAGCAGTGATCAAGAAAAGTGACCATCAAGTAATGACCATCCCCAAGAAAAAGAAATGCAAAAAGACAAAATGGTTGTCCAAGGAGGCCTTACAAATAGCTGAGAAAAGAAGAGAAGTGAAAGGCAAAGGAGAAAAGGAAGAACCTTGCTATTCTTTGGAACTCTGAGTTCAGATGGGTAAATCTTTCCTTTTTTTCTATTGTTAGTTCTAATCCTGCTATCTTAAAATGTATATTGTGGGAGCGGGTCTGGTAAGACCTTTACAACCTTGAGACATTCTTTTGATTTACTGTAATAACTAATTGAAAAAGTATATAGCTCTCTTGCTAAGACTAGCGAGGGGGGCACACTCTGTCCTCCTTCTGATGATTATGTCAGAAGCTTTCTCTGTCCCTTTTTATGCTTTAATAAAACTCCGATTATGTCAGAAGCTTTCTCTGTCCCTTTTTATGCTTTAAAGAACTCCGCTACACAAAAGCTCTTGAGTGATCAAGCCTGGTCCCTGGTCCTGAAGCTAAATCTTCTTCAGAGATTCCGAATCCGACATCGTTCACCATAAGCTATCAAAAGTAAATGCCATGTGTCTGCAATGGTAGTCAGTGAGCAGGGAAGACTTCCTGGGGCTCAAGGATTGGATGTATCAAACTTTAGCCCTGTGAAAGTGACATGTGAAACAGTATCATGTACTTTCCCACTCTGATGCAACTTGATGGTATTTGTCTAGATGAATGCTTCAGGAGAATGTGCTAAAAAGAGGTACCACCTGCTACACATTGTAAATCCTTTGTGTGTGTCAATAGTGCCTGATATAAGGCTTTAGTTTCTCTGTGGACTTTGCAAGTCAGGAAATTTTGATACCTGTAAGAACTTTGAAGGCCAGAGTGATAGCTTTGTGTTACATTTAATAGTCCATTTTTTAAAATTGGGCTTATGCAGAAAATGGTCTTACATAGGTTCTCTACCTCCCAGTGGGAAGGCAGGGATTGACAGAGATTGGAAGGAATGGAGCAATAGTTACTACTAATTTCCCAGCAGGAACTATTTTGTTGTTAAAAAATGAACATGGTTTGTCAATGAGCCATAAGTGTGTAGACACAAGACCTGAAAATGGAAAATTTGTGAGAACCTGTATGTTACTGTTATGTTGAAAGTAGTTGTCATTCTGATCATTTGCACATTTATATCTCTTGACCTTGCAACTACTTTAATGTATTTGAATATCTCAAAGTCAGCTCAGTATTAGCATTTATAAAACTGAGGTCATTGTCTTTCTCAGAAACCTACTCCTCTCTTACTTTCTAGCTTACTAAATGGTACCACTTCCTCAAGATCGAAAACTTGGTTATCCTTGTTACCTTTCTCTGCCTCATTCCAGCTCCTTGATATTGTACTATACCTCTAAATAGTGCCAATTCCCTCTCCTTTCTACAAGCACTTGTATGCCTATATAGTCCAAGCTGTTGTAATCTGTTGGCTCTGCTACTCCTATAACTTCTAACTTGTCTTTGTCTAGCATTGCTTACCCTCCAGTACACGCACCCATCATAAAATAGCCAGAAGAAGCTTTTTAAAGTACAGATTTGATTATTTGATGTTTATTTAAATTCATTTAGTGTGTATTTGTATTACTCTTAGGAGTAATAGTCTTAGGATCACATCTGAAACTCTTGACATGGCCCATGAAACTGTCTGTGCAATCTGGTTCCTATTTTATCTCTGTATTTTGCACAGCGTGTTCTCTGTACCTGGAATGATCTTTTCTTTATCTATACCTCCTGCTTAGTCTCAGCTTACATCTCACTTCCTTATGAAAGGCTTTTCTGATCTCATCCATACCTTGCTGTCCCTAGGCTAAGTTGGGTTTTCCATGATGTACTTTGATTAAACCCTCTACTTTTCCTTCATAGTTCTCATAAAAATTGTAGATGAAGGATTATTTGTCTTTCATCTCTCAATGGATTGTCTATTAGTCTGGTTGGGTTGCCATAACAAAATACCATAGGCTGAGGGCTTAAACAACAGAAATTTATTTTCTCATAGTTTGGAAGATAGATGTCCAGGATCACAGTGCCGGCCTGGTTGGTTTCTAAAGAGAACTGTCTTCCTGGCTTGCTGATAAAAAGCCATTTTCTTACTGTTCTCACTGTATCCTCACGTGGCCTTTCCTCTATGTGTGTATGTGTATAAGGGTGGGGAGTGTAGAGAAAGGGAAAGATCAAGGATCTAGTTCTTCCTCTTCTTATAAGATCTCCAGGCCTATTAGATTAGGCCCCTCCCCGCCCCCGCCACTCTTATGAACTCATTTAACTGTGATTACCTCCTGAAGATCCTGTCTCCAAATACAATCAGTCATTGGGGAATTAGAGCTTCAAAATAGGAATTTTGGGTGGGGGACACAATTCAGATCATAGCAGATGGTAAGCTCCATGAAGTCAAGATCACATTTATGTGACCTAGGACAAGAATATAAATGGAGATAGAAATGTAAAAGAGTTTTAAGTAAAGCTGCTGCTAAGCTGCTAAGTCACTTTAGTCATGTCCGACTCTGTGCGACCCCATAGATGGCAGCCCACCAGGCTCCCCAGTCCCTGGGATTCTCCAGGCAAGAACACTAGAGTGGGTTGCCATTTCCTTCTCCAATGCATGAAAATGAAAAGTGAAAGTGAAGTCGCTCAGTCGTGTCTGACTCTTAGCGACCCCATGGACTGCAGCCTACCAGGCTCCTCCATCCATGGGATTTTCCAGGCAAGAGTACTGGAGTGGGGTGCTATTGCCTTCTCCGTTAAGTAAAGCTAATAAACTGTAAAATAAAACATGTTCTATCCTTCTATCTTGAGAAATATAGTTTCATAATAACAAATTACAAAAAAGTGTGAAACTATTGTTTTTTTAAGGTGTTAAATATTTTATTACTATTTAACATTATTATTATTAATAATGAATACCAGGCACATGTTGTGGCCACTTTAGAAGAGAAGTGAAAAAAGGACAAATTTGTATGTAGAAAAGAAATATTGAAATAAATTTATAAGTGGTTACAAACCTGGATACTTCTGTGGGGAGAAAGGAAGTCAGTAGAACGTATACTATACAGAGCTTATTTGCATTTCTATAGAAAGGAACTATTTTGTATTGCTGTCAGTTATCTGTAATTTAGAGAGTTGTAAAATAGCACAAAGGCAATAAAAGGCTAGAATCAAATAATTTAATCTCTAAACAATGCATAGTTTTCAATCTGAAGATTATTACTATTTTTTTCTTTACTTACACCAAGTTTTCTGTCTTTCTCTCACTCTTGATTAAATCAGTCTCAAATACTATTCCTGATCATAAAACAAGGTTGGTTTCATTAAATATGGCCTAGTTTTTTATACAGGGATAGCAATAATGTTAATTTCCTGTTTGGCCTTCTTAAATTTGCTTTGCTGGGAATTTTATAAAGAGTCTCAGATTGAACATTTAAAAGCCGCTGCTATTTGTATTTAGAGGCTAGAGAGCCAAGCTTAAGAAATTCTTTATCAGATTTCATCTGTAATACCTATGAATTTGGGTGGATTCTTCTTTTTATCAAGGTCCTTAAAAATGTCTTAAGGGTCTTGGGTCTGCCAGGAAGTGACCTGCTGGACCCTGTAAAACCAGGCCCATTTTCCTGATAGCATTTTTTATGTATTGAGTCCAAAAATTCAACCATAGTTCTTTAAAAGTGGCCTGTTTTACCTGATTAAATAAGTATCATTCTCAAATATGACATTTCAGATAAACTCTTAGTTGCATAACCATTTTTTACAATTATGTTTTAAGGGAATTCAGTAAGTAAATTTAGTAAGACTTTCTCAAATCTCATTGGAGTCAGTGAGAATCAGATACAATTCAGAAATGTTTCCTTTTACAAAAGCAAATTATTAAGAATTTAGATAGATTAAGGAGAAAGAGTAGGCTTCCTTATATACCCAGAAAATAGGCCTTAAGACAATATTCCAAACAAACTGCAGTCATCCCTCATTAGTTCATTCAGCCTTAGTGTAATTAATTTTCATTTCACTAGATCTTAGATTAGTAGTCTGCTTCTTGACTAAAAAGAGTTACGGAAATTCTGACTCAGTCCACTGCGATGGTCTGAAAGTTTTCCACAAGTGACGCCATCAGAAACCTGTTCCCAAAGAGTCTGTTCTTTGAAGTGTCAATAGTTTGAAATACCTACTACAGTACAGTCCTTTTCCAAGGAACTCTGAAACAATTCTTTGTTGAAAACACAGACTTTGGCTTGTAGTTGATTGTAAAGTCTTGAACTCTAGCATCAGTTAAAAAAAAATCTCTTGGTCAATGACAGCTGTGGTCAGTTTATTATTGACAGTTTTTAAATGTGAATGGTGTGATGAGAGTTTATAACAAGAACAATCCAGCTAACAAGGGAATTAAGTTGTTTCTGTAGCATACAAAGTAAGAATCATAAAATCAACTGAAAAAAAATTTTAGCAAAATGTCTCGGGATAGTTTTTTCAAAGAAGACAGTGGATATTACATCTGATTTATAAAATATGAATGAACATAGCTTTTACAGAGGAAAAATTATTGATATATAATATGTAATAATCTTTTGACAGAGAACATGCCAGGACTAAGCTATAGATATCAAGTAAAAAGATTTAGACTGCAATAAATGGTAGACATTTATCAGTATACATTTATAAAATTCCATTGGCCTAGAAGAAGCTAGATTTAGATTTTAAAAGTAAGGCTTTTACCAAGTAAGCATTTTAAGTGATAACTGAAATTAAGACTGAAAAAACTAAACTATTATTTCCTAAAATCTAGCAAAACACTGTGAGGACTCATAAACAGGAATACATTATGGGATAAATGCATGCTCAGTCACTCAGTTGTGTCTGACTGTTTGTGACCCCATGGACTGTAGCCCACCAGGCTTCTCTCTCTGTCCATGGGGTTTTCCAGGCAAGAATACTGGGTGGGAGTGGGTTGCCATTTCCAACTCCAGGTTATGGGATAAAAGGGCATTGACAAATCTCTAGAAACTCCCCATAATTATACAGTTTCTGGAGTATTTATATTCATAGCATTTTAGCTCTATAAATTTAAACTAGGGAAGGGTGAGCATCTTTTCTGATTTGTTAGCTTTTTCCATGAAACTCATCAATGCCAAACTAAATAAAAGGTAACACAGTTTTGAATAACCTCAGCTTTTCCATGAGGAACCTTATTTTGTTTGTTTTCTTAAATAAGGACATAATAAGTCAACATAAAGTGAAGGAAATTATTTTATTAAGATATAAAATATTTGCTATCTGGGCACATTACACAGGAAAAAAGAATAAACTTTAATAAGGTAGGTGAAAGCAATAAACAGTAAGCCAAGGAAACTGGCCCATCAAAACTGGGCAAACTTCGCTAAAATTTTAACCAATTCATAGCTTTTCAGATTCATGATATGGTATTTATAAGGCACAGCAAACAAAAATCACTTTCCCAATTTTGTTCTGCTTCATATTCTGGAACATATTCACACTTTCAGTTCAGTTCAGTCGCTCAGTAACGTCCGACTCTTTGCCACCCCGTGAATCGCAGCATGCCAGGCCTCCCTGTCCATCACCAACTCCCGGAGTTCACTCAGACTCACGTCCATCGAGTCAGTGATGCCATCCAGCCATCTCATCCTCTGTCGTCCCCTTCTCCTCCTGCCCCCAATCCCTCCCAGCATCAGTCTTTTCCAATGAGTCAACTCTTCCCATGAGGTGGCCAAAGTACTGGAGTTTCAGCTTTAGCATCATTCCTTCCAAAGAAATCCCAGGGCTGATCTCCTTCAGAATGGACTGGTTGGATCTCCTTGCAGTCCAAGGGACGCTCAAGAGTCTTTTCCAACACCACAGTTCAAAAGCATCAATTCTTCGGCGCTCAGCCTTCTTCACAGTCCAACTCTCACATCCATACATGACCACAGGAAAAACCATAGCCTTGACTAGAAGAACCTTTGTTGGCAAAGTAATGTCTCTGCTTTTGCATATAAGAAACACTAAACAACCCTGGCAGTGAAAAAAATGTTATTATTTAGGAGTCTGACCTCCAAAGGTTATACAATAGGGCACAAGGCAGCACTTGTGGCTGGTTTAGCATTTTATAAGTGCATGAGAATATTTTAT
>NW_011494828.1:1864513-1865817 GCF_000754665.1 Bison bison bison
CCACCCCGTGAATCGCAGCATGCCAGGCCTCCCTGTCCATCACCAACTCCTGGAGTTCACTCAGACTCACGTCCATCAAGTCAGTGATGCCATCCAGCCATCTCATCCTCTGTTGTCCCCTTCTCCTCCTGCCCCCTAACCCTCCCAGCATCAGAGTCTTTTCCAATGAGTCAAGTCTTCGCATGAGATGGCCAAGTACTGGAGTTTCAGCTTTAGCATCATTCCTTCCAAAGAAATCCCAGGGCTGATCTCCTTCAGAATGGACTGGTTGGATCTCCTTGCAGTCCAAGGGACGCTCAAGAGTCTTTTCCAACACCACAGTTTAAAAGCATCAATTCTTCAGCGCTCAGCCTTCTTCATAGTCCAACTCTCACATCCACACATGACCACAGGAAAAACCATAGCCTTGACTAGATGGACCTTTGTTGACAAAGTAATGTCTCTGCTTTTGAATATGCTATCTAGGTTGGTCATAACTTTCCTTCCAAGGAGTAAGCGTCTTTTAATTTCATGGCTGCAGTCACCATCTGCAGTGATTTTGGAACCCCCCAAAATAGAGTCTGACACTGTTTCCACTGTTTCCCCCTCTATTTCCTATGAAGTGATGGGACCAGATGCCATGATCTTCGTTTTCTGAATGTTGAGCTTTAAGCCAACTTTTTCACTCTCCTCTTTCACTTTCATCAAGAGGCTTTTTAGTTCCTCCTCACTTTCTGCCATAAGGGTGGTGTCATCTGCATATCTGAGGTTATTGATATTTCTCCCGGCAATCTTGATTCCAGCTTGTGCTTCTTCCAGTCCAGCGTTTCTCATTATGTACTCTGCATGTAAGTTAAATAAGCAGGGTGACAATATACAGCCTTGACGTACTCCTTTTCCTATTTGGAACCAGTCTGTTGTTCCATGTCCAGTTCTAACTGTTGCTTCTTGACCTGCATACAGATTTCTCAAGAGGCAGGTCAGGTGGTCTGGTATTCCCATCTCTTTCCGAATTTTTCCACAGTTTATTGTGATCCACACAGTCAAGGGCTGTGTCAGCAGAGAATGTCGACATTCACTCTTGCCATCTCCTGTTTGACCACTTCCAATTTGCCTTAATTCATGGACCTGACATTCCAGGTTCCTATGCAATATTGCTCTTTACAGCATTGGACCTTGCTTCTATCACCAGTCACATCCACAACTGGGTATTGTTTTTGCTTTGGCTCCATCCCTTCATTCTTTCTAGAGTTATTTCTCCACTGATCTCCAGTAGCATATTGGGCACCTACTGACCTGGGGAGTTCCTCTTTCAGTATCTATCA
>NW_011494828.1:1865917-1899930 GCF_000754665.1 Bison bison bison
AGGTTCATGGGGTTCTCAAGGCAAGAATACTGAAGTGGTTTGCCATTCCCTTCTCCAGTGGACCACATTCTGTCAGACCTCTCCACCATGACCCGCCCGTCTTGGGTGGCCCCACAGGGCATGGCTTAGTTTCATGGAGTTAGACAAGGCTGTGATCCTAGTGTGATAAGATTGACTAGTTTCCTGTGAGTATGGTTTCACACCTACTGTCTTACTTGGGTTTCTCTTATCTTGGATGTGGGGTATCTCTTCAGGGCTGCTCCAGTAAAGCACAGCCGCTGCGCCTTACCTTGGACGAGGGGTATCTCCTGACCTCTGCCCCTCCTGACCTTGAACGTGGAGTAGCTCCTCTAGGCCCTCCTGTGCCGGGACAGCCACCGCTCCTTGGATGTGGGGTTGCTCCTCTCGGCCACCGCCCCTGCCCTCGGACGTGGGGTAGCTCCTCTCGGCCGCTCCTGCACTGCCGCAGCCTGGCACTCTCGGCCGCAGCCCCTGACCTTGGATGCAGAGTATCTCTTCTCCGCTGCTCCTGCGTTGTTGCAGCCTGGCACCCTTGGCCACCGCCCCTGACCTCAGACGCGGGGTAGGTCCTCTCAGCTGCGCTTGTGCGCCGTTGCAGCCGCCCGCGCGGACGGTTTTTAGGGGGTTGTCAAATCAGGTTTAATTTTATAGTAATACTAAAATGATACTAACATGTAATGTGTTTATCATTGCTGTCTTCAGATGAATCAATAAATAAGATTATTAAAATGTCTGAGAAGTAATTAGATTTAGATGAAGTCCTGAGGGTGCCATTATAAGGAATTAGTGTCCTTGTAAGAAGAGGGAGAGAGACAGAGAATACTTGTGGCTCTCTGCTTCCACTGCCAGTCCCCTCCTTCTTCCCCTTCTCTTGCTCTCTCCCATGACACAGTGAGAAGGTGACTGCTGGTTATAACTCAGGAAGTGAGCCCTACAAGGAAACAGATCTGCTAGCATCTTTTTTGTTTTGTTTGTTTATTTTGGCTGCTCTGGGTCTTACCTGCTGCATAAAGGCTTTCTCTAGTTGCAGCAAGCGGGGGCTCTGTGGGCTGGCTTCTCATTGCAGTGGCTTTTTGTTGCAGAGCACAGACTTTAGAGTGAGTGGGCTTCCATAGTTGCAGCCCACGGGCTTAGTTGCTCTGTGGAATGTAGAATCTTCCTGAATCAGGGATCAAACTCATGTCCCCTGCATTAGATTCTTCAAATCTGCTAGTATCTTAATTTTGGACTTCCAAGCCTCCAGACTGTGAGAAGTAAATGTCTGTTGTTTAAGCTAAACACACACACACATACAAAACCTTGCAGTTTCCATTTGTAGTACATTTATTATTGATAGTTATAACTCATACAAATAAGCTCTTTGGGTGTCCCCAAAACGTTTTGCTTGATGAATTTTGAGAAATATATATGAAACTGTACAACTCAAATTGGGACTTGGTTGCATGGCCAGGACTCAAATCCAGCCAGAAACTAGACTGGAACTTGAACCCACTGTCTTTTAATTGAGATCACATATTCACATACCAAATATCAAAACTTCATGAAGTTCAGGTTATTTATGTCTCATTGCGAAAAGAATTCAGTGAGAGACACAATGATAGGTAAGAAGTAGATTTACTTAGAGAGTATATGCATGTCATAGACAGAATGCAGTCCATCTCTAAAGGTAAGAGCTGGTCCTAGGTCATGGGGTTGTCTTAGAAAATGAGAGTGGCCATGGGAGAAACACATTCCACACAGAGTGTGGGCCATCTCAGAAGGCAAGAGGCCCTGAAACATGGCAGAGTTAGTTTTTATGGGCTGGGTAATTTCATAGGCTAATGAGTAGGAGGATTATTTCCATAATTTTGAAGAAGTGGAAGAGATTTACAGAAATTGGGCCCTGCCCACTATTTGGCCTTTTTATTGTTGGCCTTGAAACTGCTGTGGTGCTGACAGGTGTGTCATTTAGCATATGTTAATGTATTATGATGAGCGTATAATGAAGCTCAAGGTCTACTGGAAGTTGAACTTCTGCCATCTTTGACCTAATCAGTTGTAACCATTTTGTCCTGTCTTCAAGGGCTATGTTGTTCTTTTACAATAAGACTGTGAAAAAAGAATGTAAAGTGTGTTTTTATTTTATGTTGATTATGTATTGGATTGATATTGTGAATGTCTGTTCAGTTCAGTTGCTCAGTCATGTCCTGCTCTTTGGGACCCCATGGACTACAGCATGCCAGGCTTCTCTGTTCGTCACCAACTCCAAGAGCTTGCTCAAACTCAAGTCCATCAAGTCACTGATGCCATCAACCATCTCATCCTCTGTCGTCCCCTTCTCCCACCTTCAATCTTTCTCAGCGTCAGGGTCTTTTCCAGTGAGTCAGTTCTTCTCATCAGGTGGCCAAAGTATTGGAGCTTCAGCTTCAGCATCAGTCCTTCCAATGAATATTCAGGATTGATTTCCCTCAGGATTGACTGATTTGATCTCCTTGTATTCCAAGGACTCTCAAGAGTCTTCTTCAACACTGCAGTTCAGAAGCATCACTTTTTTGGCGCTCAGCTTTCTTTATGATCCAACTGTCACATCCATACATGACTACTGGAAATACCATAGTTTTGATTGACTGCATGGACCTTTGTCGGCAAAGTAATGTTTCTGCTTTTTAATAAGCTGTCTAGGTTTGTCATAGCTTTTCTTCCAAGGAGCAGGCTTTTTTTTATTGTGAATGATAAAAGATGCTTGCTATAGTATATTGTGAATATACTAAGTTAAATATATTAAAAATTGTGTTATTTTGACAATACCAGCTTCATAAACTTTCTTGAGTCATTTTGTTTTCAGATTAAAAAGCATTTTTTTATTTGGCTGCACCAGATCTTAGTTTGTAGCATGCAAGACCTTTAATCTTTTTTTGTTGCATGCAGTATCTTTAGTTGTGGCATGAAAACTCTTCGTTGCAGCATGTAGGGTCTAGTTCTCTGACCAGGGATCAAACCCAGGCCCTCTTATTGGGAGCTCAGAGTTTTAGCCACTGGACCACCAGGGAATTCCTTAGATTTTTTTTTTTTTTCTTAAATTAGAGGGTATTTGTTCTGCTACAGTAGTAAAAATTGGAATTGGTTTAAAAAAAAATTCTTAAAGCAGTACATGGATTTAGAAATGAACCATGAGCTCTACATGTCAAACTTTGTAATCGAGTCTTATGATAAATTATTCTTGTCACAAGATATTACACAATATTTTATTATCACCTTATAAATTGCTATCACTTATGTTGCAGTTTCACCATCCCTTAAAACAATAGCTAGGCAGCCATAGAACATGTTTTAAGATCTCCTTTAATGTTTTCAGTGCTGGGATATAAAGAAAACCAAAAATAGCAGTATGTTCAGACTAACTTTGATCTGTGGTGGTCCTAATAAAGTAGTCTATGGAAATTTGTTGGTGAATCTGCTTCATAGTCATGTGTGGTGAACAAATGCTAAGGTGGCCCCCATAGTCTCCTCCCCCTATTAATATTTTTGTGTAATCTATTCCCTTTGAGTATGGCAGTACCTGAAACTTGCTTCTAACCAATGAAAGAGTAAAAGTGATAAGATGTCATTCATGTGACTATATTATGGTATATAAGACTTTGTCTAAGTTAGTACACTCACCATAGAAACTGTCTTTCTGGCTTCTTGAAGTAGGCAGCCATGTTGGGAAAACCCATGTGGCACAGAATAATGGTAGCTTCTAGGAGCTGAGGTTGGCTTTCAGTTGATATCCGATAAGCAGCTCAGGCCTCAGTCCAGTAGGAAGGAAATAAATTTGGCTAACTACCTGATTGAACTTAGAAGTGGATTCTTCCTTAGCCAAGCCACTGTATAAGAATGCGGGGGTGACACAGCTTATCTAGGTCCTCTGCTTAGGCATGGTGAGACCCTAAGCAGAGAACCTGGATAAGCTGTGCTTGAATTCTAGACTCATCGAAATTGAAATAGTAAATATGTGTTGTCTTAAGTGGCTATGTCTGTGATAATTTCTTATGCAATAGAAAAAGAATGCATCATGCCAACTTACTTTTTCCACTTTCTTGCTTTAATTTCCTTGTATTTTATTGCAATGTTACTTTCATCGAATCTGCTATGTGAAAATTCTTTTGACTAAGATATGTATTTAAAATTTTTTTAAAATATTTATTTGGCTACATTTTGGCTGCATTTGGGTCTTAGATTGCGGCACACAGGATTTTCCTTGCATCATGTGAAATCTTTCCTTGTGGCACGGGAGCTCAGTAGTTGCAAAGTCTCAACTTAGTTGCTCCACAACATGAGGAATCTTAGTTCCCCAACCAAGGACCAAACCCATGTCCTCAGCATTGCAAGGCAGATTCAATTCCAAGGCAAACCATTCAATATCATGGTAATCCAAATCTATGCCCTGACTAGTAATGCTGAAGAAGCTGAAGCTGAATGGTTCTATAAAGATCTACAAGACCTTCTAGAACTAACACCCCAAAAAGATGTCCTTTTCATTATAGGGGACTGGAATGCAAAAGTAGGAAGTCAAGAAACACCTGGAGTAACAGGGAAATTTGGCCTTGGAGTACAGAATGAAGCAGGGCAAAGGCTAATAGAGTTTTGCCAAGAGAACACACTGGTCATAGCAAATACACTCTTCCAGCAACACAAGAGAAGAGTCTATACTAACTCTTACTTGTTATAGTAAGACTTTAAATTTTAAGACCAATCTAAGGGGTTGGTAGTAATATCTCATTGTGATTTTAACTTGCATTTCTTAGATGAAAAATGATGTTAATAATAACAAAAAGCAACCAACAATTGTAAGTAATTACTAGATTCTACTCTAAACACTCTGTGATGAGTAGTCCTCATCACAGCTGTATGATATGCATGCTGCTGCTACTGCTGCTAAGTCACTTCAGTCATGTCTGACTCTGTGTGACCCCATAGACGGAAGCCCACCAGGCTCCCCTGTCCCTGGGATTCTCCAGGCAAGAACACTGGAGTGGGTTGCCATTTCCTTCTCCAATGCATGAAAGTGAAAAGTGAAAGGGAAGTCGCTCAGTTGTGTCCGACTCCTAGCGACCCCATGGACTGCAGCCTACCAGGCTCCTCCATCCATGGGATTTTCCAGGCAAGAGTACTGGAGTGGGGTGCCATTGCCTTCTCCAGATATGCATGCTATTATTCCATTATTATTATTATTGTTATTATTATTAAGTAGCCTGGGGTTGGGTATTAGAGAATGGAGAATATTGAGTAAGAACTTAGAACCTCACCTTAACTGCATGGCCTCAGCTTGGGGTGGGGATAGACAGAGGCTAGTTTGCTAGATGTGGGAGTGTGGGCTTCTGTGACTGACCCTGATATCATCACGAGACTTTCCCAAAGTGGGACTCAGTACTTGTTGAGAGGTGGTAGATTTCTGAGAGAGTGTTTCCATTTTTGTTATAGAGAACAGGGGCTTCTGGAAAGGAACTGTGAGAGACAAATGATTGGGCTGGTATGTGGAGAGGGAAAGTGAGTGTCTGTAGCTGCCGGGTGGGGTAAGTTTGGTTGGGTAATTAGAGCAGTGGCGTCCAAATTTTTTAGACTATGACCCTCAGTAATAGATTTTACACTGTAACCCATGACACGTGTTTGCACTTATAAATAATACATATTTCAATAACAGGTGTTGCAAACACAAATTTCACTAAATAATTCTTCCCCTCACTTTGTGTGAAGCACTCTGATATTTTCTTTTCTGAAAATTCTTTTTCCCTTTTAAGAAAATATTGGTCCTGACTTTCTAAATTGATCTCATGACTCACTAAAGAGTTGTGACCTGCAGTTGAAAAAGCGCTGGTTGGAGTATGAATTAATCTTTTGGATGTTATCCTAGAAGAACAGTTTGACATACTTTGTCATCCATATGAATGAGAGGATCTCATCGAAGTTGGCAGGTGCTCTGAAGCAGGGGACCAAGATTTTGCTTAATTTTCACTCCCTTAGCTGTCAGTGTTTAGCTCAATAATTTATTTGCTTTTGTCAGATGGTTTCTTATGTGTTTGCACTTATCTTCCCCTTTAGATTGAGAGCTTGTCCTCTGGGGAGGGCAAGACCTATGATAATAGCTAATAATTCTATAACACTTCCTCTATGCTAAGCACTTTTCTGTTTTACATATAATAATCTTCCCTACAACCCACCTATTAAGCATCTTACCTATTTTCATTCTATAGGTGGGGAAATGTTCAGTGACTTACCCTTCTTTACAGTTCTTCTGCAGCTTACCTCATATAATATCTGCCATAGAAATTATTTCATTAATAATTTATGGATGAAATTAAACTAAGTAGTTTCTAGGCTTACTTCTCTTAATTTGACTTATGGCTATTCTTACCAGACGGTTATTTAAGTGACTGGAGAGTAATACCAATTGAATTTAAAATGATGCTGGATTTTGTCTGAAGAAGTACAGAGTTTACTAAAATTGGTTTCTGAGCCCTGACATTACAACTCTGTCGTCCTCCATGAGGTCTGGGCTTGAGAATGAATAACGTTGCAGAAATGCCCACATATTCTTAGCTCATTATTTACTGATTTGGGATCCTTAATGTGCTTTGTTCCAGTCCGCTACCCACTGCAGCAGCTGTTCCAGCCTGACCCACGCCTCCTGAGTTAATAGTATTTCTGTCACAGTGTGAGTTTTCAAGTTGGTATGTGCAGTCTCTGCCAGAGTCCTCACTGTTGCCCGGCTTCAGGGCTGGAGGTTGTGACTGATGTGTGGGGGAGGGGATTTGATGCTTGTCACTGAGGAGGAACGAGGTGCTCCCTGGGACTCTGATTTGTTCCGGGCTGAGTGTGAATGATGTCAGGCAGACAGAGGACAGCTGATTCATTTGGGCTCTGGGACTCCTCACTCTGCCTCACTGCTGCCTTTCGTGCTCTTAGGTTTTTTTAAGGGGGGGTGTTGCTGATAATCATAATTTTGAAGAAAAGTACTTTAATTTTTCTCTTAAATTTGGGAAGCCTTTGTAAGTTTCCTTTGGCTTATGCCTGCATACCTCTTGTGTGAGAGAACTTCCTGCCAAGATTCCAAGTGGGAAAGGGCAAAAGCTTGAGTAGCCAGGAAAATGATGAAACGGAGGAGAGAGAGACTGGGAGCACCATGCCTGCGGATCCAGTAAGGAGGCTGGGGTCTCTGAGTGGAAACTGGCAGGTGTCAGGAAAAGAACTAATGCCAACTAACACACCTTCATTTGCTTGGATAAAGACTCTGGTTTGGAGATGCCTGTCAGGAAGAGGGCTGGGCTGGCTTCATGAATTCAAGGTCAAAACAGTGGTCCCTGGCAGAGGTATACGGGGTTTCTAATTCTGAAAACTGAGTTAGATGATCTCTAAGATTCTTAGGTACTTGGGAAGCCGGGCTAACAATGAAGACTTTTTTTCCTGCCTTGCAAGCAAAAGGATATTTAAAGTAACTGTCAAAGCCCCAGTGGATGTGAGAAACAAATGGAAAGGAAAATATCTCCTCTTTTGACTAGAGAGGGTGTTGTATTTCTACTCTTGGCCTGTCAGCTCAGGACCTCAGATCTGCCCTTGCAGATCCAAGCCTGAGTCTTTTAGGGTGGGAATTTTATTTCTATGTTGACCAATATAGGAATAATACTTAGGTAAGGATTTTGAAGCTGGGGAATGGAAGAAGACTTCCACTTCAGGGTAGCTTTCCCAAGAGATGCTCAGGCTTATTTTACGAAGAAGTATTGAGTGAATTGATCAGCAAATTAGGGAACCAGGGAAAGGAGTGCCCTAGAGTTCATTCCCTTTCAATGATCTGTCTTGAACAGCCTTTGCTGTAAGAGGGCAGAGGGAATGCACTTCAGATTTCCTTCCCCTGAAGGGTAGTGGTTACGTGAAGACAGCACAGCCTACTCAAGTAGGCAGACTTTGTCAGTGGGCTTCCTTTGGGTCATTGCCCTTCAGTGCTAGCGGATGCTCATTGATTGAACTGATGATTCTACCAGACCTTGGGAAATCAGACTTGTTTGGAGTATAAAGTCGGAACTATTGGCACACTTTAAAAAAAAATGGTTTATTTCCATATTAAACCTACAAAGTAAATGACCACAATAGAGAAACTTCATCAATTAAGAAAACATAGGGATTAAAAATCATGCTCTCCAAACATTAGTGTAGTGGTAATTTTAATCATTGTATCCGTTTTAGTGACTTTGAATTTGGATTAGGAAAATGCTCCTTGAGGATCTAGGAAGTAGTTTATCAATCTCTTCCCTTTTTCAAACATTCCTTTTTAGACTGCAGCCCCAGAGTATAACCAGTTTGCAGAGTGGTAATTAAGAGCAAAGAGAATGAAATTTGGTTTTCATAGATTTTGCATAATTTCGAATTATATATTCATCAGATGGCTAAGCCTCATCTTATGTGATAAGATTAAAGACTCCAAAATTTCCTATAAGCAATGTTATTCAGGTTAACAAGAAAAGTGTGTGTTCTGATTAACTCTAGCATATATGTACTGTTGACCCTGTTGTGTGTTCTGATTAGCTCTAGCTTATATGTACTGTTGACCCTTAAAACCACAGGTCCACTTACACCACAGATTTTTTCAATAAATATGTGCTACAGTACTACACAATGTACAGTTACTTGAACCTGCAGATGCAGAACCTCAGATATGGAGTGCTGACTATGAAGTTGGAGTGACAGCTGTGAAGTTATAGACAGATTTTCAACTGCAAAGGGAGTTGGCACCTGCATTGTTCAAGTGTCAACTGTACTAGGGAACTAATTTTTAAAATTTAGATGTCATTTAGAGTTCTTTAGAAAAGTGGAAATTCTTTTTTAAAGTGAAAAATTAATATTTTTGCTTATAATTTAAAAATATATTGAAAAATTTTACCATCCTATTATATCTTCATATTTTGTACTCATCTGAGAAATATGCTGAAGCCAGCTAGAGGGATAATATATAGGAAGGTGGAGATTTCTTTTGAATATATGTAATTAAATACAAGTAGAATTTCATCATGGAGAAGGAAATGGCAACCCACTCCAGTGTTCTTGCCTGAAGAATCCCAGGGACAGGGGAGCCTGGTGGGCTGCCGTCTATGGGGTCGCACAGAGTCGGACACGACTGAAGCAACTTAGCAGCAGCAGCAGCAGCAGAATGTCATCAAATCCAAACAGGTAGCAGTAACAATACAGGAAACTAACATCATTTTAAAACAGGTGCTTATGTGATACTTAAGTTTTTTTCCTATCTTGTAAATAAGATATTGTAGTTAAATATTGTATTTGTATAGAAAGCTATACCACTACTACACAAATGCTGTGCGTCTGTCAATTATTTTTCATCATCTGTGACATGTCTATTATATATGATTAAAAAATAGAAATTCATATTTACCATCTGTCTGTGTTTAGTCTAATGATCTCACTTAGTCTTCTTTAGGATTTAACACATTAAGATGGTTAAATTGTTTTTTTGGGGAAAAAAATAACCTGCAAAATGAAAATTTAAATAGAAGCAAAATTTATTATATATAGTGAAATAACATTATTTGGTGTACTCAGACAAAAGTTAGTTAAACAACTTGGTATTATTTTAGATGTAATCTAACAACTTAAACTATTAAGAATGCTTTACTTTTATTGACATATATGTTTCTCTAGGAAATTTTAGTCATTGAACACAACATATTGTCTATTGCTTATTAATTGATGAATTGTAGTAAATTTACCACATTTTCACAGAAGCCAACCTAAATACTTTGAATATCCAAAGCTTAACTTTTTGGTTTTAATTCTGTGGATTAAGTTTTAGTCTCCATGGTCATTCTGTGCCAACATTGGTACTGGGTATGATATTAATATCTGAGAATGGTTTTTGACCACTTACTTTTCTTGAGCCTCTTGCCTAAACTAACCCACTTTGAATGTTTCTTTTTGGCTGAGAAATTACCACTGACTCTGTTTTTCTCTGCTGTGGTACGTTGTCAGAATCTCTGCTCTTTGCCGAGGATCTGAAGTGAACCGGCACGTACTTTCTCCCACGTCGGCTCCAGCCTGGTCCCTCTCTAAAGTCCCCTTTAGTGCCGAATGTACTCTGGCTACTTCTCCTCTTGCCTTTTTCTTGAACACACACGCCCATAGCAGTCCTGGCAGTCCCTGTTCCAGCCGCTCACTGCAGTGGAGGTAAGGAGACCTACTGTGATGAACGTGGGCCTCAGCGATTGCTTCTGGCCTGATAAGTAAAACCTAGGTCTTTCTCCTTAATGATGGGGAGAAACTGCACAAAAGTGATGGCTTGTGTGAAAGGAATTTCACAGATCTCTATTACATGCAAAATTAGGGGAAAAGTAGTGTAGCATATCAGTAGTTAGATAATTGTGTGTCCATCTTAACCAATGGACAGCCCTGTGATCACCCCATAGGAGAAACATAGCATGATAGAATGCTTGAGCTCTCTGAGGGTTAAATAGTCCAAACCCACATTTTACACAGAAGGAAAATGAGTCCATACTATATGCTGAGCACTGTTTTTCTCATGAAGGACTGTGATCACAAAAGAGTAAAGTCCCTGCTCTCAGTAAGCGTAGATTCTAGTGGAGGGAGGCAAACAAATTAGTGAGTAAAAAGAGATGGACATAAATGATACTGAGAAAATACAGTAGGATAAGGGGGATGGGGAATGTGGGATCCAGGGGTTGACATTTCATGTAAGATGGCCAGGGAGGTCCTCAGCAATAAGTTGACATTTGAGGAAAGACCTGAAGTAAGTCTCAGAGCCAGAACAGTGATATCTGAAGGAAGAGCATTTCAGACAGAGGCAGCAGAAAGTGCCTAAGACCTGATCTAAGAGCTTGCTCTGTGTGTTCTTTGTATAGCAGAGTCCAGTGAAGCTCGTGTGGAATGAGTTAGGTGGTGAGTGGGAAGAAATGAGATCTGAGATGTAGTGGGGAGCCAGATAAAGTAGACCTTTTAAACCATGATAAGGATGCTTATTCTTTCACTGAGTGACTTGAGAAGCTATTGAATAGATTAAAGCAGAAGAATGCGATGATCCAACTCAGATGAAGAGAATCACTATCGCTGTAGTTAGAAGGCTACTGGTATATTCTAGGTGAGAGACAGTGGTTTGAACCCACGATGGTGCAGGTGGTAAGAAGTGTAGATTAGATGCAGAATCTGAGAAAATGGTGAGTTAAGGATAACTGAAGATTTGGCACTGAACAGCTAGAAAAGTTTAGTTATCATGAACTGAGACTGGGGGACTGCAAGAGATAGCTAATTAGACATTCAGTCAGAGATATGTGAGGTCTGGGCTAAAGAGATGTAATTAGAAATTGTCATCTTATAAATGAATCGTTAGGTTTATGAGATTATCCAGTGAGTAGAGAAGGAGGAAATGTTAATGGATTGAGCCCTGGACTGGGGCAATCTGACTTTAAGAGATTCGGGAGACAAGGAACTAGCAGAGCAGAGGAGAAACTAAAAAGGGACAGTTCTTCAGGAAGGACTAAGAAACCAATTGAAAAAGTTTTTCAAGTAAGAGGAAGGTATGATTGATCAATAGGTATTTGGTAAGCTTTCTGTTAGAAAAAAAATTAATGTGGCAAAAGACAAATTTAAATAGAAGCAAAACTTATTATACAGACTTAAGTGACATTATTTGATATATGAACTCAAACTCCAAAGACAATTGAGGGAAAGTTTAGACGGACATAGGGCAGCATTAGAAGCTGATTCCTCCCTGAAATCACCTTATTCTGGAGGTACTAAGGCTTGGTGCATGAGACTGAGAAAAATTGTAGGTTGGGTAGCACCCACAAGCTACGGTGTTCCCCATCTTGGCACATGGCTTAAAGTACTAGGCCCCCTCACCCCCTGTTTTTTCAGCTGTGCCATGTGGCTTACAGAATCTTGGTTCCCCAGCCTTACTAGCCTGTGATAGCTGTGTTCTTAGGACACAATCTAAGGCAATATCTTATAGCTTTAGGATTGACAACTTGTTAAATCCACCGCCTCCCCCCCCACCCCACCAGACTTGTCCACATTCTGGTCACTGTATTAGTGTTTTATTCCATTCTTTTTTTGTATCTCTCATATGCATCATACCAGTTCACTGATACAGCAAGATAATTTTACCTTTGCTGGCTATGTTTGTATTTCTTTAAATGTTCTTGAATTTTATTCTGAGATGCAGTTAAATTATCAGAAAGAAATAGTTTGATCCCTTTGAGGGTTACTTTTAGGCTTTGTAGATGGTCCCAGAGCAGCATGTGGGTCTAATTTTTTCTTTATATGGAGGCAGTGCTTTCTAAGTATTGTACTTGATGACCATGCGTTGTGATTTTTTCTGCACTGGCTGGTGGGAGCATTGTCCATTCCTAGCCCTATGTGAGCTCTGGGAAGCTAGTAACCAGTTGTTGTTCAGTTCAGTCACTCAGCCGTGTCCGACTCTTTGTGACCCCATGGACTGCAGCATGCCAGGCCTCCCCCTCCCTGTCCATCACCAATTCCTGGAGTTTGCTCAAACTCTTGCCCATTGATTCGTTGATGCCATCCAACCATCTCATCCTCTATCGCCTGCTTCTCTTCCTGCCTACAATGTTTCCCAGCATCAGGGTCTTTTCCAATGAGTCAGCTCTTCGTATCGGGTGGCCAAAGTATTAGAGCTTCAGCTTTAGCATCAGTCCTTCCAATGAATATTCAATATTGATTTCTTTTAGGACTGACTGAAGCCCAAGGGACTCTCAAGAATCTTCTCTAGCACCACAGTTTGAAAGCATCAATTCTTTGGCACTTAGCCTTCTTTGTGGTCCAACTCTCACATCCATAGATGACTACTGGAAACACCATAGCTTCGACTATACAAACCTTTGTCAGCAAAGTGATGTCTCTGCTCTTTAATATGCTGTCTAGGTTTATCAGAGCTTTTTATTTTATGGCTGCAGTCACCATCTACAGTGATTTTTGGAGCCCAAGAAAATAAAATCTGTTACTGCTTCTACTTTTTCCCCAGCTATTTGCCATGAAGTGATGGGACTGGATGCTGTGATCTTAACTTTTTGAATGTTGAGTTTTAAGGCAGCTTTTTCACTCTCCTCTTTCACTTTCATCAAGAGGCTTTTCAGCTTCTCTTTGCTTTCTGCCATTAGAGAGGTATCATCTGCATATCTGAGGTTGATATTTCTCCCGACAATCTTGATTCCAGCTTATGATTCATTGAGCCTAGCATTTTGCATGATGTATTCTGCATGTAAGTTAAATAAGCAGGGTGACAATATACAACCTTGATGTACTCTTCTCCCAATTTTGAACCAGTCCATTGTTCCATATCTAGTTCTGACTGTTGCTTCTTGACCTGTACACAGGTTTCTCAGGAGGCAGGTAAGGTGATCTGCTATTCCCACCTCTTTAAGAGTTCTCCACAGGGTCTTGTTATCCACACAAGTGAAGGTTTTTGCATAGTCAGCAAAGCAGAAGTAGATGTTTTTCTGGAATTCCCTTGCTTTTTCTATGATCCAACAGATGTTGGCAATTTAATCTCTGGTTCCTCTGCCTTTTCTAAATCCAGCTTGTACATCTGGAAGTTCTCAGTTCACGTAGGCAGTGGGAAGTTCTCAGTTTACGTAGGCAGTGGGAAGTTCTCAGTTCACGTAGGCAATGGAAACTGGCATTCAGCCCCAAAGGATCTTGCTCTAGTATCTGTAGTCTTAACTCTGCTATAATGTTTCTAATGAAATGTGCTATTGTGTGTTTAGTTAGTAAGTAAACAAATTCTTAGGACTTAATAGTGCCTCAGCTGAGTACCATTCTAACTATTTAAAAATCTGTAAATCATTCAATCCACACACCAGGTTTGTGCAGTAGGGATTATTGTTATGCTTGTTTTGCAGATGAGAAAACAGAAGTGCAGAGAGATTAAATAAATTACTTGAGATAAAACAGATGGTAAATGGCAAAAGTGGGATTAAAACCCAAGCCATCTGGCTCCAGAGATCATGTTTTCAACAACTATACTGTTCTGCTTCCCCATCTAAGATACTTCTTTCATGTAGTATGTTTTGATCCTAAGTAATTTTGTGGACCCGGGTCTTCTCTTTTCCCAAGGTAACCTAGTCATGACATTCTTATACAAATCCGCTCATACTCAGGGAGTTGGTATTTCTAATCCATTTTCACTTCCATGCCATTATCTTTATTTCCTTTTAAAAACCTCTGTCCTTCTTTTAGGCATGTGTCATTCCATTTTATTCTTTTACACACGTTCATTGTTGTTATCCACTAATTTAGTTTTGTTCTCTGAGTTCACATTCTGAGTCTAGGACAGAATGAGTTTTTAATTAACACAATGGTGAACCTAAATTCTACAAAATTGTTACCATTTTTGCACATTAGTACATGTGCCTAATGAACATGCTGTTATTTAGCAACTGAGCAAATATAAGCTGAGAGAGAAAAATGATTCTAGTAAAGTATGAATAAGTGAAGAAAATTCTAGAGCTACTGGCAGTGAATTTAACCTCTATTTAAAAATAGATGACCCAGGAGAGATCTAGGATCTACATACTGCCGCCATGCAGTGGCCATATTAGGATGTCTTTTATTTCCACAGAGTATACTATTTTTAGGGCTTCCCTGGTGGCTCAGACTGTAAAGCGTCTGCCTGCAATGCAGGAGACCTGGGTTCGATCCCTGGGTTGGGAAGATCCCCTGGAGAAGGAAATGGCAACCCGCTGCAGTACTCTTGCCTGGAAAATTCCATGGACTGAGGAGCCTGGTAGGCTACAGTCCATGGGGTTGCAAAGAGTCGGACACGACTGAGCAACTTCACTTTCACTTTCACTTTTCATACTATTTTTATGGGCTGAATTGTGTCCCCCTAAAATTCATTTGTTGAAGCTTTAAACCTCCAGTTCCTAGAAGGTGACTGTACTGGGGGATAGGATTTTCATGGAGATAATTAAGGTTAAATAAGATCTTTGGGATGGGCTGTAATATGACTGGTGTACTTATAAGAAGGAGGCTTCCTTGGTGGCTTAGTGGTAAAGAATGCACCTGCCAAGCAGGAGACATGTGTTTGATCCCTGGGTCAGAAAGATTCCCTGGAGAAGGAAATGGCAACCCACTCCAGTATTCTTGCCTGGGAAATTCCAGGGACAGAGGAGCCTGGAGGGCTACGGTCCACGAGGTCTCAAAAGAGTCGGACACGACTTAGCGACTGAACAACAACAGTAACTCAGAAGAAGGGGTTTAGACAGGGGCACAGATACAGAGGGAGAAGACAGCCATTTACAAGCCAAGGAGTGAGGCCTCAGATGAAACAACCCTGCTGACACCTTCTAGCCCCCAGAACTGGAGGGAAATAAATGTCTCTTGCCACCGGGTGTGTGGTACTTTGATATGGCAGCCCTGGCAAACTGACACCGCTATTGAGGCTTTTGGTTGCATTGCCCAAAGGGGCTAGAAATAGTAGTTAGAACTGGCACTGCTCAGAATCTTAACCCTTTTTATTGAGTTCTGCATCTTAGTTATATATTTAAGACCTCACAGATTGTTGTCCGTAGTAATTTGAAGGACAATAAAGACACAGTTTAAAAATAATGACCTTTTGAATTCTTATGGTACATTTCCATTTGTTCCTTGATGACAAGGGATGGGTCTGTTACAGACAGGTCTTGATGCTACCTTTCAAGTGTCCTAGATGGGTATGGTCAACCTTAAGAGGCATAATAAATGCGATTGTGATTTGGGTTGAATTAACCCCAAACCTTTAGTCAACTTGTACCTCTTCTAAGAATGTGATTCTAGCCTACTGATTGGCACTGAGACATGGGTATTGTATTGTTGATATAATCATATTTGAAGGAGTACTAGATACGGTCCTTGGTGTAATTGATGTCCCTAAAGACAGCAGGAAGCTGTGTCTTGGGCTGTTCATTGGGATTTTAGACCTCCTGGGGATAGAAGCTTGGTGTTGGCAACTCCCTGGAACATAGAATGGCTTAGGTTTTGATTCAGTTTTGAGTTGCCATTGTTTTCGTCAGCCCTAAAGTGCAGCAAGAAGTCCTCATTAGAATGAACTTTGTATAGGAAGAGTTCTAGCTGTAGCCTACTTCCCACTGCATAGAAATTCTTTTCGTACAATCTCTAGTGGAAAAGTTATTCTTTGGTTGAACATCTTCAGCAACAAGAAGTTCACTGTTGAAGTTTGCAGCTAGTACTAATTCAGCCCTCTGGCCCTTCCTGTGTCACACGTGTAAGAAGCTTTCTGTGGACTTTAGTGGCAAAGGACAGGTGTTGCTTTGGGTGTCCTCCAAATCTGGGCAGCCTTTGAAACCCTTTTTTGGTAGTGTCAAGATTGTTTCCTGCCAAAGAGAAAGCACTATTTTCATTTACCAACACCTGCTTGTCTTATCTGTCTTTCTTTAAACAACTGCTTTTCAAAGTAACTCTAAAAGAGGAACGTCTCCAGAACTTGTTCTTATTCTGGCCCTGTTGTAGGCAAATCACTTCCCTTTCTGTCTCAGTTTTCTACATTATTAAACTGGGGATAGTAATAGACTTCAGGTATCACTGTCAGGATTAGATAAGTCAATACCTGTAAGATTGTTCAGAATAACAATTATTGTTGCTGTAACAGTTTTTTTGCTGTCTTTGTTAGAAAATTCACATGTTGCTAATCCTCACTTTTTTTTTTTTTTTTTTGCTTCTATTATTTTTCCTTTTGCTTCCTTTTAGTTTTCTCATATTCTGATTTTCCCTTGAGTAACTCTAGGTATCACTTATCATTATGTTCTGCCCTTGGAAGTTTTGTTACTGGCTAAGATGAGGCAGTAGCAGCTGTGTTCTCTCTTGCCTTCTCACGCAGGCTCACTAATTATTGTAGCTAAAACTGGCCCTCTGGGGCACACCAGGACATGGAGTAAAATGAGTAAAAATTTACTCATGAGTAAATGAGTAAACCGAACTACATTCTCTTTTGGGCCATTTCTTGGCAGTGGGAAAAGCCCATTGAGACGAGCTTAAGGTGTTTCATTCCTGTCCACCACCCCCACTCCTATGTAAGGGAAAGAACAACTTGAGAGTATATTCAAATGTGATTCTCCTGTTAGGGAAGGGGTAGTCCTTTTTAACGGAGAAGGCAATGGCACCCCACTCCAGTACTCTTGCCTGGAAAATCCCATGGACGGAGGAGCCTGGTAGGCTGCAGTCCATGGGGTCGCAAAGAGTCGGACACGACTGAGCGACTTCACTTTCATGCATTGGAGAAGGAAATGGCAACCCACTCCAGTGTTCTTGCCTAGAGAATCCCAGGGACGGCGGAGCCTGGTGGGCTGCCGTCTATGGGGTCACACAGAGTCGGACACGACTGAAGTGATTTAGCAGCAGCAGTCCTTTTTAAAAAATTTTTATGGAAAGATAAAGTAATGAAGAATACTAGCTGTGATTTAACCTCAGGGAACTGTATGGCAGAGAATTACAGATCCTGGCTTCAGTGACTCTGAATAAATATATAGTTCTATCAGGCAACATGCCAAAGGCTTGCTCTTGAATTAAGAGCAGGAAGCTGAAGGTTTCTAGGGTATTTCTGTTTCTAGAAGTAGGAAAATTTTGTTTACTGGAAAACTTACTCTCTTTTTAAAATATCGTATTGTGGGAAATCTCTATAATACTCCAAAGTAGGGAGAGTAGTCTTATATCCCACTGTAAGTTGTGTTAACAACTCATGATCAGTATTATCTCATCTACATCCCTCCTATTCCCTCTCCCCCCACTCAGTTGTTGTAAAGCAAATCTCATGTCATTTCATCTGTAAATATATCAGTTTGTATTTCTAAAGGTAAGAACTCTTACCTTGCAATATCATCAAATATCTAGTCAGTGTTCAAATGTTTTATGACAGTTGTTTTGTTTTTTTTTTAAATCAGTATCAAACTATGCCAACACAGTTTGTTGATTACTGTATCTCTTAGGGCGCAGTTGGTAAAGAATCCATCTGCAATGCAGGAGACCCCAGTTTGATTCCTGGTTCCAGAAGATCCGTTGGAAATGGGATAGGCTACCCACTCCAGTTTTCTTGGGCTTCCCTTGTAGCTCAGCTGGTAAAGAATCCGCCTGCAATGCAGGAGACCTGGGTTTGATTCCTGGGTTGGGAAGATCCCCTGGAGAAGGGAAAGGCTATCGACTCCAGTATTCTGGCCTGGAGAATTTCATGGACTGTATAGTCCAGGGGATTGCAAAGAGTCAGACATGACTGAGCGACTTTCACTTTCATCTCTTAGGTAGGGTGACCATATAATTTATTATCTAAACTAGGAAGCTTTTAGTAATGAAAGAGGACTCTATTAACAGTTACACTGGGATATCAGGCATGAACCAGTGTTATAATGGACAAGTTGGGGTGTCTGGTCACTCTACCTTTAACTATCTTTGGTTTTCCCATCCTCTTTTTCCTTTCCTTTTCTTCCTTGTATTTAATTTGTTGAAGCGACTGAGTTGTTTGTCCTTGTAGACTTTCCCACATTCTGGATTTTCCTGATTGCATCCCTGAGAAGTTATTTAACATGATCCTGTGACCTCTGTATTTCCTGTAAACTGTAGGTTAGATCTGATTCTAATTTGATTTGGGACCCTGGAGAAGAATACTTAACAGAAGTTGGTGCCGTGTACAGCTGTTAGGACTCAGGTCATGTCAGGTTTCTCCCTTTCTTTGATAGTAGTGGTCTTTGATAATTATTACTTACATCCGTTATTTTATTATGAGTTTGCAAAAAAGGTGATATCCCCATTGCTTTTCCATGTATTAGTTACAGTGTTTACACGAAAGGAATTCCCCCCTTTGTTACCTATTTGTTACCCTAAGGTACAGGCTTCCCAGGTGGTGCTAGTGGTAAAGAATCCACGTGCCAATGCAGGAGATGTAAGAGACCCTGGAGGAGGGCATGGCAACCCACTCCAGTTTCTTGCCTGGGAATCCCATGAACAAAGGAGCCTGGTGGTCTACAGTCAGTCCTTAGGGTCGCAGAGAGTCAGATACGACTGAAGTGACTTAGCACACATACTGCACCCTAAGGTACAGTTAGGTACTCTTACTCTTTTTTTCTTTTTTTAAAGAAATTTTATTGAGTATGGTTGGTTTACAATGTTGTGTTAGTTTCTGCTCTACAGCAAAGTGAATCAGTTATACATATACATATACCCCGCAGAAGGCGATGGCAGCCCACTCCAGCACTCTCGCCTGGAAGATCCCATGGATGGAGGAGCCTGGTGGGCTGAAGTCCATGGGGTTGCTAAGAGTCGGACACAACTGAGCGACTTCACTTTCACTTTTCATTTTCATGCATTGGAGAAGGAAATGGCAACCCACTCCAGTGTTCTTGCCTGGAGAATCCCAGGGACGGGGGAGCCTGGTGGGCTACTGTCTATGGGGTCACACAGGGTTGGACACGACTGAAGCGACTTAGCAGTAGCATACATATACCCACTCTTGTTAAGATTCTTTTCACATAAAGGTCATTACAGATTATTGTGTAGAGTTACCTGTGCTATGGACTTCCTAGGTGGCGCCAGGGGTAAAGAACCCACCTGCCAATGCAGGAGACTAAGAGACCTGGGTTCAATCCCTGGGTCAGGACGATCCCCTGGAGAAGGGCATAGCAACCCACTCCCATATTCTTGCCTGGAGAATCCCGTGGATAGAGGAGCCTGGTGGGCTATACTTGTGCTATATGGTAGGTTCTTATTTGTTATCTATTTTATATATTGTTATTGTTCTTCAGTTGCTAAGTTGTGTCCGACTCTTTGCAACCCCATGGACTGTAGCACGCCAGACTCCTCTGTCCATCACTATCTCCCTGAGTTTCCTCAAACTCATGTCCTTTGAGGCAGTGATGCCATCCAACCATCTCATCCTTCTCCTCAGTTTTTGTTGCCCCCTTCTCCTCAATTTTTCCCAGCATCAGGGTCTTTTCCAATGAGTCAGCTCTCCACATCAGGTGGCCAAAGTATTGGAGCTTCAGCATCAGTCCTTCCTATGAATATTCAGGGTTGATTTCCTTTAGGATTGACTGGTTTGATCTTGCAGTCCAAGGGACTTCCAAGAGTCTTCTCCAACACCACAGTTCAAAAGCATCAATTATTTGGCACTCAGCCTGTGTAGTCCAGCTCTCACATCCATACATAACTACTGGAAAAAAACATAACTTTGACATTTTATGTATAGTAGTATATATATGTCAATGCCGGTCTCCCAATTTATCCCTCTCTCTTCTTTACCCCCCAGTAAGCTAAGATTTTTTCTATATCTGTGATCCTATTAGGTGCCCCTACTTTTTTTTTTTTTCCTTTGCCACACTGTGCAGTATGCAGGATCGTAGTTTGCTGACCAGAAATCAAGCCTGTTCTCCCTGCAGTGGAAGTGCAGAGTCTTGACCACTAGACTATCAGGGAAGTCTCTAGGTACCCTTACTCTTGAGTCGACTTGGACTCTTTCCCGGACCTTCAACCTGACGCCCGAGTGTCACACACTTCCTTGATCAGTGTTTTATAACTATTGCTCTGTAGTGAAGATTGTTTAGCCAGAAAAGTGCAACTGGAGATTTTGTCTCTGTGAAAGCCCTCAGGACTTGTCGTTTTAGTAACTGTTGACTGAATGTTCAGCTGAGCAAAACCTTGGCTTGCTCTTTTGGCTCCTAGTAGTCATCCTTGGACAGGCGCCTTGTCATAGAGACTCTGAGGTGGTACAAACTGATGTAGGTGCTCTGAGAGGTAATGACTGATCCAGGTAGCAGGAACTCAGTAGCCCCACAGCTGCAGAAGATAAATATTATTTGTTAAGCTCCTTTAGGAGGGCCTCTTGTAGCAGCTTCACTTTCATGCCCCTGGATGCTACAGGAGGAGGGGCCCCTGCTTATCCTGATTGCCCCAGGGACTAGGGTCCCTTTTCTGGTCTTGATAGATAGGATGCTCAGTCACTTCAGTTGTGTCCGACTCCCCACAATCCCATGGACTGCAGCCTGCCAGGCTCCTCCGTCCATGGGATTCTCCAGGCAAGAACACTGGAATGGGTTGCCATTTCCTTCTCCAGATAGATAGGATAGGCTGGGGATTAGAGAGTCTTTCTACTGAGGAACTAGTATACTAGGGGAAGAGTTAGAGAACACAAATAATTTTCACGATGATTCTAGGCACAAGAATTAATTTTCATGGTATGTCTTCAGAATAAATTCCTAGAATTGGGCATGCTGAGTTGAAGAATAAATGCATAGTAGTTTTATAATTTTTAGACTTCATTCTTTTTAATGGCTGAATTAAAAAGAATGTGTTGTGTGTTTATTTTCTCTTTATCCATTCATCCATTCAGTATCTTATAATTTTATTTATAAAACATGTACATTTTTTCCTATTCAACTATTTTTTACTTTTGCAAGTTTTGATTCATTAATTTTTTATGCTATTTATGTATATTTCTGATGGTCTAAAACATTCTATATTTGCAAGTCTTTTTTTTAGATTTCTATTAATTGATTTTTAACCTCTGGAAATTCATCTTCCCATTTTTTATTTTATTGGTTGGCTTTCTTAGCATTAGATTTTTTCAAGTGTTTTGGTTATTATTGTGACTGGTAATTTATTTTCTTTGTAGTTATTGCTCACATATGCACGTCTGACCGTTTCATGTATTTCCATCTTATCCTCAGCTTCTTGAGTCTTTTTTTTTTTTTAACTTTCATTGGCCAGAGCTTCTGGTATTAGGTTCAGAAGTAGCAAGGAGGATAGGCACCCTGTTGTTTAGTTTTTGTTTTTTCCTTTGACCTTAAAAGAAATGTATCTTAAGTTTCTCTTTTGAGTATAATAATTTTCTTCTAAGTTTAGAGTAGAGATCCTTTATAAAATTAAGAAAATTTCTTAAATTTTTCTTTAAAACTTTCTTTGAGCTTTTCTTTAAATCCTGTTAAACTTTATCAAATACCTTTTCTCTCTTTTCTCTCCAAAATGTTTCTGCATTTCAAATATACAATATTAAAAATCATATTTGCTAGTATTACTGATCAGAATCAGTAATACTGATCTGAAAAGTCATCAGAAAAGTCTAAATATTGGAAAGCTGTCAAACTCCTGACATAAGTTCAAAATTATGATTTTTACTTAAAAGGTTGGATTTTATCATTGGCAATAAATACTGTCAGTTGTTTCTTAAAATAATAGGCTTATTTTGTTCATGTCAAGAAACTCTTTGCAAAAACTTAAGTCTGAATTACTGTGAAATGGTGTTCATGAAAAAAGTGGCTCACAACTGAACCAACAGCACAAGTATCTTCTTTAAGGCACTCATTGTACTTTGATAATTCAGCAGTAAGTAGTGTTTTATGCATACTTCTTATTGTATCACACAGAATATTTAAGAAATAGTCAAGATTTAATAAAATTAGTAATTTTTATTGTTTTGACAAGTACATTCTGAGTCAGTCTAGTTTAAGATTTTTTTTTTTTAACTGCAAGTGAGTGGTGGTGAAAAATACTGAGAACATTTTAGTTTCATTTATGCTGAGGTGCCAGAAGTTTTACCCACTATTGGTGTTGCGGTATTACTCAGAATTAAAACATATATGCTTATAAAGGAAATGAATCTACAATTTTCATAGGGTATTGTTATTCATCTTTGAATTAAAGTTATACTGATGTCATAAAACAACTTAGGCAGCTTTCCAACTTATTCAGTTTTCTAGTACAAGTTTATAATAAGCCAAGGATTACTTGTTGCTTCTAAGTTTGTTAATTATCTCCTGTAGAGAGCTACTTGGCTTGTGGTGGGAGTCATGTGGTGATGCACAATACATTCTGTAATGGAAGGTTATATAAAATTCAGTGCCAGTTTATGGAAACCAGTCTTTAATTCTGCCCTGGAGAACTCAATAAGGGCTTAAGAGAGAAGGAAATTTCTTGAGTGGGGAAGAGAATAATTAACATATACTTGTCAGGTAGACATTTGAAACAAGGGTAGAAGGAGAAGCAATAGATGTGCATGGGAGTGGAGACATAATGGCATGGGCCTGTTTAGTATTGCGGTGTAGACCATCTAGAGGGTGGATTTGTGGGGAGGTGATGATGAGTAGAACAGATCGGCAGGGGGTTGGCCATATCATGAAGGGCAGTGAATGGCATGCTAATAACTAATTTAGGTATTTATTTATTTAACTGTGACAGTTGTCAGAGAATTTTGAGCAGAGGGGTGAGATGATCACTTGCTAGTTTCCTTTAAACTATGATGACCTAGGATAGAACCATGGTTGTACCAATTAAAATGCAGTGTAATTATTGTGATTACATTACTGATTGCTGCAAATTTCTTTTCCTACCCCAACTATCCCTTTCTTCTTCACTTAACATATGTGAAAACCACTGTCATTTTAAATTTAATTTTTATTTTGTTGAAGTAATCTATGGACCTAATTTCAAAAGCCATTGACTTCTTTAAGGCTTATAAGAGAAAACTAAATATTCTCTTATCCCACTCTTACCATCCTTGATTTTTGCTTCTCAAAAATAAGCACTTTAAATTATTTCATCTAAAAACAAAAAAAGAAAAAACCAAACAAAAAATAATTTCATCTATAATCAATTCAATTATGACTTCATAACTGTTACCCTAGTTGAGTCATTGTATGCAGTGATTATGTTTATTTTACAACTTTTTGTTTTCTCGAGGGTAATAATTACCTCACTTTTGCCTTGCTTTATATTTTCTGCAGAAGTCATTTGCTCATCCCTGCATTTTCCATCAGAAGGTAAAATGCAGGAGGTTACACTCGATGATCTAATCCTCCCTCTCACCCTCCCGCTGCGTCATCACTCCTAGAACCCTCTCATCTTCCGCTCCAGTCTAGGCTGACTGTTTTCGAGTCTTCTTGCATAGTTGGCATCATGGTATTACCAGTACCTCTTTCCACTGTGAAGTCTAATACATTCCTGTGATTTTCTGCCTTCCTCTTAGTCATATCGTTCATTTTAGTAGAGCATAGACATCCAGATTATTTTTTTTTTTAAAAGATACCTCTTATAAATGGTATCATATTATAATTATCTTTGTCTGGGATGAAATCCATGTCCCCTGTATCGCCAGGAGGATTCTTGTCCACTGTATCACCAACAAAGTCCCAGATTCTTTTTTTAAAAGGCACCTATGTTCAGTAAATGTTGCCTGAGCTCTTTTCCTTCACATATCTAATTTTCTTCAGCTGCAAGCCTCTGAAGGCCAGTGTTTGATTACATTCATTCCAGCGCTCGGCCCAGAACCTTGCAATTAATTATCACTAAAAACGACTGGGATATTGAGGTTTGATTACTGAAAGTTGGGGCTCGGCTCTACGAGTGGCCACTGTATCCATGACTGCCTCATAGAAACAGAATTGTGTTCTGATCTTCTCTATTACGGAAACTTGGGCGCAGGCCAGACAGCTGGGCCATTTATTGAGGGAGGAGGCAGGAAAGAAGGGTTGTTACTAATTCAGGGTTTAACCTGGATATTGAACAAACATATGGAGTGACTGCAAGATATTTTGTGATTCCCTTTAACCACTAACTCTCAAAGAAACTGATCTGGAAATGTAACCTGGTAGTGGGCTTCTTATTTGGTACTTTTAAAGAAATTTGGAAGCATGGGAACTAGTAAAGGCAAACCAAATATACCACAACTTCCCAGATACTATGTAATCAGGGATAGCGCAAGACAACTTCATTTACCAAGGCCCATATTTGTAGTAGAAGTGTACTCCATTCAAAGAAAAAATATCTCTAGTCTCATTGGCCACTTTCCTTTGATCACCAAGACATACAGTGCTCTAAGAATGCATTACAGGACCGTTCTCTCCCATTCATTAGTCATCCAAACAATAATATCTCTGTGTTTCAGGTTCCTTATCTGTATAAATTGGGTTATAGTAGTACCTACTTCATCAGAGAAGGCAATGGCACCCCACTCCAGTACTCTTGCCTGGAAAATCCCATGGGCGGAGGAGCCTGGTAGGCCGCAGTCCATGGGGTCGCTAGGAGTTAGACACGACTAAGCGACTTCACTTTCCCTTTTCGCTTTCATGCATTGGAGAAGGAAATGGCAACCCACTCCAGTGTTCTTGCTTGGAGAATCCCAGGGACGGGGGAGCCTGGTGGGCTGCCGTATATGGGGTCGCATAGAGTTGGACATGACTGTGACTTAGCAGCAGCAGCAGTACCTACTTCATAGGATGTGAGATACTACATACAGTGCTTTCAACAGTGCCCAGTTAGCACTTAGTAAATACTAGCTATTATGATTATTGTTTTAAATGCATAGCTAAATTCAGTAGAATGTGAGGAAAAGCCTAAGAGACCTCAATCTAAGAATGAAAACAACACCTAACAGTGGAAACCAGTGTTGGAACTTCCAAGAAACAGGGCCAGGGAGGAAGCTGTGCTGTGTTATATTAGTCCTGAGATCTTTAGGGGAAAGAGGGTGAGGCCTTGGGCTTGTTTAGGATAGGGAGACTCTAAGTTAGGGTAGAATTAAGACCTCATGTATAATTAGGATTCTTCAAGGGCTTTACCCTTAGTGTAGGAATGGACTGGGAAAAATTTTGTCCACTGACATGGAGAGATGAAATGAAGTTCTTTAATCTCATCTGGGTTTTAAATAGGTTCTTAATAAGAAAGAAGAAAAAGTCTCTTTGAGAATTTTAAACTATAAACCTTTATTCAACTGAATTTGGGACCTAGAGTTTATACCATATGTTTAGTCTTAAGAGCTGATTCTAGGCTGTAAAGAGCTCTGACAGGTCTGTGCAAAACAAATTCAAAGAGATTTTAAAGACATACCTTCAAATCAGGTAGCACAATATTCCCGTGAAGCCACACTAATGGTGAGTTTATAGTACAAAATGATAGACTATACAAGGAAGCAGGCCACTATAAGTGAAATCAATAGAAAAAAGGAACAGTAAGATTAGGTCCCTATGAACTTAAAAGTGGCATTATGAATAAAAACCATAGAATAAGTAAATTTAAAGCGAATAACAATGTAAATGGAGATAAAAATGAGAGAACAAAAAATATTTAATTTTAAAAGATCAGGCAAATTTCCAAAAAATGCTAATTAGAATTTAAGGAATTAAATACAGTGCAACATTGAATTTGAAAACTCAGTAGTCAGGTCATATAGTAGAGCTGTAGACAAAGCTAGAAAAATTTTATCTAAAATGCAGCACAGAGATGGAAAAGGTATAAAATATGAATGAGAACTAAGAAATATGGAGGATACAATAACAAGGTCCAATATAGAAAATAGAGAAATGGGGAAAAGGCAGTATTTAGAGATAATGACTGAGACCAGAATTGATTAGAAACCAAAACAACATCATGGAGCACAAAAGGTATAAATAAATCTCCATCTAGATACACTGCAGTAAAATTTCAGAACCAAAAACAGAGGTCTTAAAAGAACTAGAGAACCCTTAAGAATTCACAAAAGCTAAAGGTGCTCCTATGAATGAGTTCAGCAAGGACATTTACCTAAGGAAATTGAAAACATAATGTACACACAAACACACAGCTATTCATAACAACATCATTTAAAATAGCTATAAAGTAGAAACCACCCAAGTGTCCATCAGTTTATGAATGGATGAATTAAATGTTTGTATATTCTTCACACAACAGAGTATTATTCAATCATGAAAAGAAATGAGGTACGGACAAATACTTCATTGTGGATGAAACGTGCTAAGTAGAAGAAGCCAGAGTCAAGGCCACATGACATGTGATTCCGTTCATGTGAGATATCTAGAACAGGTGGAATCCATAGAGACAGAAGTTCTTTGGTGGTTGCCTGGGAAGAGGGGTAGGAAAGATGGGAATGGAGAGTGACTGCCTTATGGTACAGGGGTTCTTTTGGAATAATGAGAATGTGCTGGAATTAGCAGTGGTGGCTGCACACTGGTGAGTGTATTAAAAACCACTGAATTGTACATTTTCAAAGGTTGAATTCTGTCATATGTGTAAATAAGTAAGTGAAAGTCGCTCAGTCATGTCCGACTTTGTGCGACCCTATGGACTATATAGTCCATGGAATTTTCCAGGCAAGAATACTGGAGTTGGTAGCCGTTCCCTTCTCCAGGGGATCTTCCCAACCCAGGGATTAAAACAGATCTCCTGCATTGCAGGTGGATTCTTTATCAGCTGAGCCACCAGGGAAGCTGTGAGATGTGAATTATATCTAAAAAAAATTTTGATTTAAAAGAAAGCAGAGAGAAAAGAAAAATTAACTACAAAGGAACAACAGTCCTGAGAGCAAGCTTCTCAGCAGCAATAACAGGAGCCATAAGACAATGGACCATCTTTAAGGTATTGAGAGAAAAGGTACTCTCGACAAGAGGTTGTAGAATTCCATACTTGTGGAAGTCATTGAGAAAACTAAAGCCATCTTCAGACAGTGACATTGAGAAGGTTTATCAATATTAGATTTTCAGTGAAATAATTGTGAAGAAAAGAAGAAAGTTGTGAAATCCAGGAGGGAATGCTGACCAAAGAAACTGGAAATATGAGTAAATCAATGCAAGCAGTTACTGTATGAAACAGTAATTACTAATTTGGTATTGTAAAAGCAAGATAGACCGGAAGCACTGGACCAAATAACATGTATATTAGAAGGGGCAAGGAGAACTGGAGTTAAGCTATCCTTAGACCTAAGACTTAGACTCCTGTTAAGACAAGAATGCCTATTAAAAGTTTAGTAACAATAACTGTGTATAAAAAATGTATTATTTCCAAACCAGTAGAGTAGGAGTTAAAAAATACTTTATTAATCCAAGGAGAGCTGCCATCCCCCAAAAAAGCAAAATAAGGGGGATTCTTGGGGCAGGTCACAGTGTTGCACAGGGAAATGTGGAAGGTGACATTGGAGGAGGTAAGGGGTATTTGCCATGGTGTAAGTGGAGGAAGGGCATTCCAAGTGGAGGGAACAGTTGGTGCAGTGGTCTAAGTAGCTTGGTGTCTCCATGTGAAGTTAGCAGCCTTTGCGAGGTTTTGGGCAAATGGATGAAATCGTCTGATGTATGTTTTAAAAGGATCACAGTGTCTGCTTGTGTTGAGAACAGACTGGCAATAGGAGACAGGAGTAAATTAGAGAGACTAGTTAGGAAGCTGTTGAAATAATCCAGGCAGAAGACAAATAGTGGATTTATCTCCAAGCGGCAACCTTTGTTGACTGAGAGAACATGCATTTTCTCCTGCTCTATCTTCTTGGGACTTCCCTGGTAGCTCAGCTGGTAAAGAATCTGCCTGCAGTGCAGGAGATCTGGGTTCGATCCCTGGGTTGGGAAGATCCCCTGGAGAAGGGAACAGCTACCCACTCTAGTATTCTGGCCTGGAGAATTTCATGGACTGTATAGTCCATGGGGTCGCAAAGAGTCAGGCACGACTGAGCAACTTTTACTTTACTAGCTTCTCAGTCTTTACAGGGACATCATCCTAGTTGTTACTCTGAAATAGCACCTGGAAGTGCATGACCTTAAATGGTTCCAGATTCTTGTCTATCTTATTGATCACAGTTAATGAAGCAGAAGTGGTCTTTTCCACACTCTTAATTCAGAAAGGAAATAGCCATGTAGTAGTCAATTCATTACCAAGTACTTAGATCCCTAGCAGCAGCTGGACTTCTGAAACTGAGAGGCTGGAGATTAGAGGCACTGAGGGGTCCGCAACCATGTATCCTACTGTATATTCCTTCAAACTGGGAAACAGACTTCCTAAATATTTGATTTGAGTACCTGCTAGTTGCTGAGGGAAGGGATTTTTGAAGGCTGGGAGGTCTCCAAATATGGTCACAGTTCAGCAGTTTCACAGAGCTTGCACAGGGTGCCTTAGTACTTGCTCCCACTATCCATGGTGGGGTGACCATGGTGAAGCAAGTAGTAAGATAAAGTACCAGACCTTGCTGTGAGTGACCAAGTGACTGGCATGGTAGTGGGCAGCAGTCTGGCTTAACTCAGTCCTTGCAATGGGCAGCAGAGCATCAGCTCAGGGGCTTCCAGGTTGCCTTCCATCAGCTGAGAGTTGGTGTGGCTGACTCTGTAAACATCCGGTACCTTAATCTTCTGGAATGGAAAAATGAAGACCCGCCCTTTATCATCTAGGATCCTGGGGAAGTGGCCAGTGCTTGTTGAAATGGAAAAATTAGGCAGTTCTTGCTTTGGATCTCAGCTGAGTCATGACATCCGTACCAGGGTGTCTGACCTTTTTTTTTTTTCTTCCCCTGGCAGCTGTTGTAGATTTGCCAAGTGAGATTATATGTACCTTCATAAAAAGGCGTGTGGCCTAGAAATGTGATCTTTAGTGTTTTGAATCTAATTCAAATTTTAATAAGACCATGACAAATGAAATGAGAATCAGTTGTCTGTCCCTGCCATTTCGAGAGATCTTTGTTTTCATACAAGAGAAGTTTGGACATAGTTTGGATATACCTTACATATGTCAGGTGTATAAGTGTCCTCTTCTATTATAATTCTTGTAACAAATTATACTCATCCATTCATCCACTTAACAGATTTATTGAGAGTCCGCCATGTGCCAGGCAGAGTTCTCAGCACTGCAAAATATAGCAATAAACAAAGCCTGTGCAGACTGATCTCACAGAGCTTAAGATTCTAAGACAGCAAACAGAATGAATGAGAAATGCATAGTATGTTACATAATGGCAAGTGCTATTGAGGAAAATATATCAGGAAAGGAGGAGAAGAGTATTTGGGAGGGTGGATGTTACCATTTTAAATAGAATGGTCAAAGGAAAATCCATTCAGAAGACTGAACTTGAGCAAGACCTGAAAGAGGAGGGAGCAAGTCATGAGGGAAACGGGCAAAGGAAGCCTCCTTTGGGAAAGCCCTGAGGCAGTGGTACACTTGGCATGTTCTAAGAGAAGTGAGGAGGCCCACGTGGCTGAAGTAGAGTGAGCATGAGGGACAGAGGTAATGGAGATCCAGGCCATGTACAGCTTGTCGGCCATTGTAAGAACATTGACTTTTACTCTCCCTGAGACAGAGTTTTAAGCAGAAAAGTGACTTTGATATTATTTACATTAAAAAGTATATAGCTTTATTGAAGTGTGGTTGAAATATAATAGGCTGTACATATTTAAAATGTACAATTTGGGACTTCCCAGGTGGACCACTGGTTGAGAATCCACCTTGTAGTGTAGGGGACATGGATTTGACTCCTGGTCTGGGAACTAAGATCCCACATGCCCTGGAGCAGCTAAGCCCATGCACCACAGCTACTGAGCTTGCATGCTCTGGAACCTGTGTGCCACAATTAGAGAGCCTGTGCACCTCAGTGAAAGATCCCACATAATGCAAATAAGATTCTGCTTGCCCCAACTAAGACCCGATGTAGCCAAATAAATAATAAATACAAATGAATGGTGCAGTTTGATGGATCTTGATATATGTATGCGTCTCCGAAACCATTTGTACAATAATCATTCAAGACAATAAACGTATCTGCAGCTCCTGGATGTCCTTATGCCTCATTATAATACGTCCCCTGCCTCTGGTCAGGAAGCCTGCTTTCTGTTGTCTGTCCGTATAGGTTAATGTTTTCTTGAATTTTATATAAATGGAATTGTTCAGTATGTACTCTTTTATGTCTGGCTTCTTGATTTCAGCATAATTATTTTGAGATTCATTTATTGTGTGTATCAATAGCTCATACATTTTTATTGCTGAGTAGTAGTCCATTGTTTGGATATATTATGATTTGTTTATCTGTTAGTGAACATTTGAGGTGATTTCCAGGTTTTTGGCTGTCACAGGTAATAAACAGCATATGGTCAGGTCCTGCTCTTTTATCCAATCTATCAGTCTTTGTTTTAGCTGAATATATATTTAGAACATTTACATTTTATGAGATTATTAATGTAATTGATGAAAGTGAAAGAGGAGAGTGAAAAAATTGCCTAATGCTCAGCATTCAGAAAACTAAGATCATGACATCTGGTCCCATCACTTCATGGCAAATAGATGGGGAAACAGTGGAAACAGTGGCAGACTTTATTTTTGGAGGGCTCCAAAATCACTGCAGATGCTGATTGCAGCCATGAAATTAAAAAATGCTTACTCCTTGAAAGGAAAGTTATGACCAACTTAGCATATTAAAAAGCAGAGACACTACTTTGTCCACAAAGGTCTGTCTAGTCAAGGCTATGGTTTTTCCAGTGGTCATGTATGGATGTGAGAGTTGGACTGTGAAGAAAGCTGAGTGCTGAAGAATTGATGGTTTTGAACTGTTGGTGTTGGAGAAGGCTCTTGAGCGTCCCTTGGACTGCAAGGGGATCCAACCAGTCCATCCTAAAGGAGATCGGTCCTGGGTGTTCATTGGAAGGACTGATGTTGAAGCTAAAACTCCAATACTTTGGCCACCTGATGTGAAGAGCTGACTCATTTGAAAAGACTCTGATGCTGGGAAAGATTGAGGGCAGGAGGAGAAGGGGACAACAGAGGATGAGATGGTTGGATGGCATCACCGACTCAATGGACATGGGTTTGGGTGGACTCCGGGAGTTGATGATGGACAGGGAGGCCTGATGTGCTGCGGTTCATGGGGTCGCAAAGAGTCGGACACGACTGAGCGACTGAACTGAATGTAACTGGATTTAAATCTATCCTCTTGCTTATCATTTTCTGTTTAGCCCAGCTATACTTGTTCTTTTTCTGCCTTCCTTTAAGTAAGTAAGTAAGTGTTAGTCTCTCAGTCATGCCTGACTCTTTGTGACCCCATGGACTGCAGCCCACCAGGCTCCTCTGTCCATGAGATTTTCCAGACAAGAATACTGGAGTGGGTTGCCATTTCCTTCTCCAGAGGATCTTCCCAACCCAGGGATCGAACCCGGGTCTCCTGCACTGCAGGCAGATTCTTTACCTACTGAGCTACTGTGAGTCCATTTTATTTCCTTTATTGGCTTATTAACTATCCATTCAGTTCAGTTCAGTTGCTCAGTCATGTCTGACTCTTTCCAACCCTATGGACTGCAGCTTGCCAGGCTTCCCTGTCTATCACCAACTCCTGGAGCTTTCTCAAACTCATGTTCATCAAGTTGGTGATGCCATCCTCTGTTGTCCCCTCCTCCTCCTACCTTCAATCTTTCCCTGCATCAGGGTCTTTTCCAATGAGTCGGTTTTTCTCATCAGGTGGCCAAAGTTTTGGAGCTTCAGCATCAGTCCTTCCAACAAATATTCAGGGTTGATTTCCTTTAGGATGGACTGGTTGGATCCCCTTGCAGTCAAAGGGACTCTCAAGAGTCTTCTCCAACACCACACTTTAAAAGCTTTAATTCTTCAGTGCTCAGCTTTCTTTATGATCCAACTCTTACATCCATAGTTGGCTCCTGAAAAAAACCATAGCTTTGACTATATGACCTTTGTTGGCAAAGTAGTGTCTCTGCTTTTTAATATGCTGTCGGTTTGTTTTTCTTCCAAGGAGCAAGCGTCTTTTAATTTCATAGCTGCAGTCACCATCTGCAGTGATTTTGGAGCCCAAGAAATTTTAGGAGCCTGACTTCTATACTTTATTTTTCTTTTGCACTACTTGCATTAGTGTTTAAAATGTAAAATTTTAACTTCTGGTTTATCTTGCTGCTGCTGCTGCTGCTAAGTCACTTCAGTCGTATCCGACTCTGTACAACCTCATAGATGGCAGCCCACCATCTCTGGGATTCTCCAGGCAAGAACACTGGAGTGGGTTGCCATTTCCTTCTCCAATGCATGAAAGTGAAAAGTAAAAGTGAAGTCGCTCAGTCGTGTCCGACTCTTTTCGACCCCATGGACTGCAGCCTACCAGGCTCCTCTGTCCATGGGATTTTCCAGACAAGAGTACTGGAGTAGGGTGCCATTGCCTTCTCCGCTAGTTTATCTTAAGGTAGTATTATACCACTTCATACTTAATGTAAGAGGTTCATAGTAGTATACTTCCATTCTCCCCTCCCAGCCTTGCTGATATGGCTATTCTGCATGCATTTTATATCTACATATGTTGCAACCTAGACAGCATATTAAAAAGCAGAGACATCACTTTGCTGAAAAAGGTCCAAATACTCAAAGCTATGGTTTTTCCAGTAGTCATGTATGGATGTGAGAGTTGGACCATAAAGAAGACTGAGCACTAAAGAACTGATGCTTTCAAATTTTGGTGCTGGAGAAGACTCTTGAGAGTCCCTTGGACTGCAAGGAGATCCAACCAGTCAATCCTAAAGAAAATCAACCCTGAATATTCATTGGAACGACTGATGCTGAAGCTAAAGCTCTAATACTTTGGCCACCTGATGTGAAGAGCCAACTCATCGGAAAAGACCCTGATGCCAGGAAAGATTGAAGGCAGGAGGAGAAAGGGGCGACAGAGAATGAGACGGTTGTATGGCATCACTAACTTGATGAACATAAGTTTGAGCAACTCCAGGAGATAGTGAAGGACAGGGAAGCCTGGCGTGCTGTAGTCCACGGGGTCACAAAGAGTCTGACACAACTGAGCAACTGAACAACAGCAATAAACAACAGTGTTGTAAACCCCACAGTAAATTATTGTGTTTCCATTAAAATTCAAGAAGAGTTTTGGGTTTTTTTGTTTGTGTTTTGGCTGTGCCCAAAGGCTTTTGGGAATCTTAGTTTCTCAATCAGGGATTGAACCTGTGCCTCTTGCAGTGGAAGCGCAGAATCCTAACCACTGGACTGCCAGGGAAGTCTCAAGAAGAGATTTTAAAAATAAAAAAAGAAAAATGGTTTATGTTTATCATTTTTGGTGCTTTTCTTTGTGTAGATACAGATTTCCATCTAGTATAATGTTCCTTCTGCCTGAAGGACTTTCTTTAACACTTATTATAGTGCAGATCTGTTGATAAGGGGATATTTCAGCTTTTGTGTGTCTGAAAAGTCTTTATTTGGACTACCTTTTTTGAAAGATATTTTCACTTGGTATT
>NW_011494828.1:1900030-1912889 GCF_000754665.1 Bison bison bison
TCACTTGGTATTGAATTCTAGATTCAGTGCTTTAAGACATTTCTTCACTGTCTTCTGGCTTGCATCTTTTTCCAAGCAGAATTTTGTTGTCATTGTTATCTTTATTCTTTTGTGTTATGTAATTTTTATATCTGGCAGCTCTTAAGATTTTATCATCAATTTTAAGTAATTTGATTGTGATATGCTTTGAATACTTTTCTTCATGTTTCTTGTGCTTGGGGTTCATTGAGCCAGTTAGATCTGTGAGTTTATAATTTTCAAATTTGGAGAATTTTCAGCAGTTATTTCTGCAAATATTTTTTCTGTTTCTCCCTTTCAGGGACTAATGACACAGTGCTTGGCAGCAGTTATTGCACAGCTCCCTGGTGCTCTTTCCATTTAAAAGTTCCCTTTTCTCTGGCACTGAAACATGTATATTACCATATGTAAAATAGATGACCAGTGCAAGTTCAATGCATGAAGCAGGGCGCTCAGAGCCCGTGCTCTGGGACAACCCAGAAGGATGGGGTGGGGAGGAAAGTGGAGGGGGAGTTCAGAATGAGGGGGACACATGTACACCCTTGACTGATTCATGTCGATGTATGGCAAAACCCACCACAATATTGTAAAGTAATTAGCCTCCAATGAAAATAAATAAATTTTAAAAATGAAAAAAGTTCTCTTTTTTTTGTTTCATTTTGCATAGTTTTTTTTTCTCACTGTATCTAGGATCGCACATCTTTCTTCTGCAGTGCTTTATCTTCTGTTAATGCCATCCTGTTTAATTTTCATCTTAGACTATTAATCTCTGAAAGTCCTATTTGGATTTTTAAAAGTATCATCCATAATCTCTCCTTAATATGCTACACTTTCCTGTGCCTCACTGAAAATATAGGGGCTTCCCCGTTGGTCCAGTGGTTAAGAATCCGCCTCCAATGCAAGGGATGAGGGTTCAATTCCTGGTCAGGAAACTAAGATCCCATTTGCTGCATGGCAGTTAAACCCGCACATCACAACTAGAGAGAATCCTGCATGTCCCAACGAAGATCCACACAGCTAAAAATAAATAAATTTTTATAAAGGAAAAAAAAAGGATGTTTAGAAAATATGGAATATAGTTATAATGATTTTATTATTTCTCTTCTACTAATTCTGTGTGTGCCATCTCTGGATCTGTTATTTCTACTCTCCCCCACTCCCCTACACCACATCATGGGTCATATTTCCTCCTTTTTTCCATGCCTAGTAATTTTTATTGTGTACCAATTACTGATTTTGACTTTGTTTGACAGAGTGTGTTTTTTTTGTTTTTTTTTTTTGTTTTTTGCTTCTTTCAATATTATTTTTGAGCCTTATTCTGGGACACAGTTAAATTACTTGGAAATAATTTGATCTTTTAAGGATTGCTTTTAAGCTTTGTTAGGTAGGACCAGGTCAGCATTTGGACTAATTTTTCCTTGCTAGTGTCTTGTGAATAACCAGGTTTTCCCCCTCTGTCTGGTGGAAACACAAACTGTTCCCAACCCTGTTTGAGTACCAGGGAGTGATTCCACCTGCTCTTTTTCTTAAGAAGTTTCCTCCACCCCCAGGTTCTGTGCAGGCCATCTTCTCCCTGTGCTGTTGTGGGCATGTCTTTCCAGGTAGTAAGCCCAGGCAGTTGTAGGACTCACCTTGTTTGTTTCCCTTCTCTTTAAGTGATCACTGTCCTACATTGCTTGTTGTCTAATGTCTGAAAACTGTTTCATTTTTTCATCCTGCTTGGAAGAATAAAAGAGAATTCACACAAAACCACATTCGAGCTCATGGTTCTATGGAATGGGTAGAATTGAGTAAGTTAAAGAGGGAGGGCATACCTGTTGAAGAAGGTACTGTGAGCCCTAGTACAGGAGACCTTGGGTGTCTTTCTGCTCAAGATCCTCTCGGTCCAAATAAGCTTTCTAAGGGTTAATGTGATTTCATATGTACATTCCATAAAGTATGACAAACCTAGACAGAGTATTAAAAACCAGAGATGACATTTTGCCAACAAAGGTCTGTCTAGTCAAAGCTATGGTTGAACTGAACTGAACTGATAGTTAATAAGCCAGTAAAGGAAATAAAATGGACTCACAGTAGCTTTGACCAGAAGGGGCACTTGGGGACTTTCTGGGGTAATAGAATCACTGTCTTTTGTTTTGGATGTGTTATATAAATGGGTACAGTTGTCAGGGCTCATTGAACAGAACACCTAATTGAATATAAATTGAATCCCAATTTGTTTTTTAGAAGAGGAAGTTATAACTGTTGAATGATGTTGAGAGGTTACATAAGACAAGGATTGAGAATTGACTGTTGTTAGTGATGACCTTCGGAGAAGGCAATGGCACCCCACTCCAGTACTCTTGCCTGGAAAATCCCATGGACGGAGGAGCCTGGTATGCTTCAGTCCATGGGGTCGGTAAGAGTTGGGCACGACTGAGCGACTTCACTTTTACTTTTCACTTTCATGCATTGGAGAAATGGCAACCCACTCCAGTATTCTTGCCTGGAGAATCCCAGGGACAGAGGAGCCTAGCGAGCTGCCATCTATGGGGTTGCACAGAGTCGGACACGACTGAAGCGACTTAGTAGCAGTGATGACCTTGATAATAGGCAAGAAAGATGTTGATTATCTAGTCTAGAGTGGGTTAAATAGAGAATAGAAGGGCCTTCCTTTGTGGCTCAGTGGTAAAGGAGTCACTTCTCAATATGGGAGATGAGTTCGATCCCTAATCAGGGAGGATCCCACATGCCTCAGAGCAACTAAGACCATGCTCTGCAACAAGAGAGGCCACGGCAATGAGAAGCCCACGTACCACAGCTGGAGAGTGCCCCCCCTCCACAACTGGAGAAAAACCTGTGCAGCAACAAAGACCCAGCACAGCCAAAAATAATTTTAAAAAAAAAAGAGAGATAATAGGAAATGAGATATGAGGATATCAAGTACAGAATCCCTACATGGACTTTTTCCTAAACAGGGGAGCAAAGTTGGGAGAGGTCTATGAAAGTTTTTATTCTAATTTTCTTGATATGTAAGAAATTACAGCATGTTTTTATGATAATGAGAATGACCCAGTAGGATGTAGAAGTTTGTGTTATAGGAGAAGGAAGACAGTGGAGGTACAGACTTCTTGAATAGCAAGTCAGGGAGTTGACTTTCATAGCAACATGGTCTTCGGCTGTTGTTGATGGGAAAGTCAGTATAGTATATGTATACAGATTCAGGCTGATAGATTTTTTTAAAAATTATTTATTTTTGACTGAATCAGAGCTTAGCTGAGACATTCAGTATCTTTTGTTGTGACACACGGGCTCTAGCTGTGGCATGTGGACTCCAGAGCACACAGGCTCAGTAGTTATGGCACATGGGCTTAGTTGCCCCACGGCGTGTGGGGATCTTAGTTGCCTGACCAGGGATCAAACTTTCGTCCCCTGCACTGGAAGTCGGATTCTTAACTACTGGACCACCAGGAAATTCTCCAGGCTAGTAAGATTTGGGGGAGCAGAAATATGTAGTACTTCTTTTTGTTTTGATTCTTTTTACCCCTAGTTGAATAAAAAGCCAAGTCAGCAGATGAGGATAGGATTTGGGGAACTGAAGAAGTACTGGAGGTTTGGGGAGAAGATGTGAATTAGTCTTGAGTTGTGAGTTGTCTTAGAGAGAGAGTGCATTACCTAAGTAGATGTAGTATGGATCCACTTGATTTATCATCATAAACATAAAGAAACCCCAGCCAGCATGATTTTGGATTTTTCTTCATTCACCATCGGCCACCCAAGTGCAGTTGCAAAATAGATGGAAAGTTGGGTTTAAAAGGATTGGAATTTTCACCAGGACTGTGGTGTCCTAGGGGATAACAAGGTTTCAGTTAGAGCCAGAATTGAAACTGAATGTTGAGAAAATAAGCTAAGGTTATAGTTTGCTGATGACAGACTGAGTTCAGGGAGGCATGGTGTAAGCTTTCTTTCTTTCTTTTTTTAAGATTAAGGAGTAGAGGGAGACTGTGTCAAATTAGAGATGGAAGGCTTGGGCCTTTGGTGGTAATTGGGGGTAATAAGGGCATGTGAGATGTGATCGGATGATTCCTGATGGTTTCTTAGGGACAGGTTTGTGTCATTTCTAATCATAATCTCTTGAGATTGATCACAATCCTTCCAGCGATTCCTTATCACATTTCCAATAGTTCTTTACAGCAGTCTGGCAGCCCCACAGAGTCTGGCTGCAGTCTATGCCCATAGCTTCTATACCCTACTTTTTTCCTTGTCATTTTCCCCTCCTGCCACCTACTTGAGTTCTTTGCTGTTTCTTAAACATTCTGTCTCTTTCTTCATATCACTGTTTACTGCCATTTGAGGACAGAGATTTTCTTTTGTTCTCTACGGCTTCCCTTGCCCCTGGAATGGTGCCTGATGTGCAGTTAATGTTCAGTAAATATTTGTGTGAAAGAAAATGAAAGTTAAGTCCCTCAGTCGTGTCCAACTCTTTGCGACCCCATGGACTGTAGCCTGCCAGGCCCCTCCATCCATAGGATTTTCCAGGCTAGAGTACTGGAGTGGGGTGCCATTTCCTTCTCCAGGGGATCTTCCCGACCCAGGGATTGAACCCACGCCTCCCACATTGTGGGCAGATGCTTTACCATCTGAGCCACCAGGGAAGCTCTAAATATTTGTTTCGATGAATATAAATGACCAGGCTTCTTTAATGCCTTTAAAAGATGGGCTAGCTTTCAAATAAATTTACTTACACTTTACAGTAACAGGTTGAGCATGAAATGACTTTTCAACATGATTTGACTTTCTCCAAGCACAAGAAGAATCCTCAGGCATTAAAATGTAAAGGAAAGCCAACTTTGTAGAAGAAACCCAGCCCTGCTCTGAAATTTATGTTGAAATGAGACTATTAATTAATTGATTAAGCAGTTTTTCAAAGATAAATTTCATAGATTTAATCATTTCATTTTTATGGCAAGAACATTAATTTTTATGAGAGATGAGAATATTTATGGCTTGTGTTTTTTGTTTTCTGAATCAAACTTGCAGTGGGCACTCTTCATTATATACCATTTAGTGCATGGTTATTACATTTAGGGAACTCCTTGGATATTTATTTGCTTAGGAAGCAAAATCTGCACATTGGAAAGGTGCCGTGACAATACAAGAAAGAGTCAAGACAGTGACAAAAGTTACTGCAAGATGGAACACAATGAATTATGAAGACTCACTGTGCAAACAGTAATTGGTAACCCAGTTCCAAGTATTACACTGCTCAGCTCATGAAATGATGTGACTTTGTCTCTCGATAGCCACTCAAGTTCTATGGGCCCATGATGCAACCCTGTTATAACTGACACTTGTGTTTTCATTGCAGCTGTCGGACAAGTAACCGCAAGAGTTTGATTGTGACCTCTAGTACGTCACCTACACTGCCACGGCCGCACTCACCACTCCATGGCCACACAGGTGAGTGCTTAAAGATTAAGAAAAGTGGAATCAAAGAGTGGTCACAGATGCCCGATTTCTTTCCTCTTCTCTCTGTGTGAGGTTCATCATGTTACAATATATTGTTTCTTCACTTGGCTGACTGAAGCAGACAGAACTCACGGGCATGCTTTCTGTGGGAGAGTATGTTCAGTCTGTTTTTGACTCTTAGTTATTTCTTGCCTTGACCTGTCAATATTCATTTTGGTCTTATGCATGTCTTGGGTCCACCACCCCTGTTCTGGTGTGTTGAGAGTGTGTTATGACTCCGGTCATCTGGGACCATGTGATGAGGCCTCCATTAACATTTTGTCCTACCTTGCCCAAGAATTAGGGCTCACACAGATGGTTTTCTGCCTCATAGGACTCCTAATAACTTGCCCTCTGTTAGAACAGAAGTCAACAGTAGTGAGAGAACTGTTTGTTTCATGTTGACATTTACTTCAGTTCCAGTATGTGGAATCACTGATCTCAGGCATTCATCTGGAATATGGGCTCTTCTAGGCAGTATAAGGATTGATGTACTTGCATCTGACTAAAGAATATATAAAAATTATGAGGCAGAAGACCTCATTGGAGTTAGCCATGTGTTTTAGTCTAGACATGTATTCTTAAATCCCAGGGGAGTCAGACCAGGGGACTCAGCCTTGTGGAAGGAGTTGTTGCTCTGCTACACTGTTCACTGCTATGCTGTTTACAGTAGAAGTTCCAGACCTAGGGATAATGGAAATAGAGCAGGCTTGGATCCATAGGAAGCCATTGCTGCCTGGATTTGATAATCTACAAGCCTTGTCTTTGGGCAATAAAAAGGTACCAAAGTAGTGAAACAGTATAGCATTAAACCAAATAAGACAGGTCTGTTCCACTTGAGTTTGTCTACTTGCTTATAGTTTAGTGTGTCTTTGGAGAGTGACTGTGAGGATGAATGAGGAATAGTTGTTTGAGCACCCTAAGAATCGAGTGATTCTGAAGCTGATCTGTGTCCTTGAGATAAGGGTCTCACTTTATCAGACTCACTCAGACCCAGCTATTCAGTGTGCTCATGACCCTCTTCCAAGAATCAGTAGAATTCTCAAATACTGTACTAACTCTAATATGAGAAGACACCAGCAAGAGCACAGGGAGACCCAGGGAACTAGACCTACTTGGCTTTTAAAGCCAGATTTCTCATTGTGCATAGGGACTTTTCCCTCAGAATGAACTGGGCTAGGTGTTAGCTCAGATAGTGCATTCTAACCATGAACTTTGTAAAAACTCAGCATATATCTGACTTGGACTTTTCATCATGTAGAAATTAATTTAGCACTTCCAAACCTTGAACATAGTATCACAACTGTAATGTGAATGCCAGGCAGTAATCACTACTTGCAGCTTCTCTCTGATATGATTATCTCTTTATTTAGATTGCTGACAGAATTTAGGACTAGATTTTTCCCTACTCAGAGACTTTGATCGAGAACATCACCTGGCCTTTTCAGCCTGTCTGGGTCTGCGGGCTCTAGCTTTATGTTAATACATATAACATGCTTGCTGCTGCTGCTAAGTCGCTTCAGTCGTGTCCGACTCTGTGCGACTCCATAGACGGCAGCCAACCAGGCTCCCCAGTACTCCATAAATGTTAGCTATCATCATCATCGCTCTTAAATACTGCAGAAAATCTAAGTAGGCCTCAGATCCGGGAGGAAGAACTGATGTAAAAGCCCAGTTCATGACTGTGGACTCTGCATTTAACCAAATGTAGAGAAAGATCAAACTTCATATCGGATTAATTCTAAAATCTTATACATCCTGATATTTGGATCCACAGAATATTCTAAGACTCTTTATTTTCACTTTAAAGTCTGGAATATGTTGAATAGTATGGGGTCTGTTGATTTGAAAGTAGGTTCATTTCATACAGTTTAGTTCAATATTAAATATTTACTAGGTGACAGAGGATGAGATGGTTGGATGGCATCACTGACATGAGTTTGACCAAACTCAGGGACATAGCGAAGCTGGCTTGCTACAGTTCATGGGGTCACAAACAGTTGGACATGACTTAGAAACTGAACAACAACAGCATATATAACTAGATTATAACTATAGTAAGGTCAATTAAGTAGGCACTTAGCCATTCTGGGAGTGGAACCTTTCTAGTTCATTGTGATTTTTTTTTTCTTTTAAGTAATAAACCTGTTTTAGAGCAGTTTTAGATTCATGGTAAAACTGAGTGGATTGTACAGAGTTCCCATATACCCTATCCCCACACATGTAACCACCTTCTGCACCATCAATATCCAGCACCAGATTAGTACATTTGTTACAACTGTTGAACCTGCATTGTCACATTATTATTACCCAAAACCCGTAGTTTACATTAGGGTTCACTCTTCGTGTGCATTATGTGAGTTTTTTTTTTAATTTATTTTTTTTTATATGAGTTTTGACAAATGTATAGTGACATGTATCTATCATTGTAGTATCATGCAGAGTAGTTTTACTGCCCTAAAATCCTCTGTGTCCCATCTGTTCATCACTCTGTACCCCAGCTCCTGATATCCACTAATCTTTTCACTGTCTCCATAGTTTTGCCTTTTCCAAAGGCAAAGGCATGTAATTGGAATTCCATGTAATTGGAATTCCATGTAATTGGAATCATACGGTATGTATCCTCTTCAGATTGGTTCATTTCTCTTCAGTTCAGTTCAGTTCAGTCGCTCAGTCACGTCCGACTCTTTGTGACCCCGTGAATCGCAGCACGCCAGGCCTCCCTGTCCATCACCAACTCCCGGAGTTCACTCAGACTCACGTCCATCAAGTCAGTGATGGCATCCAGCCATCTCATCCTCTGTTGTCCCCTTCTCCTCCTGCCCCCAATCCCTCCCAGCATCAGAGTCTTTTCCAGTGAGTCAACTCTTAGCATGAGGTGGCCAAAGTACTGGAGTTTCAGCTTTAGCATCATTCCTTCCAAAGAAATCCCAGGGCTGATCTCCTTCAGAATGGACTGGTTGGATCTCCTTGCAGTCCAAGGGACTCTCAAGAGTCTTCTCCAACATCACAGTTCCAAAACATCAATTCTTCGGCTCTCAGCCTTCTTCACAGTCCAACTCTCACATCCACACATGACCACAGGAAAAACCATAGCCTTGACTAGATGGACCTTTATTGGCAAAGGTAATGTCTCTGCTTTTGAATATGCTATCTAGGTTGGTCATAACTTTCCTTCCAAGGAGTAAGCGTCTTTTAATTTCATGGCTGCAGTCACCATCTGCAGTGATTTTGGAGCCCCAAAAAAATAAAGTCTGACACTGTTTCCACTGTTTCCCCATCTATTTCCCATGAATAATATGCATTTAGCTTTCTTCCATATCTTATCATGGTTTGACAGCTCATTTCTTTTTAGTGCTGAATAATATTCCAGTGTCTGGATATACCACTCTCACTCACAGGTTTTCATGTGTACATAAATTTTCAGTTCATTTGGTTAAATACCAAGGAGGGTGATTGCTAGATTGTATGGTTAGGGATAGTTTTATAAAGTGGCTGAACCATTTTGACATTCCCACCAGCAACAAATGAGAATTTTAGTTGCTCTACAGAAACTTTCCAACTTTCAGTATTGTCATTGTTTTTTAATTTGGCCATTCTAATCCATTTATAGTAGTACCTTATTGTTTCAATTTGCGTATCCCTAGTGATACATGGTTGGAGAAGGCGATGGCACCCCACTCCAGTACTCTTGCCTGGGAAATCCCATGGATGGAGGAGCCTGGTAGGCTGTAGTCCGTGGGGTCGCGAAGAGTCGGACACAACTGAGCGACTTCACTTTCACTTTTCACTTTCATGCATTGGAGAAGGAAATGGCAACCCACTCCAGTGTTCTTGCCTGGAGAATCCCAGGGATCGGGGGGAGCCTCGTGGGCTGCCATCTCTGGGGTTGCACAGAGTCGGACACGACTGAAGCGACTTAGCAGCAGCAGCAGTGATACATGGTATTGAAGATTTTTTCATATGCTTACTTGCCGTCTATGTATCTTCATTGATGATGTGTCTGTTCACATCTTTTGCCTGCTTTTCAATCAGGTTGTTTATTTTCTTATTGTTGAGTTTTAAGTGTTTTTTTTTGTATGTTTTGGATAACAGTCCTTAAAGGACTGTTGCAAGTATTAATATTTGTAGCTTGCTTTCTCCTCTTGGAGAGTAGAAGTTTTTCATTTTACCCTAGACCAGCTTATCAATTATTTCTTTCATGGATTGTACATCTGGTATTGCATCTAAAATGTCATTGTCCTGTCTCAGGTCATCAAGGTGTTGTCCTACATTATATTCTAGGAGTGTGGTTTTGTGTCTTATGATTAGGTCTGTGATCCATTTTGAATTAATTTTTATCAAGATTTGCATCTATTCTTTTTTTTCAGGTGGCTGTCCAGTCATTATAGCACTGTTTGTTAGGAAGAATGTCTTTTTTCTATTGTATTACTTTTGCTCCTTTGTCAAGCATTAGTTAATTACATTTTCCTGGGCCTGTTTCTGGCTCTATTCTATTCAATTAATCTATTTGTTCTTCCTCTAACATCACACAGTTTTGACCACTGTAGCTTTAGAGTAGGTCTTGAGTTTGGTAATATCAGTCTTCCAACTCTGTTCTTCTTCAGTATTGAGTTGGATATTCTGGATCTTTTGCCTCTGCATATAAACTTTAGAATCAGTTTCTCCATCCATAAAATAATTTGCTGAGACTTTGATTGTGTTTGTATTGAATCTACAGATCAAGTTGGGAAGAACTGACATCTTGACAGTGTTGAGTCTTCCTATCCGTGAATGTGGAAACTCTCTACATTTAAGTAGTTCTTCTTTGATATCTTTCATCTGAGTTTTTAAATTTTCCTCATGTAGATCTTGTACATTTATAACTTGTTAGATTTATACCTAATTATTTCATTTTGGGGGTGCTAATGTGATTGGTAATATTTTTAATTCAAATTCCACTTGTTCATTGATGGTATAAAGTGTTGACTTTTGTACATTAACCTTGTATCCTGCAACTTTGATACAATCATTTACTTGTTTCAGAAGGATTTTTGTTGATTTTTTCCCCCAGATTTTCTTCACAGGCCGTTATGTCATCTGCGAACAAAGACAGTTTATATACTTTCTTCCTTCCCAATCTGTATACTTTTTAATTCCTTTTTTTAGCTTACTATATTAGCCGGAACTTCCAGTATGATGTTGAAAAGCAGTGGTGAGAAGATATAGGCACGCCATTTTTCTGATTTTGGCAGAAAAGCCTGAAGTTTCTTATCATTAAGTATCAGTGTTAGCTGTACTTTTTTGTAGATGTTCTTTATCAAATTGAGGAACTTCCCTTCAATTCCTAATTTATTGAAAGATTTTTTTATAGATGGATTTTAGACTTTGTCAAATGCTTTTTCTGATCTGTTGATACAATCATTTGATTTTGTTCCTTTAGCTATTGGTATAATGGTTTACATTAATTGATTTTCAAATATTGAACTAGCCTTGCATACCTAGGATTAAAACCCTCTTAGTTATGGTGTATAATTCTTTTTATGCATTGTTGGATTGGATTTGTTAATATTTTGCAGAGGATTTTATTTCCATGTTCATGAGAGATACTGGTCTTTAGTGTTCTTTTCTTATAATGTCTTTGCCTGGTTTTGGTGTTTGGGTAACGATGGCCTCATAGAATAAGTTAGAAAGTATTCCCTCCACTTGTGTCTTCTTGAAAAGATTGTGGAGAATTGGTATAATTTCTTTTTGAATGTTTGATGGAATTCACAAGTGAACCTATCTGGGACCCGCTGCTTTTGGTTTTAGAAGATTACTAATTATTGATTAAATTTTTAATAGATATAAGCCTATCCAGATTGTCTGTTTTTTCTTGTGTGAGATTTGTCAGGTTTTGTCTTTAAGTCATTGGTGTATTTAAATCTGGGTATCAAATTTGTGGGCATAGAGTTGTGCATAATATTCCTTTCTTATCCTCTTAATGGCCATGGAATCTGTAGTAATACAGCATCTGTTCTGATGTTAGTGACTTGTGTCTTCTCTATTTTTTCCCTTAGTTAGCCTGGTTAGAGGCATGTCCATTTTGTGGATCTTATCAAAGAACCAGTTTTTGGTTTTGTTGATTTTCTCTATTGATTTCCTGTTTCCAATTTCATTGATTTCTGCTCCAGTATTTTTTCTTTTCATCTGCTTATGTTAAATTTAATTTGCTCTTTTTCTGGCTTCTTAAGGTGGAGGCTGAGGTGATTAATCTTAAATCTTCCTTGATTAATTAATTAAGATTCAATTTTTTTTTTTTTTTTTGGCTACAGCACGCAGCATGGGCATGTAGGATTTTAGTTCTCTAACCAGAGATTGAATGCATGCTCCCTGCATTGGAAACATGGAATCTTGATCACTGGACTGCCAGAGAAGTCCCAAAATTCAATTTTTAAAGGTTATACTCCATTTACAGTTACTATGAAATATTGTCTATATTACCCTGTGTTGTACAATACATCCTTGTAGCATATCTTTTTTTTTTTTAATTCAGCCACATCATGCATCATAAGGGGTTTTAATTCCCCTACCAGGGATCAACCCATGTTCCCTGCAGTGGAGGCCCAGAGTCTTAACCATGGATTGCCAGGGAAATCCCTCTTGTAGCCTGTCTTATTTCCAGTAGTATGTACCTCACGCTCCCTTGCCCCATTGCCCAAACTTGATAAGTTGTATTTTCATTTTTATTTACTTAAAAATACTTTAAATTTTCTGTTGAGATTTGACCTATGTGTTATTTTGAACTGTGTTGTTTAATCTTCAAATATTTGGGGGTTTTCCCAATTGTCTTTCTGTTTATTGATTATTTAGTTTAATTCTGCTGTGATCTGAAAGCAGATGGGTGAATTCTCTTCAATTAAATTTATTGTTATTGTTGTTCAGTCGAAAAGTCATGTCTGACTTTTCGCACCCCATGGACTGCAGCACACTAGGCCTCCCTGTCCCTTACCATCTCCTGAAATTTCCCCAAGTTCATGTCCATTGAGTCAGTGATGCTGTCTAACCATCTCATACTCTGCTGTCATCTTTTCCTTTTGCCTTCAATCTTTTCCAGCATCAGGGTGTTTTCCAATGAGCCTGCTCTTTGCATCAGGTGGCCAAAGTATTGTAGCTTCAGCTTTAACATCAGTCCTTCCAATGAATATTCAGGGTTGATTTCATTTAGGATTGACTGGTTTGAGCTCCTTGTTGTCAAGGAACTCTGAAGAGTCTTCTCCAGCACCATAGTTCAAAAGCATCAATTCTCAGTGCGCAGTCTTCTTTATGGTCCAACTCTCACATCCGTACATGACTACTGGAAAAACCATAGCTTTGACTAGACAGACCTTTGTTG
>NW_011494828.1:1912989-1918983 GCF_000754665.1 Bison bison bison
CTTCTTTATGGTCCAGTTCTCACATCCGTACATGACTACTGGAAAAACCATAGCTTTGACTAGACAGACCTTTGTTGGCAAAAAGTGTTGTCTCTGCTTTTTAATACACTGTCTAGGTTTGTCATAGCTTTCCTTCCAAGAAACAAGCGTCTTCTAATTTCATGGCTACAATCACCATCCTCAGTGATGCTGGATCCCAAGAAGAGAAAATCTGTCACTGCTTCCACTTTTTCCCCCTTCTCTTTGCCATGAATGATGGGACTGGATGCCATGATCTTAGTTTTTTAATGTTGAGTTTTAAGCCAGCTTTATCATTCTCCTCTTTCACCCTCATCAAGAAGCTCTTATAGTTCCTCTTTGCCTTCTGCCATTTCAGGGTATCATTTGCATATCTGAGGTTGCTGATATTTCTCTTGGCAATCTTGATTCCAGCTTGTAAGTCATCCAGCCTGGCATTTTGCATGATGTACTCTGCATGTAAGTTAAATAAACAGGGTAACAAAATACAGCCTTGTCGTACTCCTTTCCCGATTTTGAATCAGTCACTTGTTTCATGAAAGGTTCTAACTGTTGCTTCTTGACTCACATACAGGTTTCTCAGGAGACTGGTAAGATGGTCTGCTATTCCCATCTCTTTAAGAATTGTCTACAGTTTGTGGTGATCCACACAGTCAAAGGCTTTAGCATAGTCAATGAAGCAGAAGTAGATGTTTTTTTGGAATTCCCTTGCTTTCTCTATGATCCAACAAATGTTGGCAATTTGATCTCTGGTTCCTCTGCCTTTTCTAAACCCAGCTTGTACATCTGGAAGTTCTCAATTCAAATACTGTTGAAGCCTAATTTGAAGGATTTTGAGTATTACCTTGCTAGCCCGTGAAATGAGTGCAATTGTCTTGTAGTTTGAACATTCTTTAGCACTGCTTTTCCTTGGGATTGGGTTTTCCCAAACTGTCTGAAATGTACTTACTTCCACATTGTTTTGATTAGTGTTAGTAGATCTCTTACTCTATCCATTTGCTTTTAATTTACATGTGCCTTTATATTTTAAAAGGTTTCCTTGTAAAACTACACTTAGTTGGGTCTTGTTTTTATTTTTTTTTAATCTGTGTGCCAGTCTCAATCTTTTTAATTTAGACTATAAACCTATATGCAGGTCAGGAAACAACAGTTAGAACTAACTGGACATGGAACAACAGACTGGTTCCAAATAGGAAAAGGAGTACGCCAAGGCTGTATATTGGTGTATATTGTCACCCTGCTTATTTAACTTATATGCAGAGTACATCATGAGAAACGCTGAGCTGGAAGAAGCACAAGCTGGAATCAAGATTGCCGGGAGAAATATCAATAACCTCAGATATGCAGATGACACCACCCTTCTGGCAGAAAGTGAAGAGGAACTAAAAAGACTCTTGATAAAAGTGAAAGAGGAGAGTGAAAAAGTTGGCTTAAAGCTCAACATTCAGAAAATGAAGATCATGGCATCTGGTCCCATCACTTCATGGGAAATAGATGGGGAAACAATGTAAACAGTAACAGACTTTATTTTTTGGTCTCAAAAATCACTGCAGATGGTGACTGCAGCCATGAAATTAAAAGACGCTTACTCCTTGGAAGGAAAGTTATGACCAACCTAGATAGCATATTGAAAAGCAGAGACATTATTTTGCCAACAAAGGTCCATCTAGTCAAGGCTATGGTTTTTCCAGTGGTCATGTATGGATGTGAGAGTTGGACTGTGAAGAAGGCTGAGCGCCGAAGAATTGATGCTTTTGAACTGTGGTGTTGGAGAAGATTCTTGAGAGTCCCTTGGACTGCAAGGAGATCCAACCAGTCCATCCTAAAGATCAGTCCTCGGTGTTCCCCAGAAAGGACTGATGCTAAAGCTGAAACTCCAATACTTTGGCCACCTCATGCGAAGAGTTGACTCATTGGAAAAGACCCTGATGCTGGGAGGGATTGGGGGCAGGAGGAGAAGGGGACGACAGAGGATGAGATGGCTGGATGGCATCACCAACTCGATGGACATGAGTTTGAGTGAACTCCGAGAATTGGTGATAGACAGGGAGGCCTGGCGTGCTGTGATTTGTGGGGTCGCAAAGAGTTGGACACGACTGAGCGACTGAACTGAACTGATAAACATTGAAGGTGATTATTGATATAGTTGGGCTTCCCAGGTGGTGCTAGTGGTGAAGAACCTTCCTGCCAATGCAGAAGATGTAAGAGATGTCGGTTTGATCCCTGGGTCGGGAAAATCCCCTGGAGGAGGGCATGGCAACCCACTCCAGTATTCCTGCCTGGAGAATCCCATGGACAGAGTAGCCTGGTGGTCCATATGGTCACAAAGAGTCAGACACAAATGAGCGGTTTAGCACACTCGTGTTGATATAGTTGTTATAATTGTTCAGTCGCTCAGTCGTGTCCAGTTCTTTGTGACCCCATGAACTGTAGCAATGCCAGGTTTCCCTGTGCTTCATCTCCTGGAGCTTGCTCAAACTCATGTCCATTGAGTTGGTGATACCATCCAACCATCTCATCTTCTGTCACCCCCTTCCCTTCCCGCCTTCATCTTTCCCAGCATCAGGGTCTTTTCTAATGAGTCGGCTCTTTGCAGTGGAGCTTCAGCTTCAGCATCAGTCCTTCCATTGAATATTCAGGATTCGATTTCCTTTAGGATTGATTGGTTTGATCTCCTTGCAGTCCAAGGGACTCTCAAAAGTCTCCAACACCACAGTTCAAAAGCAGCAGTTCTTTGGTGCTCAGCCTTCTTTATGGTCCAACTCTTTGATACAGTTAGATTTGTGTGTGTTAAGTCGCTCAGTTGTGTCCTACTCTCTGCGAACCCATGGACTGTCCGTGGACTTCTCCATGCAAGAATACAAGAGTGGGTTGCCATTTCCTTTTCCAGTTAGACTTGTATCTACCATTTTTGCTACTGTTTTCCATTTGTTGTCTGTGATCTTTGTTCCTATTTTTGTCTTCTACTCTTTTCTGGTTTTAATGGAGCACTTTATATGATTTATGTTTCTCTCCTTTGTTAGCATATCAGCTTTTTCTTTTTTCTGTGTCTGTGTAAGTTTTAGATTTTTCAGTGTACATTCACAACTGATCCAAATCCACTTTCAAAAAACATCATACTGATTCACAGGTAGTATAAATTCCTTATAATAACAAAATAATCCAAATTCCTCCCCTCATCCTTTGTTTCATTGCAGTCATTCATTTCACATATCCATAAGCATAAAAACATGGATAGAATGTTTTTATGGATACATAGTTAAATGCGATTTTGCTATTATTATTTTGAACAGACTTATCTGTTAAATAAAAAATATGATATCAAGTTTTTAATTTTACCTTTACTTATTTCACCTCTAATGCTGTTCTTTTATGAAGGTCCAAGTTTCTGACCTATATCATTTTACTTCTCTTAGAACTTTTTTTTTTTTTACCACACTGCACAGCTAGCAAGATATTAGTTCCTTGACCAGGGATTGAACCTGGGCCAGGGCAATGAAAGCTCAAAGGCCCAACCACTGGGCTACCAGGGAATTCTCTTAGAACTTTCAACATTCCTCGTAAGGCAGGTCTGTTGGCAACAAATTCCCTCAGTGTTTGACTGTCTAAGAACATCTTAGTTTCTCTTTCAACTTATGAAGAATAATATTGTAGAGTGGGAGTTTTTGTAGGTTTTTGTAGAGTGTAGGCTGGTGGGGGTTTTTCCCTCTCAGCTCCCTTGTTTGTGGGATGTCTGAGAAGGAGAATATAATTCTTTTCTTCTCTGTAGATAAGATCTTTTTACCATCTGGTTTCTTTCAAGATTTTTTTCATTGTCTTTGATTTTTTTTCTAAGTTTGAATATAGTATGCTAGGTGTAGTGTTTTTTTGGCATGTAATCCTGCTTTGTGTTCTCTGAGTTTCCTGGATCTGTGGTTTGGTGTCTGACATCGATTTGGGTAAATTCTCAGTCATTAATGTTTCAAATATTTCTTCCGTTTCTTCCTGTGTCATTTCCATTACACAAGTCTTACACCTGTTGCAGTTGTTCCACAGTTCTTGGATATTCTGTTCTATTAATTTCAGCCTTTTTTTCCCTCTCTTTTTAGTTTTGGAAATTTCTAGTATCATTCCTCAAGGTCAGAGACTATTTTCTCAACTGTGTCCGTTCCACTAATGAGCCTTTCAAAGACATTCTTATTAATTTTCTTATTGATGGACCTTATAGCAGTCTGGGCCTAATTAGGAGACAGAAACCACACAGTGATTTAAACAGATGAAGTTTAATAGAATTACAAACTGTGACAATAAAAGAAGACCAGAACTGGTCCATAGCCACTGAGCAGTCAGCATGGCAGCTCTCCAGAACACTGGCACAGCAGCCAGTATCCAGGCCTGCACAGAGGGTAGGTGGCATGGAGTATATTATATCCCTCAGGAACAACATGGAAGACAAACCCTAGAGTATAAGGAGTGAACCAGGCAAGCAGAGGGCATCAGGGCACTAGTGTGGGCATGCCTGGAGCGTACAGTGTCGTTTCAGGGAGGACTGTGGAAAGGTGATCACTAGGTCAGGTTCAGGATGCAAGGCTGACAGCATGTGACTAGGTTAGCGCGCCCCTGCCTGTCCGCACTGCCACACGACTGACGGAAGGTGTAGTTGCTGGGACTGCACCCTGAGCCGCTTCCTTGTACAGTGTTCCTCCAGCGCCCTCTACTGGGAAAGTTTAATGTGTTTGCCATAAATGAAATGCCTAAACAAGCAGAAGATATTAAGAAGAGATGGCAAGAATGCACAGAAGAACTATACAAAAAAGATCTTCATGACCCGAATAATCACAATGGTGTGATCACTCATCTAGAGCCAGATATCCTGGAGTGCAAAGTAGAGTGGGCCTTAGGAAACATCACTACGAACAAAGCTAGTGGAGGTGATGGAATTCCAGTTGAGCTATTTCAAATCCTAAAAGATGATGCTGTGAAAGTGCTGCACTCAATATGCCAGCAAATTTGGAAAATGCAGCAGTGGCCACAGGACTGGAAAAGGTCCGTTTTCATTCCAATCCCAAAGAAAGGCAATGCCAAAGGATGTTCAAAATACCACACAATTGCACTCATCTCACCCGCTAGCAAAATAATGCTCAAAATTCTCCAAGCCAGGCTTCAACAGTACGTGAACCGAGAACTTCCTGATGTTCAGGCTGGATTTAGAAAAGGCAGAGAAATGAAAGATCAAGTTGCCAACATCCATTGGCTCACAGAAAAAACAAGAGAGTTCCAGAAAAGCATCTACTTCTGCTTCATTGACTACACCAAAGCCTTTGACTGTGTGGATCACAACAAACTGTGGAAAATTCTTAAAGAGATAATTTAATATTTAAGTTAAATTTAATTTTTACCTGCCTCCTGAGAAATCTGTATGTAGGTCAAGAAGCAACAGTTAGAACCGGACATGGAACAATGGACCTGGTTCCAAATTGGGAAAGGAGTACATCAAGGCTGTATTTTGTCATCCTGCTTATTTAAATTAAATGCAGAGTACATCATGCGAAATGCTGGGCTAGATGAAGCACAAGCTAGAATCAAGATTGTCGGGAGAAATATCAATAACCTCAGATACGCAGATGACACCACTCTTATGGCAGAAAGTGAAAAGGAACTGAGGAGCCTCTTGATGAAAGTGAAAGAGGAGAGTGAAAAAGCTGCTTAAAACTCAACTTTCAAAAAACTAAGACCATGGCCTCCAGTCCCATCACTTTATGCAAAGAGATGGGGAAACAGTGGAAACACTGAAAGACTTTATTTCCTTGGGCTCCAAAATCACTGCAGATGGTGACTGCAGCCATGAAATTAAAAGACACTTGCTCCTTGGAAGGAAAGTTATGACAAACCTAGATAGCGTATTAAAAAGCAGAGACATTACTTTACCAGCAAAGGTCCGTCTAGTCAAGGCTGTGGTTTTTCCAGTGGTCATGTATGGATGTGAGAGTTGGACCA
>NW_011494828.1:1919083-1919415 GCF_000754665.1 Bison bison bison
GTAGCTGCTGTTTCTCATAGCTAGTGTGGGTTCATAGAGGTGAGCACAGAAGTGGGGTGGTGGGGAGGGACTGGCTGAGTGATCAGCACGTCATGGAGTGTGGTGCTTATTTCAACATGGTTTTTTGGGTAGAGACATGTTGACAGCTTCTCCTAAATAGCAGCCCCCAGCTGGCAATTGGACCACAGAAGTATGGCAGGCTTAGATTTGGCAATCATGGTCCTTAGCACTAAGGTAAGTACAGTTGTTGTTGTTTTTTTTCAATTTATTTTAATTGGAGGCTAATTACTTTACAATATTGTGGTGGTTTTTGCCATACATTCACATGAATC
>NW_011494828.1:1919515-1931728 GCF_000754665.1 Bison bison bison
TGCATCCTAAAGGAGATCAGTCCTGAATATTCATTGGAAGGACTGATGCTGAAGCTGAAGCTCCAATCCTTTGGCTACCTGATGCGAAGAGCTGACTCATATGAAAAGACCCTGATGCTGGGAAAGACTGAAGGCAGGAGAAGAAGGGGATGACAGAGGATGAGATGGTTGGACGGTATTACCGACTCAATGGACATGAGTTTGAGTAAGCTCCGGTAGTTGGTGATGGACAGGGAGGCCTGGCGTGCTGCGGTCCATGGGGTCGCAAAGAGTCGGACACAACTGAGCAGCTGAACTGAACTGATAGGAATTCTCTTCTCTGTGACAGAGAAGGTATTAAAGGATGAATTTTAGAAATATCTGATTGATAACTAGCACAAATATTTAGATTGTTTTGAGTTCTTCACTATTTTAGTCAGTGTTGCAACAAACATCCTTCTTCATATTCTTTTTGTATCTATGCATCAGTCCATCTGTTCAGTCACTCAGTCATGTCTGACTCTTTGCAACCCCATGGACTGCAGCGTGCCAGTATGTATATGCATAAAGACTGTCTGAGAAAAAAAAGACTGTCTTAAAATGTGTAGGCATGAACTTGGTGAATCGAATTTTCAGAGTAAGATGAACAGGTCAGTGGGTGTATTTATATGATGTTTGTTCCATGTCATCTGATTCTAAACTGGTATAGTGGGATTAAAAGTGTGTCTTCCTTAAGCCTTCAGCCCCTGTCATGCAGGGTCAAGAGCAATCTCCAGTAACCCACTGCTCTTTACTCCCTAACACTTGCAGTCTTCCCATCTCTTACCTGTCTTGAATCCACTATGGGCTAATTTCATTATGCCTGACTGACAGGAACCCCCAGGTATTTGAGCCTTCTATCTCCTACACTCCTAGTTCTGTAAATCTCTGAGCATTTCCTGTTCTGACCTTTTTTCTCATCCCTCTCTGACTCTGAGGACTTCCAGTGTACCGTTTGGACTCAGTCCATCAGTCTAGTTCTAATGAACTCCTGGGGAAGAGGCAAGGGTTAGAATACTGGCTGTCTGCTGCCCTCTTACCCGTCCCCTGACCTCTGATCAGTGGGCCTGGAAGGGAGAGTAGATGTTCTTGTCTGTTCAGTATTGTCCCTCTCTTCTTCCTAGTGCCCCAAAACTTTGAATCTCATACCATTAAATACTATCACTTATCATTAAATACCATCATTGCAGCTGTAAATATCTTAGTTCTTGACTCACTTTTACTCTTCAGTTCTAACTCCTCTGTTATTCTTGATAGTTTGAATACACATATGTTGAGGTTCTTTTCAGTTCTTAGGACTTTCAGTTCTTTGAACCTATCTCCCAATGAGTTTCTCCTCCAAACTTCCTTGGTCACATATGCCCTGTACTATATATTTAGACTTTGTTTCCATAATTTTAGTTTCCTTCTTCCTTCTCTCCAAGTACTAACCCAGTCTTTCTCCTATGCCATCAGAAGTATCCCCCCAAAATCAGTCATTTGATTCCAGGACCTCAGGTCCTTGGAACCCTTAAATATGTTAAGTTTGAGATGCCTTTTAGGCACTGGCATGGGCATGTCAATATATTAATCTTGACTTCAAGAGAGAAGTAGGGCTGGAGAGTGCCTGGCAGAGAATATGAGGAGCCAGCAGGGTACTACCCCATGTTTAAGGCCCAGTGGTACAAAGGGGAGGGTGAAAGCAAGCAGTCATTACTTGAGAAAGCTGCAAGGAAAGCTGTGTCCACGGGGACAGTCAAGTTTCACCTAATTTGTTAAGGGCTATACTAAATATATGTCCAGGATGTATGGAAATACAAAAGTAAAGATATGCTGGCGTTTTTAAAAGACCAGTTAGAGGCCCTGGCCATTGTCAAGATGTAAGCAAGGGAGTAGTACTAGAAGGGAAAAGTTATGTGGTCAGATCAGCAGGAATTACAACTAATTGTCTCCAGATTTCCTGTTCAGATGATTAATGAGTGGTGATACCCTTAAATGAAATTGAAGAGAATAATAGATTTAGGGGAAGGAGAAAGAAGATCCCAGAAAGAAATCCATATATATGTGGCCACTTGATATATAACAGCGGCAACGTTGGGACAATTGGACATTCATATGGGGAAATTGAAAGACTTAGCTCTTACTTCACAAAAATCAGTTCCAGGTGAATGGTAAAAGTTTTTTTCAGCTTCTGTAAATATAATTAATAAATAAAATGGTAAGATATTTAAAGTGCACATATGAAAATTTGATATACATAAATTGTATATTTAAATGTGAAAACCAAAACACTAAACTTTTAGAAGATATACAGTAGAACATATTTATTTTTTAAAAAGGACAGAAAGAGAATTGGTAATACATACAGGGAGTTTTTTGTAAAGGACATAAAAAGATAGTATGATTAGAAAATGGCCAAGGGACTTAAACAGATAGTTCACAAAAGCAATCTAAATGGCCAATAAATATGTGAAAAGATACTTTAATCTCATTGGTTATTATGGAAATGCAAAATAAAATCACAATGAAATACCATTCTATTACTGTCAAACATGGCTTAAATTAAAATGACAGAACTAGGTGTAGATAAGTATATGAAACAATGGGAGCTCTTAAGCATTACTGGTGGAACCATACATTGGTAATCTATTTTGCAAAACCAGTTTGGCATTTTCTTAGGTGAAGTTTAAAAACAAACTAGAGCGCAAAAGGTCACATATTGTATGATTCCATTTCTATGAAATGTCCAGAATGGGTGATTCCATAGAAACACAAAGTAGATTAGTGATTGCCAGAGTCTTGGGAGTGAGGGGAATGAGGAAAGTTGCAGTTTCTTTTTTGAGTCATAAAAATGTTCTGAAAGTAGATAGTGGTGATGTTTGCACAACTTTGTGAATGTACTAAAACTGCTACACTGTGCACTTGAAAAGGAATTTTATTACATGTGAATTGTATCCTTTTTTTTTTTTTTTGGCCACACCACACAACTTGTGGGATCTTAATTCCTCAACCAGGGATCAAACCTGGGCTGGCAGTGGAAGAACAGAGTCCTAATCACTGGACCACCAGGGAATTCCCTATATCTCAACTTTTTTAATCGAGAAAAACTAAACTCAGGTATTAAGGATGCCTATTTAGTTGGTAAAGCTGTAAAGAAATGATTCCCATAAAAGTCAGGGTGTTTACCTTTAATGGAAAAAGGGAGGTGCTTTGACTGGAAAGGTTGACTAGAAGAAGGCATTCTGGAAGATGGCATCATTAACCTGGATGGTATCTATATAGGTGCTTGCTATATAATTATATTACTTTATTACTAGTTAAACTGTGTAAATGAAGCAACTGGTTCAAGGTCAGCTGATTGCACTGTCAACTGAAAAAAATGCACAATGTGAGAGTTGTGAGTTAAGTTTTATTTGGGGCAAAATGAGGACTGCAGCCCAGGAAATAACATCTCAGATAGCTTGGATATACTGCTCCAAAGAGATGGGGGAGAAAGGTCAGTATATATGTGATTTTGGTGAAGCAGGGAAAACATGCAACCAAGCACATATTTTTGCAGAAGTTTTCTGCTAGTCTTGTTAAAGTTACTGCTGGTCGCGAGGAACAGTCATCACCATGAAGGATTTTAGTGCTTTTCTAGATATGAGGAGAAACTGGAGCATGAACGGGACTCATAAAATTTTCTCTTGAAAATACCTAACTATATGAAGACCTGTTCTGCCAGTTTTTCCCAGAACACAGATTGCCTCGTTTCTGATCTCCACCCTGAATTCCTCTCGGGGGATGTTGATGATCAGCAGCTGCAGTGGCTCATACTTTGGTCCTTGTAGAGGTAGATGGCAAGTGCCAATTTGTAGGTAACAGCTCCCAGTTCTATTTATCTTTCATTATAACTTGTTTCTCTGGGATGGATGATTGCTTGTCTTCTAACTATTTCTTCCAACTGCTTGGTGAAGTTGAAAAAACCTGCCTCTTGGGCTGCTGGGTTTTCTATCAGATTTTTTGTCCTTGTTGAGCAATTTCTGGCTGTTTTCAAGGATAAGTTACTCTCAATGATGTAATTTTTTCCCCCTAGAGCCAGAATTGTGGATGTAAGTCAATAAGAAGAATCAATTTAATTATTTTCTTCAAAATGTTCGCATCTTGATCTTCCCTCAAAAGAAGACCAATTCAAATTATATTGATTTTATTCTGTCATAGTCTTCATACTAGTGATTTTTGGTCTCTTGGTAAAATGAATATTGGAAAGTAGAGAAAAAGGCACAAACATTTTAGACCTTAGCTTCTATATAATAAATAATTTCTATGGTCTTTATCCCAGGTTCCTGGCACAGAGCTTCTAAAAACCTTGGAATTTTCTGAGAAAGTCTTATGCCAGTGAAGTAACTCAGGTGGCCCACTAGATAGCTCCAGGATGGAGTCTTGTCTCCAGGAAGACCAACCACATAAATAGAGAGTTGGAACTTTGGTTCAGCCCAACCTCATGAGGAGGGGAAGGAGCTGGAGATTGAGTTCATTGTTTAGCCAGTGATTTAATCAATTGTTCTTACGTAGTGAAACTCCAATGAAAACTGTAGACACCAAATCTCATAGTAGCGTTTCCTGGTTGGTGAACACATTTATTGTGCCAGGAAGCAGGACGCACCCAGATTCCACGAGGAGGGTGCACAGGAGCTCTTCGTTCCTTTCCTGACTTCACCTGTGTGCATCCTCTCTAATAAAACTGTAATAATGAATATGACACTTTCTGAGTTCTGTGAGTTGTTCTAGTGAATTATTGTAGCTGGAAGGAAGGCAGGCATGAAAACCTCCAGATTTGTAGGCAGTAGGTCAGAAGTACAGGTACCTCCCTCCTCCCAAGATAAATGGCTGGTATAGAAAGTGAGGCAGTCTTATTAAGGACTTTGCCCTTAACCTGTTGGGTCTGTACTAACTCTTTGAGGTTGGTGTCAGAATTGAAGTACATGCAGTTGGTGTCAGAATAGTATCTTTTTTGAAAAATATGTTGGAGCCTGGCCATTTGGGAGGAATACTTGTTATAATCAGTTTATTATTTCATCAGCTTCCAGGTGGTAGGAATCCATTGTTATTTACCCCTGAAACAGGGATGCTTTTTGCCAGAGATTACAGTCTTAACACGTAGAGGCCTGATTTTGGATATATCCTGGCGACTACTCCCATAACTTGCAAGCCATTTCCATTCTGTGATCTTGGCAATGTTTGGTATATAAGACATTAAATTGTGAACCAACTCTAAAATGTTCTAATGAACAGATGTGTAAACCTTGGTGGTGATGGTGGTGGTGGTGGTGGTGGTGGTTTAGTTGCCAAGTCGTGTCTGACTCCTGCGACCCCATGGACTATAGCCCACTAGGCTCGTCTGTGCATGGAATTTTCCAGGCGAGAGTACTGGAGTGGATTGCCATTTCCTTCTCCAGGGGAATCTTCCCGACCCAGGAATTGAACATGGGTCTCCTGCATTGCTTCCCTGGTAGCTCAGACAGTAAAGCATCTGCCTACAATGCAGGAGACCCAGGTTCGATCCCTGGGTCAGGAAGATCCCCTGGAGAAGGAAATGGCACCCCACTCCAGTACTCTTGCCTGGAAAATCTCATGGACTGAGGAGCCTGGTAGGCTACAGTCCATGGGGTCGCAAAGAGTCGGACACGGCTGAGCGACTTCACTTCACTTCTGCATTGCAGGCGGATTCTTTACCGACTGACCTATGAAAGAATGGTAAATTAATAAGTACTTACCTCACTGACACTGAAACAAAGATGTATACCATATGGTGCCCTTAATTCTGGTAAATGCCATCAAGTGTTCAAATATAGGCAACCAGAGGAGAAAGAGGACATACGTAGTTCAGGTTAAATAGGTTTTCTTAGTTTTTTAATTGATTTATTCAGTTATCTTTGTGATTTCCTTTATTCTGGGTTTCATTTGCTCTTCTATTTCTAATTTCTTAAGATAAAAACTGAGGTCATTGAACTGAATTTTCTTTTTCTAAAAATATTTATTTATTTGGCTGCGTCCAATCTTAATTCCATCATGCAGGATCTTTCCTTGCAGCTAATGGACTCTCTAATTGTGTCATGGGCTCAGTAGTTGTGGCACATAGGCTTGGTTGCTCCATGCGTGTGGGATCTTAGTTCTCCGACCAGGGATCGAATCCGCATCCCCTGCATTGCAAGGCAGATTTTTAACCTCTGGACCACCAGGGAAGGCCCTCATTCTTTTCTAGTACAGGTATTTATTTAGTGATATGTTTTTATTGCTATCAAACTGCTTTAACTGATATATTTTCATTTTTATTTAGTTTAAATGCTTTTCTAGTTTCCTTTTGCATTTCTGCTTTGATTTACAAGTTATTCTGAAGTGTGTTGTTTAGTTTCCAAATATTTGGAAATTTTCCAGAGGTCTTTCTATTATTGATTTCTAATTAAATTTCATTATGCTCACAGACCATACTTTGTATGTCTTGAATTCTTTAAAATTTATTGGATCTTCTTGTTTTATGGGCCAGAATATGATCTTAGTAAATGTTCCATGTTTACTTGAAGAGTGTGTTTGGTAATGTTCTTTAAGTGTCAGTTAGGTCAAGTTGGTTGATGTGTGCTCAGGTGCTCAGTCGTACCTGAGTCTTTGCAGCCCCATGGACTGTAGCCCACCAGGCTTCTCTGGTCATGAAATTTTCCAGGCAAGAATACTGGAGTGGGGTGCCATTTCCTCTTCCAGGGGATCTTCCCGACCAAGGGATAGAACCCATGTCTCTTGCAGCTCCTGCGTTGGCAGGCAGATTCTTTACTACTACCCCTTGCTGATCTATAAATTTCCACTCAAATGATGAAAACTTGGCTCCAACCACCCATTATCCATATATATTTAGTTTTTCAATTCCACTGTACACAGTAGGACTGTCAGAATTGTTTTCCCCATACTCCCATGGGAAGCATCTTTATAGACTGGAGTATATATATCTAGTTCCTTTTGCCTTCAGACTCCATTCATTTTCCATCTTTTTATGACTTGATAACTGATTTCTTTTTAGTGCTGAATAATTTCATTGTCTACGTGTACCACAGTTGTATTCACCCACTTACTAAAGGATACATTGGCTGCTCCAAGTTTTGGCACTTATCAGTAAAGCTGCTCTCAGCTTCTGTGTGCAAGTTTTTATGTGGACAGGAAGTTTTCTACTCAACTGAGTAATTACTTAGGAATATAGTTGCTGGATTATACAATAAGACTGTGTTTAGCATTATAAGAAATTGCCAAACTATCTTCTAAGGTGGCTATACCATTTTGCATTCCTACTAACAATGAATAAGTTCCTGTTATTCCACATCCTTATTAGTATTAGATATTGTCAGTTTTTTAGCCATTCTCATAGATGTGTATGGGTATCCCTTTATGGTTTTAATTTATGATTCCCTATGACAAATGATGTTGAGCAACTTTTCCTGTGCTCGCTTGCCATCTGTGTATCTTCCTTGGTAAGATGTCTGTTCAGACCTTTTTCGCCTTATAAAATTGGTTTGTTTCTTATTGTTGAGCTTAAAAGTTCTTTGTTTATTTTGGATACAAGTCTTTTGTATCCAAAATACAACATGTTTTGCAAATATTTTCTTCCAGTCTATGGTTTATCTTTTTTATTCTCTTAGCAGTGTGTTTTGCAGAGCAGCTTTTTATTTTAATGCAGTCCAATTTATTAATTTTATTCATTGATCATGCTTTTGGTTTCATATCTTAAGAATTCATCACCAAAGGCAGGGTCACTTCCTTTTCCCCTATGTATCTTGTAGAAGTTTGATAGTTTTGTGCTTTATATTTAGGCAGATGTTACATTAGGATCATTTATGTGATCCATGTTGAATTAGTTTTTGTGAAAGGTTGTGTCTAGATGATTCTTCTGTGGGTTTTGTTTTGTTTTGTTTTGTTTGCATACAGACATCTGATTGTTCTAGCACCATTCATGGAAAAAAACTATCTTTTCTCTGTTGAATTGACTAAGCTCCTTTGTCATAGATCAGTTGAATATAGTTGCATTTCTTTATCTCTGGGTGCTCTGTTCTGTTCCATTATCTATGTGTCTGTTCTTTCGCCAATACCACACTAACATTTAAAAAAAAAAAAACAACACAGATTTCTTTTATTGGATTTTCTGGTCTTTTTTACAGAAAAAAGTTACATGTATTCCATTATATATTGCAATTATTTTTTAAGTAAATAAATTAAGACTTTTAGTTGGAGTTTCAATATCAAACTCTCAAAAATTAATGGAATGAATATACAGAGAAGTAGAAGGATATAGTAGACCTGAAAAGCACTATTAACCAATTCAACATAATTAAGACTTACACAATTTTCACACAACAGTAGGATACAAATTCTATTCAAGTTCCCATAGACTATGAACTAGGAGACGCTGGAATGTATCCAGAGGCATAAAACAAGGTGCAGACATTTCATAGTCTAAAGGTATTGAAATCATAGAATCTGTTCTCTCATCACTATGGGATAATGTTAGAAGTCAATATCAAAAGATAGTTGAAAACTACCAACGTATTTTCAAGTGCAACGTGACATTTCCCAAGAGAAATCTTTGACTTAGCCATTGAAAGCCTCAATGAAGTTAGAAGACTGAAAAAAACAGAGGATGATTGCAGAGAAGAAAGCATTTCATGAGAGATTAATTCAAAGTGAGAAATTAATATCAAAGATACTCTAAAAAAATCCCATGTATTTGGAAATAAATATCCACTTTTAAATAATGAATGTATCTAAGAAGTCATAACAAGGAAAATAGAAAATATTTGTAATAGAATAATAATCAAAAGAGAATTTACTAGAATTTGTTGCATTACAGCTGGAACTGCTCAGTGCAATTAAATATAATGTGGGCTCTTTTTTTTTTTTTTAGTGACTTTTTTTTTTTTAATTTTTAAATTTTTAAAAAAATTTATTTATTTTAATTGGAGGCTAGTTACTTTACAGTATTGTATTGGTTTTGCCATTTATCAACATGAATCTGCCACGGGTGTACACGTGCTCCCCATCCTGAACCCTGCTTCCACCTCCCTCCCCGTACCATCCCTCTGGGTCATCCCAGTGCACCAGCCCCAAGCATCCTGTATCATGCATTGAACCTGGACTGGAGATTTGTTTCATATATGATATTATACATGTTTCAATGACATTCTCCCAAATCATCCCACCCTCTCCCTCTCCCACAGAGTCCAAAAGACTGTTCTATACATCTGTGTCTCTTTTGCTGTCTCGCATACTGAGTTATCATTACCATCTTTCTAAATTCCATATATATGCGTTAGTATACTGTATTGGTGTTTTTCTTTCTGGCTTACTTCATTCTGTATAATAGGCTCCGGTTTCATCCCCCTCATCAGAACTGATTCAAATGTATTCTTTTTAATGGCTGAGTAATACTCCATTGTGTATATGTAGCACAGCTTTCTTATCCATTCATCTGGTGATGGACATCTAGGTTGCTTCCATGTCCTGGCTATTATAAACAGTGCTGTGATGAACATTGGGGTGCACGTGTCTCTTTCAATTCTGGTTTCCTTGGTGTATATGCCCAGTAGTGGGATTGCTGGGTCATAAGGCAGTTCTATTTCCAATTTTTTAAGGAATCTCCACACTGTTCTCCATAGTGGCTGTACTAGTTTGCATTCCCACCAACAGTGTAAGAGGGTTCCCTTTTCTCCATACCCTCTCCAACATTTATTGCTTGTAATCTCTATCTTTTAATTGGTGCCTTGTAGCTGAGTTAGTAAAGAATCTGCCTGCAATGCAGGAGACCTAGGTTTGATTCCTGGGTCGGGAAGATCCCCTGGAGAAGGAAATGGTAACCCACTCCAGTATTCTTGCTTGGAGAATCCCATGGACAGAGGAGCCTGGCAGGCTATAGTCCATGGGGTCGTAAGAGTTGGACATGACTTAGTGACTAAACCACCACCACCAACACCAACACCATACTATTTCATTTACTATTGTTGTTGATAATGTTTTGGTTTAAATCTGTCATCTTCCTATTTATTTTCTTATTGTACCATCTGTTTTTTTCTTTATTTGTTCTTTCATTTGGGACTGAGTGTTTTTTAATTTTATTTTACATCCTCTATTGGCTTATGAGCTATAACTCTTTGTTATTTAGTAGTTGGATTAGCATGTATAATATATATTTTTATCACAATATTAAACCACTTCACATGTAGCATAAAAATAATACTATTCCATTTCTACCCTCCCAGCCTTTATACTGTCTTCAACCTTTTTATTTTCATATATGATGTAAATTTCACATTACCTTGTTATTTTTGTTTAAACATTATTTTTTAAAGACATTTAAATAATAAGAAAAAAATCTTAGATATTTTCCCATGTAGTTAACATTTCCAGTGTTCTTCACTCTTTCGTGTAGATCCATATTCCATCTGGTATTATTCTCCTTGTGCCTAAAGGACATTTTGAAACTATTTCTTGTAGTGCAGTCTTCTGTTGAGGATTTTGTTTGGCTTTTTTAATCTGAAAATATCTTTATTTCATCTTTTTTTTTAAGAATATTTTCACTGGTGCAGTGACTTTTGACAGTAACTGCCCAGAATTGGGCAGAACTTAGGTTATGGCCACAGTCCTCCACAAAACTGTCATTACTTTAGACATCACTTGCATGATTGGCAGTTCCCAGGCCACTCATAATTCTCACCAACTGGATACAAGTTCAGGGCTCCCACTGCCTCCTCAGATTTAATAATTTGCTAGAATGACTTGCAGAAATCATAAAAGAACTATATTTACAAATACAGTTTTATTATAGCAAAAAAGATATATTAAGAACCAGCCAAAGATAGAGACACTTAAGGTGAAGTCTGGGAGGGTCCCCTGTGTGAAGTTTCTGGTGCCTCTCTCCATGAAGTCCAGATGCTTCACTCTCCTGGCATACTCATGTGTAGCAATATGCAGAGTATTACTAACCAGGAACACTCATCAGAGCTTTGGTGTCCATAGTGTTTACTAGAGTTTCATTATGTAAGTAAGCATGATTGACTAATTCATCAGCTATGTGATTGAACTCAGTCTCTTGCACCCCTGGAGGCCAGAGTAATATCAAATGGCTTAAGCTTCAGCTCTCTGTTCTCTTGGTTCCTCATCTTATTTGCATAAACTGTCTGGCCCCACCATAAATAAAGAAGACACTCCTATCACCTGGGAAATTGCAAAGATTTAGAGGCACATTCCTAGGAACTGGGGACAAATGCCACCAGGTTCTTTACTACACAGTAGCTGGGTATAGAATTCCAGGTTGGTAGGATTTGTGTTTTTTCCCATAATTTAAAGATGTTATTTCATTATCCTTTTGCATTATTTTTGGTCAGAAATCTACTATAATCCTTATCTTTATTCCTGTCTAAACATGTCTTTCCTACCCCCCTCAATCTGCCTCCCAACTACTTTTAAGAATTTTCTTTTTATCATGAGTTTTGAGCAATATGATTGTAATGTGCTTTGGTATATATTTCTTCCTCTTTCTCTTAGAGATTCTTAGATAAAATGGGTTTATAGTTTTTTCCATCAAATTTAGAAAACCATCAGCCATTATTTCTTTTTTTTTTAAATTTTATTTTATTTTTAAACTTTACATAATTGTATTAGTTTTGCCAAATATAAAAATGAATCCACCACAGGTATACATGTGTTCCCCATCCTGAACCCTCCTCCCTCCTCCCTCCCCATACCATCCCTCTGGGTCATCCCAGTGCTCTAGCCCCATGCATCCAGTATCGTGCATCGAACCTGGACTGGCATGTCGTTTCATACATGATATTTTACATGTTTCAATGCCATTCTCCCAAATCTTCCCACCCTCTCCCTCTCCCACAGAGTCCATAAGACTGTTCTATACATCAGTGTCTCTTTTGCTGTCTCATACACAGGGTTATTGTTACCATCTTTCTAAATTCCATATATATGCGTTAGTATACTGTATTGGTGTTTTTCTTTCTGGCTTAATTCACTCTGTATAATAGGCTCCAGTTTCATCCACCTCATTAGAACTGATTCAAATGTATTCTTTTTAATGGCTGAGTAATACTCCATTGTGTATATGTACCACAGCTTTCTTATCCATTCATCTGCTGATGGACATCTAGGTTGCTTCCATGTCCTGGCTATTATAAACAGTGCTGCAATGAA
>NW_011494828.1:1931828-1933918 GCF_000754665.1 Bison bison bison
TACTTCTGTCAAATAATCAAAAGAAGGTCAGCTCTTACTCCTGCCAAATAATACAAAACAGGTGAGAATCATGTTAAAGACACCTTGGAAAAAGCTCTAGAAATTTTACTCTGCTTTGAGGTTGGAGAACCTCCAGAAAGGAAGCTGAGACTTGTCAATTTAGTTGTTGCTTATACCATTTCCCATCATGTTATTGCTTATGAACTTTGGTACAAGTACCCTTCTCTCTCACCCCCACCCTGCAGAAGCTGTGCTGAGCCATGCCTGTATACTGTTTCTCCTCCCTACTACCACCTCATGCTCTACACCACCATTAACATGGGGCATAAAGACTGGGACTTACTATCACACTGATGATAAAATTCTTTATTTTTATTTTATTTTATTTTATTTATTTTTCTTTTTAAATTTTACAGTATTGTATTGGTTTTGCCATATATCAACATGAATCCACCACAGGTATACACGTCTTCCCTATCCTGAACCCTCCTCCCTTCCCGTACCATCCCTCTGGGTCGTCCCAGTGCGCCAGCCCCAAGCATCCAGAATCGTGCATTGAACCTGGACTGGCGACTTGTTTCATATATGATATTATACATGTTTCAATGCCATTCTCCCTCTCCCACAGAGTTCGAAGACTGTTCTATACATCAGTGTCTCTTTTGCTGTCTCTTATACAGGGTTATCGTTACCATCTTTCTAAATTCCATATATATGCGTTAGTATACTGTATTGGTGTTTTTCCTTCTGGCTTACTTCACTCTGTATAATAGGCTCCAGTTTCATCCACCTCATTAGAACTGATTCTAAATGTATTCTTTTAATGGCTGAGTAATACTCCATTGTGTATATGTACCACAGCTTTCTTATCCATTCATCTGCTGATGGACATCTAGGTTGCTTCCATGTCCTGGCTATTATAAACAGTGCTGCAATGAACAACCATTATTTCTTCAGATATGTTTTCTGCATCCTCCACTCTCTTATCCTTTAAGGATTATTATTCTGCTTGAAGTTGTCACACACCTCAGTGATGTGCTGGTTTTTATTATTGTTGTTATTTACAACTTTTTTTCCTCTTAGTGTTAGGCATTTCTGACATGTGTGTGTTCTGTGAATCCCTAGCTTTGCTGTGAGCTCCTGGAAGATTCTTCGTGTTCTTTTCAATAACCATCACCACACCCGGTCCTTGGAAGACTGGCCATTGTTTGTAGGATACTCATGTTCAGGGCCTTGAGGCTTTAGATTGGTGGTTTGGGGAACCAACAAAGGGCATCTAGCTTTACATGTCAGGGATCAAACTGAGGGCACTTGTTAATCTCTGAGATGACACTATTTAAAAAGAATTTTATATATATAGTTTTTTAGACCTTGATAATTCTGAGGAGGCCTGATTCTTTTTAAGTCCTACCTAAGGAAACAGCTATTCTAAATCACTTTTCTCACACCCTGGTGACATGTGCTAGCCAGGAGGTAGGATAAACCATAAGAGGTAGCCCTCAACACCCAGGAAACCCAGAGTTGGTACTGAGTTGAGAGCAGATCTACTGCATAAGGTTGTGCACCTCACTGGGGCTCCCTGGCAAGGGGATGAGTAGAAGCTGAAAATGCCTTTTCTTCATTAGTTCTCCTAAAGAGAGTGCCTTTATATAATTGATATAGAGGTACTGCACAGGGTAGGGAGCCGTTGTTTGAGAGACTGATTTGTCTAAGATCAGTACTGTGCTTAGTCATTCAGTTGTGTCTGACTTTTTGCGACCCCATGAACTATAGCCTGCCAGGCTCCTCTGTCCTTGGGGATTCTCCAGGCAAGAATACTGGAATGGGTTGCCATGCCCTCCTCCAGGGGATCTTCCCAATATTGCAGGTCTTCCACATTGCAGGTGGGTTCTTTACTGTCTCAGCCACCCAGAAGATCAGTACAGAAAGACATTGAGTGCTATCCATGCCTGTTGAATGGAGATAATAAACTCATGGGCAGCTTCATGGCACTTTGGAACATCATACCCTTTACAAAAAATAAATTGTCCAAGAAGAAACCAGGGCCTGCTGAATTATTAGGTCCCTGGGTAGCTGCTGTTTCTCATAGC
>NW_011494828.1:1934018-1946109 GCF_000754665.1 Bison bison bison
TACAGTTGTTGTTGTTTTTTTTCAATTTATTTTAATTGGAGGCTAATTACTTTACAATATTGTGGTGGTTTTTGCCATACATTCACATGAATCAGCCATGGGTGTACATATGTTCCCCATCCCTCCCCATCCCATCCCTCAGGGTCATCCCAGTGCACCAGCCCTGAGCGCCCTGTCTCATGCATCAGACCTGGACTGGTGATGTGTTTCACATATGATAATATACATGTTTCAATGCTATTCTCTTCAATCATCCCACCCTTGCCTTCTCCCACAGAGTCCAAAAGTCTGTTCTTTGCATCTGTGTCTATTTCGCTGTCTCGCATATAAGGTCATTGTTACCATCTTTCTAAATTCCATATATATGCGTTAATATACTGTATTGGTGTTTTTTCTTTCTGACTTACTTCTCTCTGTATAATAGGCTCCAGTTTCATCCACCTCATTAGAACTGATTTAAATGCATCCTTTTTAATGGCTGAGTAGTATTCCATTGTGTATATATACCACAGTTTTCTTATCCATTTGTCTGCTGATGGACATCTAGGTTGCTTCCATGTCCTGGCTATTGTAAACAGAAGCACACAGTTTTGTTCAAAACTTCTGAGCTATAAGTTTACAAGTTGTAGGGGACATGTGAAAACTAACAAAGAGATGGAGATAATTCCTACTCTGTGAAAGGGTTGGGCATGCTTTGCAGACTTGGGGACCTTGTGTATGGACTGTTTAAGGAGCACCACTCTCCTAAGTCCCCACCTGAGAACTTCATTTTCCCCTAGGCACACATATTTCTGGGTTAGCTCCTTGGATGCAGTGTGCAGAATATATGTGCAAGAGCCTTTCAGACCAGCAGTCCCGTTGCCCTTTGAGAAGTGTTTGAGTGTTTGGCTGTGTGCTCTGCCCCGAATGAGTTCAAGCCTTTGCAAAGTTGGGTTAACTTGACTAGGCAGATTGGAACCTGAGATGTTCCAAGGAGGACAGGAAATTGTCAAGTTGCTGCTAGATCTAGAACAGATGTCTGAGAAGCATAGATGGGTTATAGGCAACTTGGGAACAAGGGAAAACCCTCTGGGCTGCCAAACTTTTGCAAAGAGAGAATCATTAAACTAATGGTGGGCCTGGAAAAATAATCATATGTGCTCATTGCTGGTGCTAGGGGATGATTTCTTTTCTAAAGGTTGTCATCTCAGCCTTCCCCAGAAGCAAATCTCACAGAGGATTTCTTTTACTTTCCCTGTTTACAGGTAACAGTCCTTTGGATAGTCCCCGGAATTTCTCTCCAAATGCACCTGCTCACTTTTCCTTTGTTCCTGCCCGTAGGTAAGTTTGTAGACTCTTCTGTGACTAGTGACTAACATGTGTGGTATTTGCATGAATGCCAGTTAAATGTCAGCTTCCTCCTTTGAGACATTGCCCTTCTAAGTGTGTTACCTTCGGTCTGCCAGCCATCAAAATTCTTTTCCTGCTTTCCTCACCCAGGTCATAATTATCTTGTTCAACCTTTGTTTTCCAAACACCATAGGTGTTTGCATTTGAGTGTTCTAATGGGCAAGCAGATACTAGAAGTGAATTTATTTTACAATCTTAAACAGAAATCCCTGGTTTCCTGAGGGTATGTTCTGAAACATTATACTCTCAATTGAGAGCTGTGCTAATGAGAAGATGGGCTCTCCTCCCAGGAGGACCCAAAGTTACACTTCTCCTCCTCTAACTCAGCTAGTTCAGGGAGCTGGAAGGGGCCATTTATGCCTCTCTCCTTGAGGATAAAGAGACTACCAGGTCTTCACTTATACTCCCATGAATTTGGTGTGATTTGGTGTGATTAACAGCCATGCTTGTATTCCTCACATTTCACTCATTTCCGGAAGTGACATGAACTTGTCTCCAGCACGTGGGAGCAGGCTTGACAGTTCAGCCCACTGCCAGGCTATCTGCCAGTACTTCTCTGGCCTCTGGAGAAGTACTGAGCTGACTGACATGAGTCCATCCATGTGTCAAGTCTTCTTATACAAATTATTTACTTTTCAGAACATCTCTACAATTCTTGCTTGGCAGAGTTCGTGTTCTTTGATTTTATTTTTAAAGCTATTCTTGATTAGAGCCAGTCTTTGTCATTAAGACCTCCAGAAAAGGAATGTTTTCAGTATAGGAATATGCTGGATGGATGCATCTGCCTTTCCAGCCCGGCCGAAAGTCTCATTTGTCCCAGACTTGCTGCCTCGACTGTGTGTGAACTCTCACCTCAGAGCTGGGACAGCAGGACCTAGGACTGTCCTCTATACTGAGTCATTTCCCGTTCATTCAGTAAATATTTACTGAGCACCCAGTAAGCCCAGGCACAGGCTGGGTACTTAGTGGGAACCAGACAGACAGAGCCCTTATTTTCTAGAAACTTAGTGGAGTTAGTAGAGTCTGTGCACTTGTTCCCTTTGAAGGAATGCTGTTCCCTCAGGTCTTTGCTTAGTTAACATCAGCTCTCCAGAGAGGCCTTCCCTCACCATACAGTATAAAGAAGTCCCTCATCATTCTCCAGCAGAGCATCCAGTTTGATGTTCAAACTAGTACTTTTCAGTGCCTGATACAGTCACCCCTGGGTATCCAGAGGGAACTGGTCCCAGGACCCCCGTGGATACCAAAATCCACAGTGTTTAAGGCTCATAGTATTTGCATATAACCTTTGTACATCCTCTTCTGTACTTTAAATCATCTCTGGATTACTTATAATACCCAATACAATGTAAATGCTATGTAAATAGTTTTAAATACAGTGTGAATAGTTGCTGGCACCCAGAAAATTCAGGTTTGGCTCTGTGGAACTTACTGGATTATTTTTTCCCTGAATATTTTTGATTCACTGTTGGTTGAATCTGCAGATGCAGAACTATGGATAAGGGGGGCTGCCTGTATTTTCTTATTTGCTTTCCATTTCCTCTTAACCAGAATCAAAGCACCTTTAATAGAGATGCCTTAACATGTTGCAAATATGTCTGCTGGTATATAATAAGCACTCAGTCGGTGCTTACTGATTGAATGAGTGGTGGGGAAGAATAATGAACAAGCAAATGAACAAGTATATAGTTTTAACCTGTGATAAGCACCGTAAAGGGAAAGAATATGATGCTGCCTAAAAGAGTAGGAAGGGAATGAGGCTGGAGAGTCTATACTGGGTGGTCATAAGGCCTCTAAGAAGAACTGACCTTTAAGCCAGCCTGAAGGATAAGAAGGAGCCTGCCATGTTGAAAGTGAGAACACAGGTGTGTAGGCCAATCCAGGCAGAGGGAATAGCTTGTTCCACTGGTGCCCTGTGCCTGCATGGGCTTTCGGAATAGATCAGCTGGGAACTCTGAGGCTTGGTATTACCACTGAGATCCACGCAGGTCTGTGCTAGGTGGCCTAAAGTTTGAGTCAAAGACAGAAACCTAGGCTGTCCCCTTACCAGACAGAGGTGGGAAAGCGGTTAGGTATTGATAGGGGAGGGGAAGAAGACGTCAATCCTGCCAAACAGAGTCCTCAGAAATTGTGTTTCCTGTCACTGAAGTTCAGCTTGGGTTTTATAGCATTGCATTAGTTTGGAATTTCACACAAAAGGCAGATGTAATGAAACTCTAGGGGTATACCTGTTAGTCATACAATTCCACTTCTAACTTTTGCACATTCCTAAACAAAAGGTTTGCCTCTGCCAAGCTAGACCAAATGCCAGGGGTCAGACAGATCAGTCCCTCTGGTTCCCTTTGGTTCTCACTTTAATGTATGTCTTTCCACCACAGCCATGGCCACAGAGCAGACAGGTAATAGCGGACTTGACGGGGAGGGGCTGGGAAACTGCTGTGCATGGCCAGACAGTGTGGTTTGTGGTCTTGTGCTTGGTGAGAACTGGGTGTGATGAGTCTTCTCTGACTGTGGGTTTGGACATTTGGCCTTTCATTTCTAGCAAAGAGGCCCTAAGGGAGCACCCTCTGCCTGCTGGAACCAAGGCTCCATGCTCATACGCTTAGAGGCAGGATTTGATAAATAGTTCCAAGCTTCTGAGCAAAGAGACAAGTCACCCTCATTCCCACAACTTTCCTTGGTCACCCAGTGGATGACCCAGCAGAGGACACAGAGGCCTCCTTATAGTGGCATTTCTGACTCTGGTGGTCCCTGCTCCTCAGTTTATAGGAAAATTGCTGCCATAAAATTGGTTTTCATTTCCTTGTGAAGGAGGAAAAGTCATCTGTGGAGAAGTGTATCTGACAAGGGTTTGGGAAATGCCTCCCTGAGCTAGACTAGTTCGATTTTCACTGAGCTCTGTTTTCTGGGAATTGACTTGCTTTCTTGTGTAGAGCTCTCAGGGCCAAGCAGAGAGGTCAGAGAGAACATCATGTTTGAGCAGGCTCCTGGACATTTTGTGTCTCAGAGACTAGGTTCCAGCAGGACTGGCTGCCTGGGTGGCATGACTTTTGAGTTGTGTGCATGTGGCATGGAACCCCCGGCTGTCCCCTAACAGAACCTAGTAGAAAAAGCTGCTCCGTGTTGCTGGGGGTGGCGGGGAGTGCTTCCAAAAGAAAAGCCCTGGCAAGATTGATTCCTTTTTTGCTTCTTCCTCTCATGCCTCACCCCACCCACTGTTAACTGTGAAGCCTGGAACAAAACAATCCACCCTGATCTCTGGGTCTTAATGTTTTCTCTGAAGATTGAGAGTATTGAACTTAACTTCTAAAGGTCCTCCATTGCTAATGTTCAAAGAAGTTTTCCTCTAACTTCAACCAGAGCAGGCTATACCCCAAGCCCCACAAGAAAGAACGTTTGTTACAATACATCCTGTAATCCAGGAAAGAATCACTTGTCCATGTTATAAAAGCTTCAAGCCAAATATTTGCTTGATCTTTCTTCTCTACAGCAAAGCAGGTAACTGTGGTTCTCTGTAATGAGAGCTTCAGGCATATCCTCTAAAGAGCAGCTGGAAGCCTGCCCCAGAGTCTCATATACAGCCAAGACTATACCACCTCACTCCTCATTCATCAGGTTGCTGTCACTCTTTGGCAAACATTCTCAAAGATTGGATTTATCAGTCCTGATGGGTCCTGGGTAGCCTTTGACTATTTGCCATCTATTGATTCATACTCAGACCCAAGTGGTAGTTTCATTTCTTCCTGGTTATCAACCCAGTGGCCTGGGGCACCCCAAAGAGCCCTTCATGTGGAGCCTTTAGGAAAGGAACTAGCATTTCAGTGGCAGTTCTGTCCTTGTGATGTACCCTTTAGCTGGGATCCTCTGTCATCACTAGAAGTGAGTAAGTTGAGAGTGTAAAGATGTTTATTCCAAAACCATAGTATTGCATAACAGATGTTCTTATTTAAAGTTATGGACTCCTTTATAGTCAGAGATGTCTGTCTTTCAGTGGGAAATACAGAACAATAGGCCCCATGTACGAGAGAGATATGAAAGCATGTGCTGGACCGAGCAGTACAGTCTTGAGACAAGAAAGAGCCCACCAGTGAATTAGCTGCCCCAAAAAAACTGATCAAAAGACAGGCAGGTCCTGGGCTCAGGGTGGGGTCTGGTAGAAACTGCCTAACGTTCGTTTCTTACATAGGACTGATGGACGGCGCTGGTCTTTGGCCTCATTGCCTTCTTCAGGCTATGGAACCAACACCCCTAGTTCTACCGTGTCAGTAAGTGGCCAAATCTGTGGCTGTACTTCCTTCGCCCTACAGTGTTGTGAAATGGTTCTCAACTTTTTCTCCAGAGCCCAGCTCAGAGAGGTTGTTTGGAGTGAGGCTGAGTGGGGCAGAGGTCTGGTGGCCCTTAACAGCCATAGTCAGATCCATTACATGCCTTTGGAAAGAATTAACCAGCTTGTCTCTGAGCATCAGTTATTCCTAGTGGAGTCTGAGGGGGACTTGAGAATGGACTTTTTCTTTGCCCATGAGGCTGGGCACAGGGACTCCTAAGCACAGTTCCCTTGCTCCCCTATTTTATTTCCAGAACTGCAGTCAAGAGCAGGTAACCCCTCCCATGTCCCAAAGGACATGTATCCTCCAACTTTTTCACTTTTCCTTTCAAAAACTTCTAAAACTTCTTAGAGAAGATTTTAGCCTAAAACACAACAGATGTCCTATCGCCGCTGTGCACAAGTGATGCTAAAATGAGACTTCCTCACTGAGCAACTTTTAATTGAAGGCAGGATGACGCATTGGCAAACACTTTCTGAAAAGGGCCATATTTCAGGCTTTGCAAGCCACAGACTGGATGACCCATTTCCCTTGTATTCCACCATTCTTTAGGTCTTCTCAGATCAATTTGTCTATATTCATAAATCCAAAGCAGGAAAAGGAGTTACTCTTTTTTTTTTTTTTGCTGCACCTCACAGCCTGTGGGATCTTAGTTCCCTGACCAGGGATCCAACCCATGCCTTCTGCAGTGGAAGTGCAGAGTCTTAACCATTGGACCTGCAGGAGAGTCCTAAATATTACTCTTAAGTTAATCCAAGGATCTCACTGGTCCTTCTGCAGCTGTTAGTTTCAGATCTTTCCCTAGTAAATATCCCTTCCCATAATCCTTTACTCAACCATGATTTTTTTAGATCCAAGGTAAGTGTCATGTATTTATTATGTATATATATTCCTGTTCAAAAAATTTTAATTGACCCAACCCATTGCTTCAGCTTATTTTATTGAAATACCTTAAAATACCAACTTTGCTTCATGTTAGTTGCAGTTGAGTGAGGATAATTTTTTACAGTTTCTGTCCAAACCATTTATAAAAAACGTGACCAAGACAGAGCCCTGTGAAAACCTCCCACCAGCTGTTTACAACTTCATTTATTATAGCATTCCATGAGAGAAGTGTGTACTGTTAGTCAAAAGAATTCTGGTTTCTCACTTGGTATTAAGGCTTACATGTGGCCTCAGAGTTCTCTCAGTGTGGTGCTGCAGCTTTGAGTGTAAATGGATTTAGACATTTAACTTCAGATTCTTCATCAGTTGGTGAGCAGAACTGAGCCAAGAGTGTTAGATTGGCTGCTGTTGTAGCTGGTCTGATCGGGTAAGGGGGGATTCACGACCAGGGCTGCCACAGCAATGGCTGCACTGTGGGCTGCCTCTGATAGCACAGCTCACTCCCTCTCATTGTCTCCTGTGACTCCAGTGGGCTTAGCTTTAATCTCAGTCATCAGACCATGTTTAGAACTCTTACCTATTTTCAGGTCAAGTCTAATATTTGAGTTGCAGATCTGAAAATAATTTTCTTCCCTGCTGAATTTTCTTGCCTATTGGTATCCCTAGAGCCTGGGTGAAGTGGTCACAGCCTCAGCAAAGCCAGTTGCCCTCTGGTTAACAACCTGAAGGAAGCATTGCCGAGCACCCCTAGGGCTCTCCAAGGTGTTGTAGGAAGGAGAACTTACAGGATGTCGTTTGTAGGTCAAGCATTCCTAGGACATTGCCAAAGAAGCCAGGAAGCATGGCTTATTAATTACTTGCCATTCCAACTAGCCAAAAGCCTCATGAAAGTAAGGGGTCCTTGCAGAAGAATCTGCTTTTTGCCACCTAAAGAGGGCCCCTAGGAAGTTGGGGAACTCTCACACCCATGAATGTCTGGGTCTGACCCCCTGCAAAACTCAGGAAAGAGGAGAGTATCTCGGCTTCCTCAGGACTGAGAGCCCTGAGGGGTAGAGATGGACAGGATCATGCCCTGTGGAGAGGAAGCCTGCCGCTGTGGGCTGACTTCAGGTTTACACTGACTGGGGGCCCCTCACCATTCTCAGCCCACCTCCGCTCCTGGCCTGCCTCACACTTCTCTCTAATGCTTTTTTTTTTTTTTTAATGTCCCCTCTAGTCGTCGTGCTCCTCTCAGGAGAAGCTGCACCAGTTGCCTTTCCAGCCCACGGCCGATGAGCTGCACTTCTTGACGAAGCATTTCAGCACAGACAGTGTGCCTGATGAGGAGGGGCGGCAGTCCCCCGCCCTGCGGCCCCGCTCCCGCAGCCTCAGGTGAGGGGCCCTCTCCCACCTGGAGCTCAGCTTGTCCTCAGAGCCTAGGAGTTGGCACATTTGCTCCATAAAGGGCAAGACAGTAAATAGTTCACAGTTTGTAGGCCATACCACCTCTGGCAGCTACTTACTCTGCTGTTGTGTGGACTCATCCACAGACATTATGTGAACTTTATTTATAAAAGCAGGCAGCTGGCCAGATTTGGTCTGCGGGCCATAATTTGCCAACCCCTGGCCTAGCACATGGGCACAGCTCAAATGAGTCAAGCCCAGGGAGGCTCAAGCCCTTTGGCTTCGGGTACAGTTCAGCTGACCCCACCACCCGCTGCCACCGAGAGGTGCCTAATGATGCTCTCAGGGGGTCCCTCTTCTTCCCTTTAAAAGTAGTTGGCAGTAAAAATGTACTGTGGACTCTTTTCAGTTATGGGAAAATAATGGTATCATCCCTCCTGATGGTTACCTGGCTAAGAACCCAGTGGCCCAGAATATATAACTCGGCCAACTGAAAACGTTGCTTCTGAGGACACTTGTGGCTGACTCAGGGAGAAGCCCATCGCAAAAGAAGAACTAAATGGCCATCTCAATCAGTCTCATCTCCCTGAATCACTAGGGCTCATCAAACCAAGCAGTCCTTAACCCCTGATTTCTCTGTGTATTCCATGGATTCAGTCAGCTCTTCTCTTTGGCATTAGGTGGTAAATCTGTGCCAAAATTCCAAGTTCAAGAAGAAGGTGGAAACTGCAATGAGCAGGGCTTTCAGAGATGGAGCTCAGCTTTCCAGGGCCCCTGAGAAATACTAAAGTGGCCAACATGTTGAGGGTGGGGGCCAAGGAGTAATGCCTCCCAGGAAGAGTCCCCTCGGGTAATGCTGGCACTGCAAGTGTCAGGGAGGGAGCTGAGCCAGACCACAAAGACTGGTTCAAGTTTAGGTTGATGACAGTAATGACTGGGACTGCAGTGCACAGGGTCAGACATTCAGACGAGGGAGCATGGAGCCCAGTCCACAGGGGAACGCCCGAGTCTTGGTGCTCTTCACAGTCCACACAGAAACAGGGGCACCTGTTAGAACATCTGAGAGTGAGAGGACGTCAGTACCTCTGGGAATCCCTGAGGATTACTCTTAAAATGCTTGGTAATGTGCATTAGTGCAGCAGACGGACCAGGGCCACTGCAGGGAGGAAAGGCAGAAAAGAGCAGCTCTGGACTCAACTGGGATCACAGGTCGGGGGCATCAAACTGGGCAGGACCCAAGTAGCCATTCAGTTGTGTGGCTCAGACTTTGAAATCCTTTACGAGGATATAACCACATGTGGGCCAAAGTGGAAGATTTAGATGGCCCAGGTCCTCAACAGACTGGCGGGACTGGCCTCATTCATCCCCGAGGTAGAGCTAGGTCAGCCCCACTGGCTGCAGCTTGTTTGGAAAAGATACAGGTATAGACTGTCTTCCTCTAGTTGTTTTGATGGTTGGTGGTTTGATTGAATTTGATTCCTGGAACATGCTGGGGGTGTGCCCAACCCCACTGGCCAAAGCGAGGAGGACGCAGAGAGTCCTGTTATGGGGGTGGGGATCCTAGAAGAACCTCTTGTGGCTTCAAGAGTGGTCTCCTGCTGTCTAGGCCTTTTCAGGCCCTGGCAGAGGTCTTTGTGAAGGCCAGGCCTCTTACAGGAAGGTAGTCTAGCTCCAAGTGACACCATTTTGAGCTGAAGAAAGTGTACTGGCAGCTCCAGGAATAAGGAGGCTCTGGAACTCAGCACTGCTGAAGGTGGGAGTGTATGGCTGCTGCAGACAGTGGGCAGGCACGGGCTCGGGATGGGCATCTTTCTCCTCACTGGTTCCCTGGCACTAATGTAACACACTTGTTTCTTTCTTAATTAGTCCTGGACGGTCACCAGTTTCCTTTGACAGTGAAATAATAATGATGAATCATGTATACAAGGAAAGATTCCCCAAGGTAAGGATCCAGATTAAAGGAAACGGTAATATCCCTGAGGATGTCGCTTCCAGCCAGCCCCACTGCAAAGACCAGAGGTGGGAGGTAGCACCCTGTCTCTGGAGGCAGCCAGAATAGGAGGGCACAACATGGGGGCTGCCAGACTGCCAGAGAAGAGGAGGGACAGAGGACCTGGAAGTCTGGGAACTGTGCTTGCAAGCCTCTGTTTCCCCACTCCCCACAGAAAAGGGGTGTCTAAAGGGAAATGTCAAAGCCGTATCCTACCATATGTTAATGGGGAAGGAAAGAGCAGAGATCTTGGTTCTAACCTGCCCATGAGGATCCATGAGTTGGGATCCCCAAGGAGATTTGCCCTCTGAGAGCACCTTCATTTAAGGCAGATTTCTAAATTTCCCCTGCCAGGAAATTGGCCAGAGGGAGCAGTAGGGTGGGAGACAGAGCTCAGAGTTGCTATTCACAATTGGACTTGTGTTTTCAAGTGGGGAAATGCCAAGGAGGGAGGCGGGTTACTGTCCTGAGATAGTTGGGAAGTGGTCTTCAGAGCTGCAGTTTGATGGTGAACCTCCTCGTATGTGGAAAGAGAACCTTGTTTTGCATTTGCCTTTCCTTTTGAAGACCACATGCCTAAACCCGGTGATGTGGCTGTCTAATGATAGGCCTTGCCCCTGCAGAACAAACCAGCTCTGGAGGGAGGGAACCAGGGCCAGGTGGACCCCTCTTCATGACAGCAGCAAGCATGAGGTCTTCAGGCCTCTTTGTTCATCCTCCATCCAGACCCCCGGCTCTGCCTGTTCTTCTGTATCAGGGTTGGCAATGTGTGGTTTCCTGCTCCTCCAGCATGTCCTTTCTCTAGCCTTGGGGAGTCTCCGGGCACACGGGGCAGGCTGAGGGAAAGCTGTGCCGTCCTCTTGCTTTCCTTCTTCACGGGGAAGCGGAGCTTGAGGAAGAGTAGGTTCTGGGAGCAGCCCGACTGGGCTCAAGTCTGCTTCTACTGTGTGTTAGTCTCATGACCCTGGGCAGATGATTGACTTCTCTGAACTTCATTTGCCTCATCCGTAATTTGGGATAAGAAGAGAATCTCATAGGGAGCTTGTGAAGATGAATGAACATTAAACTTTTCTAACTGTGCCCAGGACACAGCAAGCACTCACAAGTGTTAGCTGTTATTTCTCTGCTGCTCTGTGGTCTGCACTTTCTAGCCTTTGAGTGGGCACTGGAGAACGAGAGCAAAACAGAGAGGCAGAGTGACAGTGTGGAAATCATTCTGTTGTGCTTGGTTCTTTATTTAAAAAAATTAGGGGTATGCATAGTGTTTGGGCCTAGAGGAGCTATCCCACGTGGAAGGTCAGGAAGGGATACCCTTCCAAGGTAAGGAGCAATGGCTGCGCTTTGCTGGAGCAGCCATGAAGAGATACCCCAAGCCCAAGGTAAGAGAAACCCAAGTAAGACAGTAGGTGTTGCAAGAGGGCATCCGAGGGCAAACACACTGAAACCATACTCACAGAAAACTAGTCAATCTAATCACACTAAGACCACAGCCTTGTCTAACTCAATGAAACTAAGCCATGCCCGTGGGGCAACCCAAGACGGGTGGGTCATGGTGGAGAGATCTGACAGAATGTGGTCCACTGGAGAAGGGAATGGCAAACCACTTCAGTATTCTTGCCTTGAGAACCCCATGAACAGTATGAAAAGGCAAAATGATAGAATACTGAAAGAGAAACTCCCCAGGTCAATAGGTGCCCAATATGTTACTGGAGATCAGTGGAATCCAGAAAGAATGAAGGGATGGAGCCAGAGCAAAAACAATACCCGGCTGTGGATGTGACTGGTGATAGAAGCAAGGTCCGATGCTGTAAAGAGCAATATTTTATAGGAACCTGGAATGTCAGGTCCATGAATCAAGGCAAATTGGAAGTGGTCAAACAAGAGATGGCAAGAGTGAATCTCGACATTCTAGGAATCAGCGAACTGAAATGGACTGGAATGGGTGAGTTTAACTCAGATGACCATTATATCTACTACTGTGGGCAGGAATCCCTCAGAAGAAATGGAGTGGCCATCATGGTCAACAAAAGAGTCCAAAATGCAGTACTTGGATGCAATCTCAAAAACGACAGAATGATCTCTGTTCGTTTCCAAGGCAAACCATTCAATATCACAGTAA
>NW_011494828.1:1946209-1947514 GCF_000754665.1 Bison bison bison
AGTGAAAAGCAAAGGAGAAAAGGAAAGATATAAACATCTGAATGCAGAGTTCCAAAGAATAGCAAGAAGAGATAAGAAAGCCTTCTTCAGCGATCAATGCAAAGAAATAGAGGAAAACAACAGAATGGAAAAGACTAGGGATCTCTTCAAAAAAATCAGAGATACCAAAGGAACATTTCATGCAAAGATGAGCTCGATAAAGGACGGAAATGGTATGGACCTAACAGAAGCAGAAGATATTAAGAAGAGGTGGCAAGAATACACAGAAGAACTGTACAAAAAAGATCTTCACGACTCAGATAATCACGATGGTGTGATCACTGACCTAGAGCCAGACATCCTGGAATGTGAAGTCAAGTGGGCCTCAGAAAGCATCACTACAAACAGAGCTAGAGGAGGTGATGGAATTCCAGTTGAGCTATTTCAAATCCTGAAAGATGATGCTGTGAAAGTGCTGCACTCAATATGCCAGCAAATCTGGAAAACTCAGCAGTGGCCACAGGACTGGAAAAGGTCAGTTTTCATTCCCATCCCAAAGAAAGGCAATGCCAAAGAATGTTCAAACTACCGCACAATTGCACTCATCTCACACGCTAGTAAAGTAATGCTCAAAATTCTCCAAGCCAGGCTTCAGCAATATGTGAACCGTGAACTTCCTGATGTTCAAGCTGGTTTTAGAAAAGGCAGAGGAACCAGAGATCAAATTGCCAACATCCACTGGATCATGGAAAAAGCAAGAGAGTTCCAGAAAAACATCTATTTCTGCTTTATTGACTATGCCAAAGCCTTTGACTGTGTGGATCACAATAAACTGTGGAAAATTCTGAAAGAGATGGGAATACCAAACCACCTGATCTGCCTCTTGAGAAATTTTTAGTATGCAGGTCAGGAAGCAACAGTCAGAACTGGACATGGAACAACAGACTGGTTCCAAATTGGGAAAGGAGTACATCAAGGCTGTATATTGCCACCCTGCTTATTTAACTTATATGCAGAGTACATTATGAGAAATGTTAGGCTGGATGAAGCACAAGCTGGAATCAAGACTGCCAGGAGAAATATCAATAACCTCAGATATGCAGATGACACCACCCTTATGGCAGAAAGTGAAGAGGAACTCAAAAGCCTCTTGATGAAAGTGAAAGTGGAGAGTGAAAAAGTTGGCTTAAAGCTCAACATTCAGAAAATGAAGATCATGGCATCCGGTCCCACCACTTCATGGGAAATAGATGGGGAAACAGTGGAAACAGTGTCAGACGTTATTTTTCTGGGCTCCAAAATCACTACAGATGGTGACTGCAGCCA
>NW_011494828.1:1947715-1964437 GCF_000754665.1 Bison bison bison
TAGATAGCATATTCAAAAGTAGAGACATTACTTTGCCAACAAAGTTTCGTCTAGTCAAGGCTATGGTTTTTCCTGTGGTCATGTATGGATGTGACAGTTGGACTGTGATGAAAGCTGAGCGCCGAAGAATTGATCCTTTTTGAGAAGACTCTTGAGAGTCCCTTGGACTGCAAGGAGATCCAACCAGTCCATTCTGAAGGAGATCAGCCCTGGGATTTCTTTGGAAGGAATGATACTAAAGCTGAAACTCCAGTACTTTGGCCACCTCATGTGAAGAGTTGACTCATTGGAAAAGACCCTGGTGCTGGGAGGGATTGGGGGCAGGAGGAGAAGGGGATGACAGAGGATGAGATGGCTGGATGGGATCACTGACTCGATGGATGTGAGTCTCAGTGAACTCCGGGAGTTGGTGGTGGACAGGGAGGCCTGGCATGCTGCGATTCATGGGGTCGCAAAGAGTCGGACACGACTGAGCGACTGATCTGATAGTGTTTGGAAATGCATCCCATGTTTCCTCCTCCTTATGTATTAGGTGTTGTGTTATTCTAGCACTCCATGTTTGTATGTCCCCAAGTCATTCACGCAGGATGAAGTGATGATAGAGAAAATATGTTGATTCCTCCTCTCCCCTCCCACCACCATATATATATGTGTGTCTATATATGCATAAACCAAAAATGTGTGTATACATACACGCACCTACACAAATATCCACCTAAACACACTGAAAATCAGAAATTGCCACCTGGTGGGCAAAGAAAAGAAAGCCAAGCCCCAGATAGGCAGGAACTTGTTAGCTCACGTGTGTTCTTTTGACATTAATGTGCAGTTAGATCCCCAAGAGGCTTCTGAGCCAAACCCCATGCTGCTCTGCTGGGGATCCGGGTCCATGAGCCGGTAGGTTCACAACTTGAGTAAATACTCTCTGAACATCTGCTTAGCTCACTTGGGTCTTAAGGTGAAGTAAGAGCATCCTGAGATAATCAGACTCCCTCTGGCTTGAAGAAGTTCCCAGTTTGGAGACAGATTTAGAAACCAGCAGTGTCCACACACCAAGTTTGTATAGTTGAGGGGTCCAGTGGAAGCACAGAGGAAAAGAAGCCCTAGTTTGCCTGGAGGAATCAAAGACTTCCCAGAGGAGAATGATGCTTGAACTGAGATTAGGAGTCGTAGGAGTTTGCCAGGCAGGCTTGGCAGGTGAAAAAGCCACACACAGGCAACAGCATAAATGGACGGAGGCATGAGACAGCATAATGAGGAGGGAAACAACAGAACCCCAGTGTCCTTAGAGCAAGAGAGCATGCCCTTTAAGGAGTGAAGAGGTGGACGAGGCCAGATGGGAGAGGGCCTTGACTTGACTTGAAGGCGGCCTTTCACGTGTCCAGTCGTCAGGTTCCCCAAGGGCAGCATCCGGAGAGCAGGATCACAGAGCCTGTCCTCAGGCTGTGACCAGGCCCTTCCGGCTTAGCTCCAGGCGACCTGGCGCAGGAGGAGAAAGTCACTTGTCCTTTTTGATTTGCAGGCCACTGCACAAATGGAAGAGCGTCTGGCCGAGTTCATCTCCTCCAACACTCCAGACAACGTGTTGCCCTTGGCTGATGGAACCTTGAGCTTTATTCATCATCAGGTGATAGAGATGGCCCGAGACTGCCTGGACAAATCCCGGAGTGGCCTCATTACCTCACACTACTTCTACGAACTTCAAGAGAATTTAGAGAAGCTTCTGCAAGATGTGAGTGTCCTTGTGCGGAACTCTGGTGAACGCTGCACGTGGCAGTGGTTATTAGTGCTGAGCCAAGATTACAGTGGTCATGGTGCTCCCAGCCTGCGTGCCACCTCTTGCTGATGTGCGGGGCCCCCCTTACGTGTCCTGCTGCTGCTGCTGCTGGACTTTGGTTTCTCCTCAGTCCCCTGCATTTCTGAGAGAAGCCTGTTTAGTATCAGAACCCAGTGCTATGAGTCTTCTCCTTTTCTAATTCTAGTCACCCTGCCCAAGGTTCCAACACTGGTAGTGTTCATAAATATTTGCCTAGGAGACTTGTAACCCAAAGCCAGAAAGAGGCCCCAGTGGCTGCCGTGGGCTCTCGTTTGGTAGACACACTGGTGTAAGCAGAGCCTTGAAACCGCTTCTTCTCAGCCAAGATAAAGCAGTCCTGAAGACTGCTCTGTGGGTTTATCTGTTCGCTGATGCTCCCTATACATAGTGAGAAGTTCTCTAGTGGGGACAGATGGTTTAGAGACCTGGTGCTCCTGAGCGTGAGAAGTCTCTGGGTCGCTACTTCATGCTCCGCGGTTGGCTTCCTCTCCACCTCTCCACTTGGGTGATGGGTGCTTCTCCGCAGACCACAGCTGTTCACATCACACCATTAGCACAATTTAGGGGAGAGGAGATGTGCTGTCTGCCTGGGGCTGGGCTCTTCATGTCACTGGAATGTTTCCCAGTCCAGACCCAGTTACCTCCAGACCTGTGCCTTCTCACCAACTGAGCTGAGAGCCAAGGCTGATAATCAAATGGACTCCAGTGTGTTAGTCCAGAAGTTAGGAGCCGGAAGTTTTTTGTTTTTTTTAATTTAGGAAAAAGTTGAACCTAGAGAAAGGATCATGATCATTGCTGTCAGATACTGGAAGTCTTCTCATATGTAATAGATGCATAGCTTTTCTGTCCCCTAAAAGGTAGACAAGCCCAGTGGACAAGAGTTACTTGGAGAAAGGTTTTAATTTTAATAGATGAAGAAGTTCTTCCTTCTATAAAATTGTCTTTCTGATTTTAAAAGTAATACTTGCATTCAGACATTGCAGAAATACGAGTTTAAAAAAGCTAAAGTCCCATGAAACATCACTGGCAGCTCTTTGTTTCTGTTCAAGAATAATTTTCTCCCATCCAAGTACTAACCAGGCCCGACCCTGCTTAGCTTCTGAGATCAGACGAGATCGGGCGCGTTCAGGGTGGTATGGCCGTAGACCAAGAATAATTTTCTAACAGTTCTGTAACAATAGATAGGAATCTGGGACTGAGATATCAGGTAAATCAACCAGACTTCCAAGGTTGCTTGTACATCTAAGATTAATCTTCTGAAATGCTAAAGTCAGAGCCCTGCCCAGAAACTACAGGCATTTTCCTCATTGCCCCTGGAAGTAGGAAGAATACTAGACACAGAGCCAGTGCAGTCATACGTTCTGTCGTTTGCTAGGCCCTAGGAATGCAGAAAAGAAGTTCAGTGTGGGTCTGGCTCAAGGAATTTGCCTTTGACTGGGGTGTACAGACCCATCAATAAGAATTGCAGTAAAAATGACAGCTGTTAGTTATTGAAGTGTCCTGTGTGCCAGCCATCACACCGAGTGCTCTATGAATTACCTCACTTTTGTTTATTGTAGTAAGTGTGATTGATGAGCACTAGCTAGAGATGAATTCTGAGCACAGAGGAGGATATGCTGACTCTGTGTGGAGAGTTCAGGAAAAGTTGGATCTTCGTGAGGAGGTAGGAGTTCACTGGACTTAGGAAGGAGTACAAACAACCTCTCAGAGGTGTGGAGGAACTTGGTACATTCTGGACATTACAGGTAAAGTAGTTTGACATGACTAGAATGAAAGATGCCTGCGGGGAAACCTTGGCAGATGAATATGCTAGTCACTGCGCTAATTTAACTTCACAACAGCACTGTATGGAAGGTGCTATTATTATTCTCTAAATAAACAGATGAGAAAACCAAAATTTAAAGGGGCCAAGTGAGCCCAAGGTAACTTGTTTCTTGCGTAACAGAGTTGGAACCCAAACCGAGGTTATTCATTCCAGAGCCTAAGATCTTACACTTTCAAACACTTAGCAAGCATTGACATCTGCTATACAAGAGGCACCTATGCTAGGCTTAGTATGTGAGGGAAAAAGAAAGACACAGGCTGTGTATTCACAAGGCCCAGCAGCATAGCTGTAGAGACAGTTAATTATAAGACAACATGCTAGTACCATGTGCTATGAGCAAACAGCTTGGGGAGCGTAGAAAAGGGAGCCGTTACTTCTTGTTCTTCGTGTGTGTGTGTGTGTGTGTGTGTGATGGAGCAGGGGTCTTAGATGAGCCTTCACACAGTTGATATTTGGGCTGCACCTTAAAAGAACGAATGCAATTTCATCAAGTGCCCAGCCTCTCTTCTCATTTAATAACCAGGTTTTTTTTGTTTTTGTTTTTAAATGGTCTTCATTTGCTATATTTCTTTCCTTGCAAGCTATTCACTATTCATCATCCTGCCTTCCACTTTCCCTTCCCATATTCCACTAAAACTGTTTCAGGCAAAAGTCCCCAAAGAACTAACTGACCAGTTGCCAAATCCTGTGACCTCTCTCAGCCCTCATCTTCGTTTGCCTCTCTGTGGGAGTTTGCACAGTGAAAAAACCTCTCCTTGATCTCCCCTCCCCCTGGTTGTCGTGAAAGTGTTCTCTCCTGTCTTGCTGCCCCTTCACAAGTTCTCTTAAATTCTGGTGTTCCTAGGGACACCCTCCTGAGCATCCATACTCCCATTCTCCTTCTTCACTCTGATCAGTCCTGACAGCTCCCATGTCTTCAGTTGTCATCCATTCACTAAGGGTCCCTGCCCACCTGCGTTCTCCTGAGTTTCAGATCCTTCACTTTCCTTCTCACATTGGCTGGTATTCTTCATTGCAAGCAGTAGAGCCACCTCAGAACAGTTTATTATATAAAGACTGAAAGGGCAGGTCTTAGAGAATTGAAGACAGCAATGCAACCAGGCTTTCGGAACGGACTAGAGCTAGAAATGAGAACCTGTGGAAAGCCCAGGAAGTGTTCATCTTCCTCCAGTCCACTCTGTTCTCTGGTAGGCATGCTCATCCTTTTCCCCAGAAGCAGATTATACAGTTCTGTCACCCTGATATTAACCGTTGTCGTTCCATCCACCTTTCAGCACCTATATCCCCTCTGGTCAGCTGTTGGAAGTGGGAGGGAAAGTGCAGCCACACAACACAGATTCTAGAAGTCAGAACAGTTTCCAGAAAAAAAGAAGCTCTCCTGGGCTGAGCAAATACCTCAGGAAGTAGCTAGTGTAGTACCTCAGACTCTCCAGGTCCAAAACAGAACTCTTTTCCACCTACCTGCTTTGTCTTTAAAGCTAAAGGGAATATGTTCTCTACCTATCCTTGGGGCTTCCCTTGTAGCTCAGTTGGTAAAGAATCTGCCTACAATGCAGGAGACCTGAGTTTGATCCCTGGGTCAGGAAGATCCCCTGGAGAAGGAAATGGCAATCCACTCTGGTATTCCTGCCTGGAGAATCCCATGGACAGAGGAGCCTGGTAGGCTACAGTCCATGGGATTGCAAGAGTCACGACTTAGCAATTTAACTACTACTAACTGCTACTACCTATCCTTACCTAAACTGCATATCTCTTTATATTATCTGTTTCATTTAGGGGTTCACTGAAATTTCCCTAAAACTGGAGCTGCAGTTACCATCTATTCCTGCCTCACGCACCCCTCAGGGCTGCTCTCAGATGGCCCAGTCTGTCCATTTCCCTACATTCTTACTTCCTTGATTTATGCCTTTTTCATCTTCACTATTGCCATAGCCTGCTGGTGGGTTTTCCTCCTTTTAGACTTGCCCTCTTTCATGCACCATCCCCACTACAGCCAGAGCCGTCTCTCTGAAGTCCCTGCTGCTCGCATCACTCTCCTGCTTTGAGGTCTTTCTATTCCTTACGGTCTGTCTGTGGTGGAAAGCATCAGTGAAGGCTCCATTGAGAGCTGCCTCTTGAGCTGGGGTCTGGTAGGTAAGTGAAGCCTGCTGGATGGAGAAGCAGGTAAAGCGGTGTGTCCGTGTGACATTCCTGTGTCATGCAGTGTTCACCAGCTCACGTGGCTCCTGCTCATGGCCCACTGACCTCCTCTAAGGTCTCTGCTTTGCAGAACTCTCTGTACTACAAAGCGCTTCTCCCCAGAGTCGGCTCTGTTCAGGCCGGTCCTGCTTCGCTCCGCCACGCTGGGCCGGCAGATTGCTCAAGCTACCTTTGTCTTCTCTACAGGCTCATGAGCGCTCAGAGAGTTCAGAAGTGGCTTTTGTGATGCAGCTGGTGAAAAAGCTGATGATTGTCATTGCCCGCCCAGCTCGTCTCCTGGAATGCCTGGTGAGTGGGCTCTGGGAAGGTTGGGGGGTGGTGGTGGCTGGAGGGGTGGGAACAGGGACTGCAGAGGAAGTATTCTGCTAACAGCAGAACTGTGGGGGCACCCGCTGCCATTTCTGCTGCTGAGTCCTTATTTAAATATGATGTGCAAGCACTGGGGGACCAAATGAGTCCCTGAGGAAACATGGACACCTCTGAGGAGAGTGGTGGGGAGAGGTTTCATCTAGCCCACCCCACACTGAGCAGGCCCAGGTTAGTGGGGGCCCCAGGGCTGAGAAGCACAGGCCAGTTTTGTTTGCACAAGTTGAGTCCACCCTTCATTTGATCATTCAGTGACACTTTACTGAATGCCTCCTTCATTCTAGACACTGGAGATACAGGTATAAATAAAGCAGAGTCCTGATCCCATAATGCCTCCTCTGCAGCAGGGTTAGAATTCATCTTGAATGCCTTAGGTATGAAGCCTGAAGATGTGCAAGTAATAGTTATGATATTGGCGAAGTGTTGTGAAGGGGGAAAATCCAAGGTGCAGTGGGAACATGAGGAAGGATGTGCTTCTCAGGATGGACAGGAATGAATGTTGAGTGAAGGCCCCCTGGGGAACATGAAGCTTCGTCAGTGACTTGAAGGATAACTGTGAGTTTACCAGGAGAGAGCTGTCAGAAAGGACATTTGATGGAGTGTGGGTGTGTCTGAAGAGCTGGTGAGGGAAAAACTTGGGAGGTGGATCCTTCATGTCCTTCATGACAGGACCATGAAGGGTGCGGGTTCTTGGTTCAGGAGTTTGTGTTTATCCATAAGGCCACTGGGAGCCATCAGGAAGTTTAGGTAAGAATGTGATGTGGTCAGATTTACTTTTTATAACTAACTTTGTAAAGGTATGATTTACATACAATAAAATATATCCTATTTGGTTATACAGTTCAGTGAGTTTTAGCAAATCTACACCTGTCTAGTCACTGCCACAGTTGAGATGGAAGATATTTCTCTCACCTCAGAAAATTCCCTTGTGGCCCTTTGCAGTCAGCCCCTTTCCCCTCCCCACCTCGCCTCCCACTCCAGACAGCCACCTATCTGCTCTTTCACTATGGTTAAGTTTGCCTTTTATACAGTTTCATATAAATTAAATCATGCAGTGTGTTCTGACTTCTTTAACTCAGCATAATTTTGTAGCAATTCATACATATTATTGCATGCAACAGTGATTGGTTCCTTTTTATTTCTGAGTAATACTCCATGAGATTTACTCCTGAGAAAGATACCTGTGGGCACAACATGGATAATGAACTGGGGGAGAAGGCAGAGCCAGGGACAGTGGGCCAGAGGCTCTTAACACAGTTCATGTGAGAGAGGCGCGCCATGAACTAGGACGGTGGTAGAGACCAGATAAGGAGATTTGGGTGGAGGGGAGTTTATGAAGTAGGCATTCTGACTAGACAGGGACGGAGGAAGAAGCAGGTAATAGAATTTCCCAGTCTGGCTTAGATTTTACCCAAGTAGGTGGTGGTGGTGTTTTCTAAACCCCTGAGACCAGAGGTAAAGAAAAGCAGTGGAGGCTGGGGTTGTGACCAGAGGGCCGCTCCTGCAACAACGTGAAGTCTGTGGTTAAACAGGGGCTGGCAGTTCAGTCTGGTCTTGTGCAGTGGTTTTGTCTTTCTCCCTACCTCTGTGGCCATGGTCAAATCCATGCATCTCTGTGAGACTTGACTTCCTCCCCAAGATCATAGAGGTATCATCAGGGCTTAGTGCCGAGTGTGACACTTAGTAGGCACTCAGTCAGTGAGGCCCTCATTATTCTGTGCTCTGGGCAGACAAAGACTTCTGTGCTGTGTCCATATGGCTCTCTAGACCCCAGGACACAGGGGTTGCTCAGTAGATGCCTGACAGCATGGGTGTGTACCACCAGGGCTGTGAAGTGTGACTGAAGGTGGCCAGGACTGCCCCCCTGCACTAGGTATGGGGAGACACCGACAGTGCTGTGTCTGGCTGGCACAAGGCTTTGGACCAGGCAGATAGGCAGAGCTCTCTTGAAACTGAAAGCTCTGAGTCGTCTTGCTGTAGAAGACAACAGATGTGTAGGATGTTCAGTCTGGAGGTGACCTTTAAGATAGCTTTGTCCCCATTGGTCCCTGACTCATGATGTTTCTGGGGATTCTGGGGTAGGGGTGTCCATCACAAAGAGGAAGTCTTCCTATTCCTCCTGCTCTGGGTAAATGCCTTAAAACCATAAAGGCCAGCAGCCTTCGCCTGTAGGTCTCACCACTGACTACCTCTCTCCCCGGTACAGGAGTTTGACCCTGAAGAGTTCTACCACCTGTTAGAAGCAGCTGAGGGCCACGCCAAAGAGGGACAAGGGATTAAATGTGACATTCCCCGCTACATCGTTAGCCAACTGGGCCTCACACGGGATCCCCTAGAGGGTGAGCATGCAGCCTCGTGGCTGCAAAGAGGCCCCACAGCCTACACGCTCTAACAGCAGGGAAACCACTGGGAGAAGAGGGTTAGCTGGACAGGGACACAACACAGCCTCAGAGGCCCGAGGGCTGCAGGAAAACCCTGTGTTCTGTGTCATAAAAGAGCCACTCCTTCGAGATAGTCCACATCTGCCTTCTGACACCCAAGTGGGGCTGTCTTGGGCACACCTGGGTTGGATTTAAATCCTAAAGGTCAAAGGAGGTCAACACAAGGACCACAATCACATTTTCAGAAATGGTCACCTCGTCTGCATGCTTGCCTCTCCTGCAGCCACCTTACAGGTCCCCTTGTGTCTTTGGGGTGGTCCCGACTCCGGGCTTCATGCTGAGCCCCTCGTGAAGGTGGGCATCTGAGTCCCTTGTCTCTAGTCGCCCCGCCCCTGCCTTTCCTGCTTCCCGGCCTCATCCAGCAGAGCAGAGTCTTGGCAGCAGGACGGGGGCCGGCTACCAGCTTCAGGCCTGTTTTCAGCTATTGTCCCGAGTTTGAGGGAAGCTTTATAGAATTTTCCAGGCCTTTTGAATGGCACTGGACTTAGATACGAGTGGCAATGTTATTTGGCAAACAAGTCCAAAAGCTGTGACTCCACTAAAGCCAGAGCCGCAAGACCGCCTCCCAGACCCGTGCAGGAAGCATTTATGGCTCCCCTGCATGCGTCTGTCCTCTGGTGTGAGCGGGCGGCCGAGAGGCCTGAGGTTGCCGCGCACACTTTTGTCTTGTGTCCTTGCTTTGTTTCTAGAAATGGCCCAGTTGAGCAGCTATGACAGTCCTGATACTCCGGAGACAGATGATTCAGTCGAGGTAAAGACTCTGAGCTCTTGCCTCAACCCTGGGCCCTGGGCCCTGTGAAGCGCAGGCTGTGGGTTCTCTCAGAGACTGTCTGCAGAGGGCCAGTGGAGAGGGTGGTTGCTGCACGGTCTGAGGGCTGTTCAGCTCCGGGAGGAGTGAGGAGGCTCCGGCAGGGCTGAGCGGGGCAGACACTGGGGCACAGCCTCCTCAGGTATGCACACTCTGACGAGCATGCCTGCCCCTTGCCTTTTCCCTTGTCTTCCAGGGCCGTGGGGCATCTCTGACATCGAAAAAGACACCCTCTGAGGAGGACTTCGAAACCATTAAGCTCATCAGCAATGGCGCCTATGGGTAAAGTCAGGGGTCGGGTATGGCCGGGACTAGAGCTCAGTTGGCCCGTGGGCTCTTCTTTCTGGAAGTGAGTGGTACCTGGTCCTCTGGGCAGCAGGACTGTCCCTCGGGATGGCCCTTCTCCCTCCCTGAAGCCTCCTGGAGAGATGATAGTGCAGTTCCCTTTGACAGCTGAGCGTGGTGCCTTTCCTGGGCAGGAGCCCCTCTTCCCTTGGGGGCACTCCTCCTCTTATGAGCTCTGAGGAGGGGTTGAGCTGTGTCCTCAGGAACTTGACGAGCTCCCAGGGCAGGCCCTCGTGTCCTTCTCACTGTCGAGCACCACCTGCCCCGCTGTTCCATACACCAATAAGGTGTGAGAGGAGTCAGTTTGACCCCCAGGCTGGCAGTGGCGGAGGGCATGGCCAAGGGCCGTGCGGAACAGACGGGCTTTGCTTCCAGGGCCGTGTTCCTGGTGCGGCACAAGTCCACCCGGCAGCGCTTTGCCATGAAGAAGATCAACAAGCAGAACCTGATCCTGCGGAACCAGATCCAGCAGGCCTTCGTGGAGCGGGACATCCTGACTTTTGCTGAGAACCCCTTTGTGGTCAGCATGTTCTGCTCCTTTGAAACCAAGCGCCACCTGTGCATGGTGATGGAGTATGTGGAAGGTACGGGGGACAGGTGGCCTGCCCTAGGGGCCAAGGCACAGTCAGAGACAGCCCTGATCAGGGCCCAGCAGCTTTGTGTGGCTGTGGTGTTTCAGGGCCCAGCTTCCCCACCTGTCCTTGGCCCTGGTTTCTGCTTTAGGATCGTAGAGACCATTTGGCCACGGCAGGCACCAGGTGCCGTGCCTCTCCCAGGAAGAGGCTTCTGGAGCTGGAGCTGCCATGAGGCTGCCCATGTCAGGCACAGAAAGAGGCATTCTGGGACGGGATGTATATGTCCCTCAGCTATAAAACCTATGCCCAAAGCCTGCACGGCCCATAGCCTGCTGGCACCACACAGGGCTGAGGAGGCAGCAGAGCCACCCACGCCCAGGGTCAGTCACTGGGAGGATTGCATCTGGGCCCTTGGGAGAAAGGCAGGCTGCCACCCTGACAGATGGCTTTAGAGGGCACCCCTTAAAGAGCATACAGCATGCTCAGGGTGGCGCAGAAGAGCATGGTGGAGCACAGCTTCTCCGGTGGCCTTCCCTCTCCTTTCGTCAGGGCTGTGCACAGCTTCCAAATATGCCTAAGTCTTGAAGTTGGGAACAACACTCCCCTTTTAATTCCTTGGGTATGTGCTGGGAGTTTACAATGTTACTTTACTCAAAACTAAAGGACAGCCAACGGGAAGGAAATAACACATGCTGAAATATCAGCCAGACGTGTTTACAATAAACAGGATTCCCACCCAAAAATAACTTAGTCCTGTCCCAACAAGTCAACTTACAGGCATAGAGGCCCGGGTTCCTTCCTTCTTTGGCCTGAACAGCGGCCTTGACCGCCCCCGGCCGACTCCTCTTGCTCCTGCTCCAGTCTACAGTCTGCCTCCCACCCACGCCAGCAGCAGGGGTGCTAGAATCACCGTGTCTAGCGCCAGGGAGTTTGGTGAGGCCATCTCCTCTGGGGCCTCTGAGACCATCTGGAGCAGGGCACTGGCTCCCTGCTTCATGGTGGCCTGGGCTTGTTGCAGGAGGAGACTGTGCCACGCTGCTGAAGAACATCGGGGCCCTGCCTGTGGACATGGTGCGCCTGTACTTTGCAGAAACTGTGCTAGCCCTGGAGTACTTACACAATTACGGCATCGTGCACCGTGACCTCAAGCCTGACAAGTATGCCCACTCTTCGAGTCCCTTGTTTAGGGTCTCCCACTTGGATCTCAAGATAAATGAAGGCAGACACAGCATGTTTGAATCTATCCCAAATGGCTAGTCATGTGGGTGTGCACCCAGGCTTGGTACTCTAACCCCTGACTCTCCCCAGATGCAAAGAACATTGACAGCAAGGTCCAGCAGGGGCATTGTAAAGCTTTGGTGACATCAAAGAATCACTGAGGAGCTCTACTCAAGAACCCAAGCAGAAGCAAAAGAATCCACACATCTAGTAGATGGCAGAGCAAGTGGCCTGGCATTTACTGACATGTGCTCTTTGCCAAGCACTGTATTCTCGTCTCTGGTCTATAGAGCTTAAGTCCAGTGTGGGCGACTGTCATGCTGAGGAGCAGGATATACAAAGACACACACAGGTGTGAGGAACTACAAATAGTGCAGTATGGCTGAAGCTGAGATTGTTAGTTTCAGTCGTGACTGAGGGGCAGGGATTGGACCATCAGGGGACCTTTTATTTAGTTTGGGTTGAGTTTTAAAGGGTCCTAGAGAATCTCTGACCCAGGGCTTCCTTGGTGGCTCAGACAGCAAAGAATCCACCTGTATTGCGGGAGACCTGGGTTCAATCCCTGGGTTGGGAAGAGCCCCTGAAGGAGGACATGGCAACCCACTCCGATATTCTTGCCTGGAAAATCCCCATGGACAGAGGAGCCTGGCGGGCTATAGTCCATGGGGTTGCAAAGAGTCAGACACAACTGAGCGACTAAGCGCAGAATACACACAGAGAGTCTCTGAAGGGTCTGTTAACCACGGGGAGACACACTCAGACTTTGATTTAGGTTTAGGAAGATCACTGCCCATGGAAAGAGGTGGTGAGACCACAGCAGTAGACCAGGCCCCTGGAGCAGAGTCGGGCGGGAGAAGAGAGGGATGGGGAAGTGGGAAGGAAATGGTAAGGCTGGGGTGAGAGAGCAGGCTGGGACATCTTCCACAGTTCTGTCTTGAGGCTGGGGTGATAAGTCTCTGTCATGGAAAGCAGCTTTGACGTTAGACAGACTGCATTCATAGAGCTCGTTAACCCTGTGAGCTCAGGTCAGTGAATTAAACCTCTTTGAGCTTCGTGTTGCTCCTCTTGGGGATAATACCTGCTTTGGTTGTGTTATTCCTCTGTAAAACCTTTCATGAGCCAGAATATTTTTATAAACAATCATTAAAGCACTTATCACAGAGCTCAGTAGGTAAGAGAAACACTGCTTTTCACTGAGAAGAGGACCCATTCGGAGGCATGAGCTTGTTTGGACAGGTTGAGTTCAGGGTGCCCACAGGGCTTCTGGCAGCGAGTAGGTGTGGAGCTCATAAAAGGAGTCGGGGCCGGAGATACTAGGGAGTACAGGGCCGAAGCCTTTGGCACTAAGTGAAATGGCTCAGGCAGTGTGTGTGAAGGGGAAGACAGTTCCCTGTGAGATCTTAGAGCCCCCAGTCCAGCTATAGATTTGGGATGAGGTCATTGTGCCCCTTTCCCCTTCTCCCTGATTTGGGGTGTTGTGAGCCCCCCAGGTCAGAAGAGGGGGCTGGAGATGGCTGGAGCCTTAGGACAGGGCTGACCGCTTGCGGAGGAAAGCTTGTTCCTCAGCCGGCCGATACTTGCCCTCAGTGTAGAGCACAGTCGAGGACAGTAAACAAAGGTGACTTGGGGGGCGGGGGGCTGGGCAAAAGGCGGGTTAGTTACTCATGCCGAGTGCAGTTTTCACACTGCCAGAGCTGCTTGTTCTCTCACAGCTGCCTGTTCCCCTGTCTGAGTGGGGAAAGGGGGAGTATGCTAAAGTCAGCACTTTTGGAAGACCAGGAGATAACTCCAGACATTTGTTTCTCTGGTTTCCCAGCCTGCTGATTACATCCATGGGTCACATCAAGCTCACTGATTTTGGCCTTTCCAAAATTGGCCTTATGAGTCTGACCACAAACTTGTACGAGGGCCACATTGAAAAGGATGCACGGGAGTTCCTGGACAAGCAGGTAAGAAGGATGGTTGAGAGCTTGGGGGTTGAATTCCAGGCCTCAGAGTAAGAATGGGGAGCCGCATGCTTCCCCTGCAGCTCAGTGTTAAGACTGAGAGCGCCTGTCTTTTCCTCCTTGTGGTTCCAGGGAGGTATTAAGAGAGGGAGCACCTTTGGAAATAGGGTGGCCCATGAGAATCAAATGGGTAGAAAATCCAAAATCATCTTCCTCCTGGGGCTTGGGAGAAGATCGGTCTCAGGACCGTTGACACTCTCAGAGCTGACACTAGGTCGGTCCTGAGCCTCCTGGCCTCAGTGAAGGGCAGAGCTCTCCCAGCGCCTGTGTCCTGAGAACACAGCTCCAAGTTTCCACTGGGCTGCATCCAAAGAGCAGCCTCTGAGCGTTTCCTGATTTGACATTTCGGGTTGTGACTGTCCACAAGTCGCTGTAGTAGTCACGTGGCCATAGGATCTGTTCTTTGGGAGGCTGGAGGGCAGAGGTCAGTTGTGGGCACCTCATGCCAAGAGGGATAGAACTAGTTAATAGTTAATTAGGATATAATAGTTAATTATTATAATTAATTAATTAGGATAGTTAATTAGGAAATACGTAAACTCGCCCCACCGATAGCGCCAGCTCTGGTACCCTGGGGCTCCTGTCACTCCTGCTCATTAACCAGAGTGTGATGAGTCTTCATTCAGAGACTTTCTGCTCAAGAAGCGGAAGCACCCCCACCCATCAAGCCACCATGCCAGGTGACTATCTCAGGATGCTGAGCCCCCCAACTTCTCTGTGCCCAGGTATGCGGGACCCCAGAGTACATTGCACCTGAGGTGATCCTGCGGCAGGGCTACGGGAAGCCAGTGGACTGGTGGGCTATGGGCATCATCCTGTACGAGTTCCTGGTGGGCTGCGTCCCTTTCTTTGGAGACACTCCGGAGGAGCTCTTTGGGCAAGTGATCAGTGGTAGGTACCATCACCCCAGCCCACTGCGGGGACAGAATCCAGATCCACAGATATGATTTTCACAAGCATCTGTGAGGCTTACAAGTTCTTGCTCTGAATTCTTCTGTGTGTGTTTGGTGTGCTTGCTTCAGATGTGCACGTGCACACCGTGTGTGTCACCTAGCACTTGTTCTGATCGTGTTTGTGATCCTGCATACGTGCATGGGTGTACCTGTGCCGTGAGTGTGAGTTCTGTGTGTGTGTGTGTGAGTGAGTGTATCTGTGTCAGGAGTATAAAGGCGGGGTGAGCTGGAGATTAGAACAGAGGATGCCACTGCTTTCCAGTGGCTACTCTGGATCAAAGAACCAGCTGTGGTCGAGGATGTGGGAGATTCCCCCAGAGAGAGGGGAGCTTGTGCAGCTTGAAGGAAGTGGGTCCCAGGAAAGGCTTTCAGGGCTCTGGGCTGGGCCCTTTATACTTCCCCATGGTATATCCTATCCTAGTACCCTCTTCTCTAGCTCCCCACTCTGCCCACGACTTCTAAGACCTTCTCTAACCGACTCCTTCCCTTGTCACCCCGATGACTCTTCAGATGAGATTGTGTGGCCTGAGGGGGACGATGCACTGCCGCCGGACGCCCAAGATCTCACCTCAAAACTGCTCCACCAGAACCCATTGGAGAGACTGGGCACAGGTGGGCCAGGCCCCAGTAAGGGAGGAGTGGGGCTGTCCATGTAACTGGGAGGTTCAGGCTTCAGGTGTAGGCAGTGCCCCTGGTTCCTGACTGCCGTGCTCCCTGTGGGCGGAAGAGGAAGATGTTGGAGCTGAGGCCTCCAAGCCCAGCCTCTCGGGAACTAGGTTCTCACTGGATGTGCGACCTGGACTCCACCCGCCCAAACCATCCCTGTCCACAGGCAGTGCCTATGAGGTGAAGCAGCACCCATTCTTCACTGGTCTGGACTGGACAGGACTTCTTCGCCAGAAGGCTGAATTTATTCCTCAGCTGGAGTCAGAGGATGATACCAGCTACTTTGACAGTAAGGCCACTGGTGGGACAGGGAGGAGTGGGAATCCTACCTGTGCCCAGAGACACTTGTGTGCCCTGAGCTTGGTATTGGGAGTCACTTCCCCAGGCCCTCCCGAGGTCTGATAGGGTTGAAGGAGGCCAGCACCAGGGCCTCTGAAAGGCACTGCTGTGTGTGTCCCAGCCCGCTCAGAGCGATACCACCACGTGGACTCGGAGGACGAGGAGGAAGTGAGTGAGGATGGCTGCCTTGAGATTCGCCAGTTCTCTTCCTGTTCTCCAAGGTTCAGCAAGGTGCGACCGGTGCAGCCCCAGCTGGAGAACTGGGAGGAGCAGACCTGTTGAGGGATGTGCTGGGGCCACCTAAGGGGGCAGGGGCTGGCGCTGTCTCCAGGGAAAGAGGGGAGAGGGCCGCACCTGCACGGAGTGGATGCTTCCAGGTCTACTCAGGGCCCTGAGGTACGAGATGCCAGGGTGGCGCCAGGTCAGACCAGTGGAATGCCTGTTTCTTTGAATGTTCTCAGCTGTGTGCAGGGGAGGAAAGGGGAGAATTAGCTCCAGTTCCAGAGCTTCAGGCGCCAGGGATCCTTTGTGGCCTGTGGTGTGGTGGTTGGGCATCCCGGCAGGGGCCCTGTGCCCACAGGTGTACAGCAGCATGGAGCGGCTCTCGCTGCTCGAGGAGCGCCGGACGCCACCCCCCACCAAGCGCAGCCTGAGTGAGGAAAAGGAGGACCGCACAGATGGCCTGGCGGGGCTGAGGGGCCGAGAGCGAAGCTGGGTGATCGGCTCCCCTGAGATGTGAGTGCTCAGAGCCAGGGGTGGGCGGCACGGCCATCCGTAGGGCCGTCACCGATAATGGGGAAGGACGTGATGCCGTGAGGGGCCTTCGCGGGTGCGGCTCCCGGAGGGAGGTTCTGTGAGCCGAGCCCCCGAGGAGGCCTGGGCTGGAGGAGGGAGGCCGCCGGGCCCTCCATCCTCGGCCTCATGTCTCCCAGATTACGGAAGCGGCTGTCGGTGTCCGAGTCGTCCCACACGGAGAGCGATTCCAGCCCTCCACTCACTGTGCGGCGCCACTGCTCGGGCCTCCTGGACGTGCCTCGCTTCCCGGAGAGCACTGAGGAGGCTGTTGGCGCTCCCAGGAGGCAGCAGCAGGAGGGTGCATGGCTTCTGACCCCGTCTGGAGAGGGGGCGTCTGGGCCTGCCCTGGAACGGCCGGCCGAGCGGCGGG
>NW_011494828.1:1964641-1967329 GCF_000754665.1 Bison bison bison
GAACCTGCTGGCCAGAGCAGCGCCCCCAGCCCAGGTGCGGCCCCGCCAGTGGGGGGCCTAGCTGGGGTGCTGTGGGGGGCCCGGAGTGGAGGCTCAGCTGAACAGTGGGCCCCATTGCCCGCTTGGTCCACAGCCATGGAGACCCGAGGAGGCCGCGGAACCCCACAGCTGGCGGAAGGAGCCACAGCCAAGGCCATCAGCGACCTGGCGGTGCGCAGGGCCCGCCACCGGCTGCTCTCTGGGGATTCCATAGAAAAGCGCACCGCTCGCCCCATCAACAAAGTGATCAAGTCCGCCTCAGCCACAGCCCTGTCCCTTCTCATTCCTGCTGGTGAGGCCCCCGGGGAGTGAAGATCAAGATTCATAGCAAGGGCCTTGGCCTCTCTGTGGGCCTGTGGCCCAGGGGTCTGCCCCCAGCAGGGGTGTCTGTGTGTTGTGTTGAGGAGCAGGTGTCTGAAAAACTGCATGTCACTGCTGTCCGTTTGTTAAGGGAGTGAGTATCAGTCTCAGGTTGTGCGTGTGCCCCAGAAGGCAGATAGCACTGTGTGGCAAGGGCAGGGTCCAAGGCAGAGAGCTTACGTTCAGATCCTGGCTCCGTCTCTAAAGGGCCCTTGATCTTGAGTAAGTTGCTTAACTCCTTTGAGCTTCAAATTCCTCATCAAAAAATGTGAATATCCATAATGGTAGTTCATAGGATAATCGTGACATTCAAGAATGAAGCACTTGTATGATCCCTAGTACATATAAGTAAGTGCTCAGTAAATGCTTGCTGCCATTTTCCATCACCTCCTGGGTCTGTGAGGGTCTGGGCACATGAGGGGGCCTTGCTGCTCAGAGGCTGTGGGGAAAACAGGGCTGGAGGCAGGCTCTGTGACTAGAGCTGTGTGGGAGCAACAGCCCAGATGGGCCAGGCTCAAGCGTGGACCTGCTAAGTCCCAGCTTCTCCTTCTCCAGAGCACCACTCCTGCTCTCCACTGGCCAGCCCCATGTCCCCACATTCCCAGTCATCCAACCCATCATCCAGGGACTCTTCTCCAAGCAGGGACTTCCTGCCAGCCCTCAGCAGCTCACGGCCCCCCATTGTCATCCACCGAGCCGGCAAGAAGTATGGCTTCACCCTACGAGCCATCCGTGTCTACATGGGTGACTCAGATGTCTACACCGTGCACCACATGGTGTGGGTATGTCGGGCCATCCAGACCTGTTGTCCCCCAACTTTATCACTCCTCTTCCTTCCTCTTACTAGGGCCTGTCTGTCCCTGTTTCTGTCCCTGCCCACACCACCCTCCAGGGTCAAAGGGTGGGGCGGAGAGGGGTCACAGCTCGATGAGCAGAAGTAGGCCCACCCTTCATGCTAGGCTCCAGACTGAGGACTGTTCTCTCCCCGGCACAGCACGTGGAGGACGGAGGTCCAGCCAGTGAGGCAGGGCTGCGTCAGGGGGACCTCATCACACACGTCAACGGGGAGCCTGTGCACGGGCTGGTGCACACGGAGGTGGTGGAGCTGATCCTGAAGGTCAGTGCTGGGTGTGCCGCCTGCAACCCCTGCGCGACCCCAGCCTTGGGTCTGACTAGCCGTGGGGGAGTGGGGCACACGCACAGCTGGCACTTGAGATAGGCGCCCATACATACGGGAGTGGCTGGAGCAGAGGGTTTTCACTGGAAGGTGACACCCTCCTTGGCCAAGGCGGGGATCCTGCCAAGCTGTGGAATGGAGGACAGGCCTGTGAGCCTCTTCTCTCCTTTCCCAACCCTGAGCCACTCGGGTTCCAGTGGAGCTGTTTCCTGCTCTGTGAAGAGGGGAGGCGGTCCCTGTTTCAGACCTGGTGCTGCAGAGGCAGAAGCTCAGGCTGTGGACAGCCGTGCCAGGAGCGAGGGACCAGGGCAGGAACATGGCTGCGGCCTTAGCCTGGGTGCATGCTCTGTTCCCCAGAGTGGAAACAAGGTGTCTATTTCAACAACTCCCCTGGAGAACACGTCCATTAAGGTGGGGCCCGCCCGGAAGGGCAGCTACAAGGCCAAGATGGCCCGAAGGAGCAAGCGGAGCCGGGGCAAGGATGGACAAGAAAGGTGAGCCAGACTCAGCCACGGGGGTCCGCTCTGAGCCACGCCAGGGCTGGTGTGTGCCGGGGACCCCAGCCCTGGGCCCAGTGTGTGCTGTGCCCCGGTCAGAGCTCAGACCACCTCTGACCTCGTCTCTGCAGCAGAAAAAGGAGCTCCCTGTTCCGGAAGATCACCAAGCAGGCATCCCTGCTCCACACCAGCCGCAGCCTTTCTTCCCTTAACCGCTCCCTGTCGTCCGGCGAGAGTGGGCCAGGCTCGCCCACACACAGCCACAGCCTTTCTCCCCGCTCTCCCACGCAGGGCTACCGGGTGACCCCTGAAGCCGTGCACTCAGGTATGGAGGGTTCCCCGCAAGTCACAGAGCAGCCCCTTGGAGGTGGCAGAGTCCTGGGCCCTCTGTGCATCTCACCCGTCCCTCTCCAAGGCTCTTGCTCAGCCCACCCCTAGCAGATCCAGCAGTCCTGGGGAGGAGGTGACAGGTGAGGGACGACCTCATGTCTGTAGCCCGAGCTCTGGTTTCCTGGTGGGTCACCCTGATGATCTGGGACATTCCAGGGTGAAGCCCTGTTTTCCCCTCAGTCACTTCTAAGAGCTAACTTCTCTACCTCTGTGTGTGTGTCTGTC
>NW_011494828.1:1967429-1969362 GCF_000754665.1 Bison bison bison
AATTCATCACAGAGCAGCTCCCCCAGCTCCAGCGTGCCCAGTTCTCCCGCCGGCTCTGGGCACACACGGCCGAGCTCCCTCCATGGTCTGGCGCCCAAGCTCCAACGCCAGTACCGCTCTCCACGGCGCAAGTCGGCAGGCAGCATCCCGCTGTCACCACTGGCCCACACCCCTTCACCACCGCCAGCGGCTTCGCCTCAGCGTTCCCCATCACCTCTGTCTGGCCACGGGGCCCAGGCCTTCCCCACCAAGCTCCACTTGTCGCCTCCCCTAGGCCGGCAACTCTCACGGCCCAAGAGCGCGGAGCCACCCCGCTCACCACTACTTAAGAGGGTGCAGTCAGCTGAAAAACTGGCAGCTGCACTGGCTGCTTCTGAGAAGAAGCTCGCCACTTCTCGAAAACAGAGCCTTGACCTGCCCCACCCCGAGCTAAAGAAGGAATTGCCGCCCAGGGAAGTCAGCTCTCTGGAGGTAGTTGGGACCAGGAGTGTGCTGTCTGGAAAGGGGGCACTGCCAGGGAAAGGGGTGTTGCAGGCTGCTCCCTCACGGGCCCTAGGGACCCTCCGCCAGGACAGGGCTGAACGGCGAGAGTCGCTGCAGAAGCAGGAAGCCATCCGGGAGGTTGACTCTTCAGAAGATGACACTGATGAGGGGCCTGAGAATAGCCAAGGTGTTCAGGAGCCAAGCTTGGTACCCCACCGAGAAGGGGGCCAGGATCCACCCCTCAGAGGAGCAGGAGAGGGTGAGGAAGAGGATGCCTTCTTGCCCAGGGATCCCAGGGGACAGGGCCCAGTGGTCACAGGCCTACTGACAGGGGTCACACTGGGATCTCCCAGAATGGAAGGCCCTGGTGTCCCCCAGAAGAAGCTTGGAATCCTACAGGCTTTTGAAGAGGGTTCCAGCTCCTCGTCCTCAGCCCCCAACCTGGTGAAGGCTGGCCCCACAGACCCCATCCCCGCTGAAGGCTGCTGGAAGGCCCAGCACCTCCACACCCAGGCACTGACAGCACTTTGTCCGAGCTCATCAGGACGCATCCCTGCCAGTTGCTCCACTGCCTCCACTCCTGGAGAACTGGGCCCATGGTCCTGGAAATTCCTCTTCAAGGGCCCTGACAGGGCATACCCAACCGGAAAGGCAGCAATGGAAGATGGGCCAGCCAGCTCCCAAGATTTGGAAACAACTCCAGGCCACCCTGCAAACCTGTCCCCCAGACAGGAGGGGAAGTCATGGCCACCCAGTGCCCCTGGGCTGGCCCATCCACCTTGTGAGGTTCCCAGCCAGAGCTGGCTATGGGAGTCTGAGTGTGCACAGAGAGAGAAAGAGGAGCCAGCGCTGGGCATCACCAAAGTGCCTGATGCCTCAGGTGACAGGAGGCAGGACGTTCCATGCAAGAGCTGCCCCTTCACCCCAGAGCCTGGGCCCAGCCTGCTCCAGAAGGGCCAAGACCCAGGGGGCCCTCAGGAGCATCAGGACTTGGCATTGTCACCTGATGAGCTTTTAAAGCAAACATAGAACTTGTTTGCCATTTCTTGCACTCGGTCCTGTGTAATAACACCCTCTTGGAAACTATCTTTATGTCTTTTGCTTGCTTCTTTCTTTCAGTCAATACAACTGTAACATAAGGTCCTCTGGTGCTGAGAATATGATGGTGATTGAGACAGTTCCCACTGTCCTGGGAGCCTAAGCCAGCGAGGCGTCCTAGACACTGTGGGGTCTGAGCTCAAACCTGAAGGATAGATGATAGGTAGTAACTTGCTAGAAGAGTGAGGATTTAGTGTGAGAAAGAATGTCCAGAGAGAGCACACAGCATTAGCCATACACCTGGTACATTCAAAGAACTAAAAATAATTCAAACTGGTATTGAGTCTAGTGAGTTAGGCTAGGGCCATATCTCAGAGTCTTCTAGGAATTTAGACTTTCTCTAGGTGATGGG
>NW_011494828.1:1969470-1987630 GCF_000754665.1 Bison bison bison
GGGGAACCAGTAGCTGTAAATATTCCTGCTTTCTAGAGAAGGGAACTCAGGTTTTTCAGACATTAACATGGGTAAGATCATACAGCTCGGGCAGAGCTAATATTAGAATCTAGGTCCTCTTGACTCTAGAAGCCATATTTATCTCATTTGGAGTGCCTCTTAGCTAGTAAATGAAGAAAAAGAGGTAGAGGGAGGTGAAGAGTTGAACTTGGCTGTCTTTGGGGTACTTGTGGGTCATCCAGAAGGTCGGGTGCATGTGTCTGGAGTTCAGCAGGAAAACCTAGACTGAAGATAGAAATCTGAGCACCATCAGTGTATCCGTGGTAACGTACTAGCATTTAAGGCAAAGAAAGACTGAGAGGAAGCAGCCAGAAGAGCCATAAAATCCAAAAGTAAAGAGTTTTTAAATGGAAGAAGTTATTTGGTGAAATGCTGACAGAACTGCCTTTGGAGTAAGTCACAAACCCTTGATGTTTGCCGCCCGTGAGCCCTTCCTGGGCTACCATCAGGTAGGTCTCAGCACTGGAGATGGACCCTGCTGATGTGAGCAGCCGCCATGGGCAGAATGCACTTGGTGAGTGGCTGGTGTGGAAGGGAGGACGAGGATGGAGTCGGGAGATGGCATCACAGGAGCAGGGTAGGGCCGTGGGGGAGTGCCCCATAGTGACAGAGGACTTGCCAGACTGCTGTCTTCCCCTAACTGTTCCACAATCCAATACCTAAGTCAGAAGGAGAAGCCTAGAGGCAGGAAAATGTCTCTGGGTACTGGCTGGGCTCATCACCCGTTCTGCAGGTCTTTGTCTCCCAGCATGGGGAAGGCTGTGGTCACCAGAGGGCGCACTCTGCCCGTGGTGGCAGATATCTGGTCCCTCAGCCTTCCGGGCCCCTCACACTCCCTCCTTCCCTCAGTCATGCATTGATGGCAGATCCTTGGCCAGCCAGTCTAGGACACTGGGAACACAGGAAACTATTTGCCTGTGGCAGCCCCGCTGTGTAGGTCAGGATCTGGTTAGACGCATCATACCATGGGTGGAGGAGGAGCAGCACATCTTGCAGCATTTCATGGGAGAGAACTGCGCCCAACCCAGGAGGCTGGAAATGGGGGAAGGAAGGGGTTTGGGAGGAGTGGGCACAGAGGTGCTAAGCATCCTGTAATGCTTAGGCAACTGCCCCAAGTACCAGCAGTGCTTCCCTTGAGAAACACTGCCAGATTAGCCCGACAGAAATGAGGAGCTTCTTGAAGGTAATTGCAGGGAAGTGGTATAATCATATTTAGGTTTTAGGACTCGCTGGCTGCAATGTAGAGAGGTTCAGGGCTGGGGGTAAGCGAACCAGGGAGAAAATCATGTAGTAACCCCTTCCAGTGCTCTGGACCAGGATGCCAACAGTGAGGAAGGTCCCCAGAGGGAACGGGCGTGTAGGGAGCCAGGCGCATAGACAGACCTGGCAGCCATCAGCCAGGAGAGGATAATTAAATCCACAAGAGTAGAAAGGGACTGTACAGAAGATCTGTGCAGGAGGAAGAAGTCCAAGCCCTTGGGGTTAGCTGAGGAGGGAGCCAAATGAACAGAGACCCAGAACTCGGGAGAAGCCAGGCTATTTTAAGAATTTTGTGCTTTAGAGCAATTGAAAGTTATTTAATGGTTTTACACAAGTTCAGATTTGGATATCTGGGGCATGGGGGTGGGGGCAGTTTGCTTGGTTTTTAGTTCCCTGGCCAGAGACTGAGTCTGGGCCCCAGCGGTGGGAGTCTACATCTTAGTCCCTGGTCTGCCAGGAAGCTCCCCAGATTTGTATTTTGAACAGATGAATCTGGTTGCTATGATGAGAATGAATTTGAGGAAGCAATAATGAAAGAAGGGAAGCCTTCCAGTATTAAGGCTAGAGATGGTGAAACAGTGAAGTTGGAGAGAAGCAATGCCTTTGATATTTGGAAAGTAAAACTGATCCAGGTTGGTGGTGGGTTTTATGTAGACAAAAAGCACAAGGTATCAGAGATGACTACATTCCTGATCTACATAACCAGATGAAATTATGTACTTCCATTCACTGAAATATGAAATAATGAAAGAGAATCAGGTCTCAGTGGTGACCCTGCATTCAGTATTCTGAGTATGAGGTACCTCGCAACATAGTCAAGGCAGGAGAAACGAAGACGGATATAATTGGTCGAGAGATGGTAGGTGACTTCATGGATATGGATAAAACTGCCAAGAAAAAAGCATAAGTGAGAAGGTGGCCAGAGGAGTACAGGGAACTTCCTTGGTGGTCCAGTGATTCAGACTCCATGCTTCCAATGCAGGGGGTACAGGTTCAATCCTTGGTTGGGGAACTAAGATGTCTTATGCTGCGTGGTGCAAAAATTTTATTTTAAAAAGGAGCAGTCAGAGATGCAGGAGGAAAACCAGATAAATGATCATGGAGTCAGTGGCAGTTTTTCATGGAGAATGGTCGTCACAAATGCTGGTTACCAAAGACATCAAGGAGAGCAGTTTCAGATAGCAGTGGGACCTGGACTGAAAAGCTTGAGGAGGTGAGGAAATAAAGACAAAAACCTAAATGTTTTTAAAAAGGTTTCCCCTGAAGAGATAAAGGATTGGGTAGTGATTGAGCAAGTAGAGAGATACCCAACCAGCTGAGAGGAAACAATAAACTCATGGGAGATTCCTGAGAAGATGGGAGAAAAAGAGGAGTCCAAATACAGCTGGAGAGACTGGCTTTTAGGAGGAGGAGGGCTAAACAGGTGAGAGGGAGAGGAGTTATGTGGCTGTAGACCACTTACAGGTGTGGTGGTAGGAATGTAAGGGCATCATAGCCAAGCATATGTTTCCTCTGTGAATAAACTCCTGTGGGACATCCAAGGGGCCAGTGGCACTATCCACCCAGCAGGTGGAGTTCAGGAGAGAGGACTGGGCTGGAGACAGTGGGAGTATCCCATGCTGAGAGTGGGAAGAACTCTTGGAATTAGGGGAAATGGTCCATGGTTTCTAGCACTGGCCTTGAGGGTGCTCTGTAGCTAAGTATAGCGGGGAGGAAGAATATAGGCAAGGTCATTGAGAACAACAGACCATCAGCCTTCAGTCTGATCTGCAGTTCGGTATGCGTGGGTGGGGCCTGAGTGCCCGCGCTAAGAACCGCAGTGCCTGTTGCCCAGGGTGGTGGTCATGTTTGCTGCTTATGTTCCCAACATGTAGGGACCTCAACACAGTTTTGTGGTAGGAGGGTGACAGGGCCCGGGGCACAAGAGGACACACTGTAAGTCAGCCCCCGTCCTCCACCCCCACAACAGAATGTGCAAACACATTTCTGGGCAAAGAGAGGTGATGAGAATCAACTCAGTGGGCTTTCTAATAGGAATGGGGTGGCAATGAAAGGGCACCAATGTTAACTTTCTCAGGGCTAGTTTCTGAGGCCCCCAGTGTTGGTGGAAGCATTTCTGTAGCCCCAGTTCAGCCCCAGGACCGATCTTTTGGTGCTCATGGGAGAGAAGGTTTGGCAGCTTCAGGACTTTTCAGTACCCCAGTCGTCTCCCTTTTGCCCCCACCCCAGCCCACCTCTGCATAGCATGAGAACAAAAGGTGCTTTATTGCAATGTCTTTATTGCATTATTGGAGCAAGTTGGCCAGACTGTTCCCTCTTGGGGAAGGTAAAAAACAAAAAGACCAAAAAGTATCTCCCCTCGCCTTCCCCCCACCCTCCCCTACAACCGCACAGCAATGTCTGAACACACCTGGTGACAAGAACAATTTGCAAAAGTGGTCTAGGAACTACATTATGAACTGTCCCAACACAAGACATATAGTTGGCTTCCTTGTAAATCAGATATTTTTACGTAACTACATGAATTTTTTTGACTACATCAAAGACAACAGAAGAATAGGTTTTTCACAAGTAACAACAGGGCACCAAAGTCACATGCTGCAATTTGTAAGGAAACAAGGTGGTTTTTCGTCACAAGTGGCTGGAGCTAGAGCAAGGCTGAGCAGTTGACTGCAGAGGGCCCAGCTAGGCCCCCATCTGGACCCCCTGCTTTGAGGCCACTGAAGCCTCACAGAGAGCTACCTAATAAGGAGTCTTAACTGGCAACAGAAAACACCTTGAAAAAACAGTAATTTGCCCAGATGCAGTTCTTGGCCCAAAAGGACCCATGAGGCTCGTTCCTTGCGGCAAGGAGACCCATTGAAGATACCACACTGGTTCTCAGAGCTTCTGCAAAGCCTGTGAGGGTCTCATCGAGGCTTGGAGACAGAGTAGGGGCGGTATCAGAAGTCCTCAATCTTGGCCAAATTAGGGGTAAGGACACTGCTAGTCTATACAGGCCTGAGCTATGGTCGAGGCTTAGTTAGTATCTGTGGCCAGATGGAGACAAAGCATTGTTCTGTGATGAAAGCTCCACCCAGAATAGATAGGCCTCTGACCAGTGTCCAGACAGCCTCGAGCTGCTTCCATGTTGGTGGCCAGCTTCCCTAGCCAGGAAGACAGTGAGCCCCTCTGGTCTTGGTCTGTTTCTTTACCCTCTGCCTCAATGAGACTGCACCGAAGATGCCAAGAGAGAATCCCAGGGTCCAGGTCATGGGATAAGACATGGAGCTAAGTTCTGATGAAGGAGGCCAGGACCATAGAATAAAGGAGCTGCATACCACCCCTCCCAGTGGTTAGTAGACTGGTCCCTCTGCTATTTCCACTGGTCAAGATCAAGCAAATCATGTGGCAACCAGTCAGAAAAGAGACTCAAACTTCTCAAATGATCCCTACGTCTTAGTTCCCACAAAGCAACAAATTCAAGAATGAAAAACAGGAAAGCAACAAACAGGTGAAGGAATGTAGGACTTAAAAGTGAGTTGCTTCCTCCACAAGCCAGCCCAAGTGCAGGCGATAGACCGCACTTGCTTGCTCCCTATGCGCCCTTAGTTAATGCTGCCTGGCAAGCAACACAGCATGGTTCAACACTACAGCATGTATCCTGGTTCTTGTTTTCTTTTAAGAGAGAACCAGAACACACTACATTTTAACACCAGAAGAAGGCATTCCTGGCACCCCACCTTGAGCATCTAACTGTTTAAGGCACAAAGCCATCAGGCATGCCTCACAGTAGTTGGTCTGGCCTTATTTCTCAGTAAAACTCTTAGCAAGATTTCAATCTGGCCATCTGGGGAAGGAATGTCCAGCTGGCTGATATCAGTTAAGGGCTCAGGTTAGAACAGCGACACTGGAGGAGGTTTCATTTGTCTGCCTCATCCAATCCTGAAACTGCAGCGTAACCAAGGAAAAGCCAAAGATATGCCCCCTTTCCTTTCTGTCTTCATTGTTAGTAACGGGAGGTTCTCCCCCAAATTTTAATCTATGTTGTGACACATTCTAGATCCTGTCACTAAGGTAAGTGCTCAGGGAAAGCAAAATTTCTTTCTTTCATCCTCCAAACTAGAGCTTCCCTAGGTGTAAACCTGATTCAATAAGACTTGGATATTGGCTTTCCTACTCAACCAGGAAGCCTGGCTGCACAGCTTTGGGCTCCAACAGCTGACTCATTCGAGCCTATTGCAGCTCTGGGATTGGCTCAGAGGCAGCTGGACTCTTTTGTTTGTCAAATGAATGTTGACTGATGGGGGTGGAGCACGATGGAGGTGGGAGTAGACACTGCCCCAACTCCATCTGCCCAGCTTCACTCAGCTGGAAGGCTTAAACCACATGAAGCAGAAGGTTCCTGGCCTAAAGTCAGGGCCGCTAGAGCATGAGGACAGTCTGTGCACATCATCTTAATGGCAGGATCACAAAAAAGGCAAAGAACAGCTTCCAGATGACTTCAGCTAACAGTCTGAACGCCAAGCCATCCTTTCCTCTCCTTGCAGAAGTTTCAGCAACCACTGTCTGGAAGCACAAGGGTGGCATATGGCCCTTGCTGGGGACACCAGAGCCCCAGGCCTGTGACCTACTAAAGTCCCTGACCACACTGACTCCCTTCTAGCCACAGCCCTAGCCACCTATGGCTCCCCTGGCCCTACCCAGAAAAGGACAGGAGATGACGGGAAATTAAACACGTTGACTGTTTCTGCAGGGCCTTTCAACTTGTGGAAGCACAGAGAAGAATGTTGTTCTAGATCATTATTTGGTATATCAAGCCGTCTAAAAGCACTGGATTGCACCTTTTCTTTACTCATACACACAAGTTACAAAGGTTTCACACAACAGATCATTCTTTAGGCTAAGAAAACACCACCACACAGCACCAACTTCATTTTATAATTCAAAGCTCACCAGCCCACAAAAAGAACACTATTCCTCATCTCTGAGAAACAAGGGCAGGGCAAAAGGGAATTACACTGAGCAATTTTAGTGTCTGCTAAAACTAACAGTCTCTAGTTTTCCTTTTATTTTCAAGTTTTGGTTCAGAAGTGTGCGTTCGGACACTAGTGCCACCATCGCCCACCGCGCCTTGGCTGGCAGCAACCATTGTTTTGCTGGGACCAATATGGTTTCTAAACATAATGCTTTAGAGAGAAGAGCTACTGAGATGCTGACACCTGAACTATACTCATTAGGTACCTTCGGTTGAAAGTTTTTTTACCCACAGATTACAATTCTTTAAATGAAATCCCAAGCCTCCCCATTTTCCTTTGGTTGTCTTTTTCACCAAATGCCATTCTACCACTGAACCAAAACCACCTTCTTTTTGGGAGGAAGAGAGACCGCCAGACCAAAACAGACTCCCAACAGGGCCACACCCCTCCACAGTCTTAAAGCACCTTGGCCTCTCAGAAGAGGACAGGGCCTCCTCAGAGGCTTCCAGATACAACCCCCACCCCAATAGGCCTAACATGTTCTGCTGAGGGTGCCTGGCTAAGTGAAACAAAAACCCCAATGAAAGACTTTCCCAAAACCAGCATCTGCTCCCAGCTTCCTATGTCAGTGCAGTGGCACGGCTGAGTCCCCGAGAACCCCAGGCCCCGTATGTCCCCATCCTGGCCGGCTGCTGCTCGGCCTCTCCACTTCACATTCACAGAATCACTTCTTGTGCAAAACAAGCAGTCTACGTAGAAAGAATGCCCTCATAGTCTAATAAAAACTGTAGAAAAATTCTGCCAGAGAGCCACTGCTCCCTGCTTATCTGCAGAGCGAGGGCATCTGTGCGTGGACAGGGTAGGCGAGCCTGACGTTGAGAGAGTCGTTGTGCTGCACGAGGGACGTCCGCTGGTAGTGGAGCACCAGCTCCTTCAGGGAGCCGTACAGGTTGTAGGGCTCCGCGAAGCCGTAGCCCCGAGCGGTGCTGTAGATGACGCAGTGCTTCACCTCCCCATCGGCGCTGCAACAACACAAGACAAGACCCCGCAGGGCATGAAGGCAGAGCGCAACACAAGGGGCCCTGAGACCAGAAGTCTGAGAGCGGCTGTTCTGCAAAGCAGCAGCCGCCTTCCGTCCATCGGAGCTGATATCACACTCTCATGTCCCCCCAGCCCCTTCCACACTGGTCACAGAAACACCCTTCACTTCCCAAGACTTGGTGGGGCTAAAATGGCTGGCTGCATTCAGTCACTCAGCTCTGGACCTAAATTAGGTAAGAATGCACTGGAGGGGGCAAACCAAACCAAAAAAAAAAATTAATGTACAAATCAGTTGTTTTTAAAATAGTCACAAGATTGTGCAACAAGCACTACTAATTCCAGAATATTTTCATCACCCTAAAAAGAAACCACGTAGCCATCAGCATTCACTGTTTTCCTCCCTCCCCTTAGACCCTGGTGACCAGTAATCTACTTCCTGTCACTATGGCTTTGCCTATTCTGGACATTTTATATAAACAGAATCACACAGTATTACTCAATCTTTTGTCTGGCTACTTTCACTTGGCACATCATTCTCTAAGTTCTTTTATGTGGTATCATGTATTGAGACCTCATTTCTCCTCAGGGTTGACTAATATTCTATTGTATAGATATGCTACAATTTGGTTATCCATTCATCAATTTATGGGTCACTTGGATTGTTAACATTTTTTGGCTATAATGAATATTTATGTACAAGTTTTTGTATGGACACATGTTTTCAGTCCTCTTAGATGTATACCTACCTAACAGGGGAACTGTTGAATCATAAATGAAATAAACTTTTTGGGAATTCCCCAGCAGTCCAGTGGCAAGGACTCCTTGCTTTCACTGACATGGCCCCGGGCTCAATCCCTCGTTGGGGAACTAACATCCCACAAGCCACGTGGCATGTACCCCCACCCTGCCTGACAAAGAAAGTTAAACCTTTTGAGGAACTGCCAAACTGTTTTCTGAAGTGTTGCACCACTTTAAATTCCTGCCAGCAGCTTTCTCCACATCCCTGTCAACATTTGTTATTGTCCATCTTTTTGATTATAGTTATGTGGTATCTCATTGTAGTTTTGATTTACAGCTCCCTAATGACTAATAATGTTGAGCATCTTTTCATATGTTTATTAACCATCTTTATATCTTCTTTAAAGAAATGTCTATTTGCCGTTGCCCATTTTTAAACTGGGGCAGTATGTCTTTTTATTAAGAGTTCTTACGTATTAGATACTAGTTGATTAGATGTATGATTTGCAAATATTTTCTCCCATTCTGTGGGTTGTCTTTCCACTTTCCTGATAGTGTCCTTTGATGCAGACAGTCTTTAATTGTGGGGAAGTCCAATTCATCTTTTTGTCCCTCGTGCTTTTGATGTGTAAGAGACCACTGGCCATTCCAAAGTGACAAAGATTTCTGCCTATTCCCTCCTAAGTGTTTTATCTTTTAGCCCTTACTTTTAGTTATATGACACATTTTGAGTTAGATTTTGTATGTGGCATGAACTGGGAGTCCAAATTCATTCTTTTGCACGTGGCTCACTTGCTATCCCAGCACCGTGTGTTGAAATGACTATTTTTTCCCCCTTTGAATTGTTTTGAGAACCTTGTTGAAAACAAACTGACCATAACTGTAGAGGGTTATCTCTTGGCTGTCATTTCTATTCATTGATTCACATGTTTAATCTTATGTTGTGCTGTGCTTACTTACTCAGTTGTGTCTGACTCTTTGCAACCCCATGGATTGTAGACTGCCAAGGCTCCCCTGTCCATGAAATTCTCCAGGCAAGAATACTGGAGTGGGTTGCCATTTTCTGCTCCAGGTAATATTCCCAACTCAGGGATCGAACCCGGATCTCCTGCATTGCAGGATTCTTTACCAGCAGAGCTATCAGGGAAGCCCTCAGTTCAGTTCAGTTTAATTCAGTTCAGTTGCTCAGTCATGTCCAACTCTTTGCAACCCCATGAAGAACAGCACGCCAGGCCTTCCTGTCCATCACCAACTCCCAGAGTCCACCCAAACCCATGTCCATTGAGTCAGTGATGCCATGCAACCATCTCATCCTCTGTCATCCCCTTCTCCTCCTGCCCTCAATCTTTCCCAGCATCAGGGTCTTTTCAAATGAGTCAGTTCTTTGCATCAGAGGGCCAAAGTATTGAGTTTCAACTTCAACATCAGTCCTTCCAATGAACATTCAGGACTGATACCTTTAGGATGGACTGGTTGGGTCTCCTTGCAGTCCAAGTGACTCTCAAGAGTCTTCTCCAACACCACAGCTCAAAAGCATCAATTCTTCGGTGCTCAGCCTTCTTCACAGTCCAACTCTCACATCCATACATGACTACTGGAAAAACTATAGCCTTGACTAGATGGACCTTTGTTGGAAAAGTAATGTCTCTGATTTTTAACATGCTGTCTAGGTTGGTCATAACTTCTATCTTATGTTAGTACTTCACAATTTTAATTACTACAACTTTGTAGTTAAGTTTTCAAATTGGGAGATGTACTTCAACTCTTTCTTGTTCCTTCAGGATTATTTTAGCTGCTCTGGATCCCTTGTATTATCATATCAATTTTAAGATCAGCTTGTCATTTCTGTACAAAGCCAGCTGGTACTGTTTATGGGGATTATACCGAACACACAGATCAATTTGGAAAGTACTGCCATCTATGAACATGGGATGTTTTCCCACTTATTTAGAATTTTTTTTAAGTTGTTTCAATGATGTTTCATAGTTTTCACTGTACAGCTCTTACACTTTAAACCTAGGCATTTTATCATTTTTATGCTATTACAAATAGTATGTTTTCATTTCATTTTCAGGTTGTTCACTGCTAGTATACATAAATACAACTAATTTTTGTTTTCTAATCTTTTAACCTGAACCCTGCTGAATGCATTTATTAGTTCTAATAGTTTACTTCTTCCTTTCTAATCTGGATGCCTTTTCTTTTTCTTGCCTAAATGTCTCAGCTAGAATTTTCTGTACAATAATTAGAAGTGGTGAGAAAAGACATCCTTAGTCTCTTCCTGCTCTTAAAAGTACTCAGTTTTTTACCACTAAGTATGATGTCAGCTGTCGGTTTTTCATGTCCTTATCAGGTTGAGAAATGCCCGCCTATCTCTACTTTTTTCAGTGTGTTTTAACAAATAACAGTGTAAAAATACTTCTTCTGAATCTACTGAAATAATTAGTAGATTTTTGTCAGTTGATTTTTGTCCTTAATCTATTTATATGGTTTATTTACACTGATTTTTTAATGTTGAATCAACTGGCATTCCTAAGATGAATTCTCCTTAGTCATGGTTTATGATCCTTCTTATATGCTGCTGGAGTTGCTTTGCTACTGTTTAGTTAAAGATTTTTATGTCTATATTCATAAGGAATATGCCCTCATTAAACGAACTGTGACGTATTTGCTCCAATTTTTTGGAAAAGTCTGTGAAAGAACTGTATTAATTCTTTTTATAATGTTTGGTAGAATTCACCAGTAAAACTTACTAGACCTGGGGTTTTATTTGTGGATAGTTTTTTAAATTAGTAATTCAATTTCTTTACTTATTATAGTTCTATTCAGATTTTCTACTTCCTGTTAAGTCAGTTTTGGTAGTCTGTGTGCTTCCAGGCATTTGTCTCTTTCATCTAGGTTGTTTAATTTGTTAGCATATAATTATTTGTAGCATTCCATCATTATTTTTTTTTAATCTCTGTAAAGACTACAACGAGTGTCCCCTCTTTCACCCTGATTTTACTAATTTGTGTCTTCTCTCTCTCCCCTGTATGTGTGTGTGAGAGTTTAGCTTTGTTGTTGTTCAGTCGTTAAGTCATGTCCAACTCTTTGCGACCCTATGGAATGCAGCATTACAGGTTCCTCTGTCCTTCACTATCTCCTGGACTTTGCTCAAATTCATGTGCATTGAGTTGGTTTGCTCAAACTCGTGTCTACTGAGTTGGTTCATTTCATCCTCTGCCACCTTCTTCTTTTGCCTTCAATCTTTCCCAGCATCAGGGTCTTTTCCAATGAGTCAGCTCTTTGCATCAGGTGGCCAAAGTATTGGAGCTTCAGCTTCAGCATCAGTCCTTCCACTGAATATTCAGGATTGATTTCCTTTAGGATTGACTGGTTTGATCTCCTTGCTGTCCAAGGGACTCTAGAGAGTCTTTTCCAGCGCCACAATTCAAAAGCATCAATTCTTTGGTGCTCAGCCTTCTTTATAGTCCAGCTCTCACATCTGTACATGACCACTAGAAAAGAGGTTACCAATTTTATTCATCCCATCATCCCATCTTCCAGTTTCATTGATTTCCTCAATTATTTTCTATTCTCTATTTTATTTATTTCTGTTCTAATCTTTATTATTCCCTTCCTTCTGCTTGTTTGGGTTTAGTTTGCTCTTCTTTTTTCAGTTTCTTAAGGTAGAAGAAGGTAGGTTATTGATTTGAGAGCTTAAGTTATAAATTTCCCTCTTAGCACTGCTTTAGCTGTATTAGATAAGTTTCGCTATTCTGTGTTTCTCTTTTAACTCAAAGTATTTTCTAATTTCCCTTGTTTTCTTTTTTTAATCTATTGGTTATTTAGGAATATGTTATTTATTGTCCATTCTGTGAATTTCCCAAATTTCCTTATTTTTTATTTCTAATTTCTTTCCATTGTGGTTATAGACAACATATTTTGTATGATTTCAACCCTATTTATTGAGACTTGTGGTCTAAAGTGTGGTCTAGCCTGGATAATGTTTCATGCGCACTTGAGAAAAATGTTGTGTTCTGCTGTTGTTAGGTGGAGTGTTCTAAAGATATCTCTGTGTGTGTGTGGGTGAGTTCAATCGTGCCCAGCTGTTTGTGACCCCATGGACTGTAGTCCACCAGGTTCCTCTGTCCATGGAATTTTCCAGGCAAGAATACTAGAGCAGGTTGCTATTTCTTTCTCCAGGGGATCTTCCCGACCCAGGGATCAAATCCACATGTCTTACATCTCCTGCATTAGCAGGCTGGATCTTTACCACTAGCACTACCTATGTCTAGTTGTTTTATAGAGTTGTTCAAGTCTTCTGTTTCCTGGTTGATCTATATGTTCTATCCCTAATCAAATTTCTTATGCCAAATGGCAATAACAATGTAAGGATCACAACTGCTCACTACCTAACATAAACACATTCATTGTTGGCTACAGGTCTCTAGCCTGAGAAGGCTGTAGAGTTAAGCAAGTCCTTAACCTAGTCCTAAGTAAATTGAAAAATCACTATAAGCAGGCTTTCTATAGCTGCAGTGGCTGGCAAACAAGTGGAAGTCTGTGATGCCAGACTCTTTTGCTTCCAATGTCCCCCAAGGTGAACCCCAATATGATATATGACTGAAGCTGGTTTTCATAGGCAACAGAAATCCACACTACTGGTCAAGTCTATGGCTAAAGGGAAGGGAAAAATAATACCACTCCCCAAGATACTCAAGCTGCTCCCTGGTTTCTCAGGAACTACCCAAGCTGCTGAACAGCACCTTCCACCAGCCAAGTCCTTAACCCACAAGGCTGCCACCCAGGGACCTGGATAAGGGTGAGGGGCTGATGCACTGAGCTTACTGTCTTCTTTTTATCGTTCTTACAGATCTCAGATCCCACAAGAGCCATCTTTTCCTGCCATTTCCACTCAGATAACTTGAGGATCTGAGCCCAGATCACAAAGAAATGAAATGTTTCACATAGCTCTATCCAGGGATAACACTAATCGAATACCTCCCTTACATTTTGCCCACAGACACCCCACTATTCATCCTTTCCACGTCCAGCTCAACACCATCTCTTCCACAGCATCTCCCAACCCTTTCTCCACCAGACTCAGTTCCTCATGCACACAGCCTACTGGTGATAACTATGTCACGGTGATTTCATTTATCCTGGACATTTAACTGTGAAATGAAGAAAGCGTGGTGCCAAAAAAAAAAATGTGGGTTTTGAAACCAGGTAAAGCCGGATTCAAACTCCGCATGACAGAGATAGATTGCTAAGGATAAGATGATCATGTAAAGCACTCTGTTAATACAACTGTCTTTTGTCTAGCCTCACCACTTTGTCCTCAGATCATTTGTGATCCTTGCTTGCCTTCTAGCCTGTCCAGCAGAAGCATCATCATAATAATACTAGTAAACAACATTTACTTATTATGTTCCAGCACTGATCAAAGCATATTATATCACATATATTAACTCATGTGATAGTTTAAAAACCCTTAAGTAGATATTACTATTATGCTTATTTTATAAAGAAACTAGGAAAAGAAAAGTTAAGTAATTTACCCTAGGTCACATGTATGTTTAAGTAGTAGAGTCAGGATTTGAATCCTGTATATCTGATCCCAAAGCTTCTCTCATGACCATCATACTATACCTCCTCTCTAGGTATTGGTCATTGTCAATGAAAACATATTAATAGCATAAAAAATACATATATATATATATATATTCCTTAAGAAGGCAACTGTTTTATATATATATGCTATACATAATATATAAATATATATTATATATATTTTATAAATATGTATTTATATATAACAGCAAAATCTGACTAAGGCATAGTTAGTTGTCCCTAGAATTTCACTTTCCATTAAAAGGAAAATAAGCTTTTCCAAACAGTCATAAGAAAACATCCAACATTTTCTATCACTAACTCAACACAATACTATTTAAGTACAAAACTTAGATAGTTTTTCTTCTGAAGTAAAAACAGTTCTATTCAATCAAGTCTTCATAATCTGACAATGAAAGCCAAGTTAGGCATGCAGGAGACTACTAAAGAATCAAGTGATCTTTTCAATTGAAAAATCTCCAATTATTTTTCAGATACCTGAAATCCAACAACGAACAACTGCAGGGCCTACCCTGCTTACTATTTAAATTAAAATCCCCCAAATAATTTCAGATTATATATCTCCTAAAGCAACTAACTTTTCTTTGTACAAATATTAAAGGTCTAAGCCATGGTTACTCATTTTACCATACTTCAACTAATTTGATCTGAACTTTATGAGTGGTTGACTTTCTATTAATCAATGTAGAAGTTGTGAAAAGGTTATATCCCCAGAGAAGACTTACACCACAGAGCAAGCATAACATCCTTTCTTGCTACTCTCACGGATTAAGAATGCACCGTCAGGTTTCCCATAGAGCAAGTCCTCTGCTTGTACTCGGTTGATATCCTCAACAAACCAGGTTTTCTCATCATAATGGGGCAGGTTTTCATCTTCCTCATTGATAAAATAGGTCCTAAAAATTAAATGTTAAAATATTATTCTAACAATCAGTTTACTTATATCTAAAAGCAAATTCACGAATAAAACTCTCTCCTAAATCTTAACCACAAAATAACAAAGTAGAATTGCAAGTAGTTGGATTTTTGAAAAATAATTTCAAAAAATAAGATTAAAAAAAATTTCATTATTTGCTATCACGCAGAAAGCACAAAATTCACGTGTCTCATCCAAGACTCTGACTTCTGACTGTCTAAATGAGCGATGCTTAAGTATCCAGGTTTCACATGGTTTGGCAGGTCTGTGAACTCAAGTGCCTATAGCATACTCATGAAGCAAATCAATTTAAAGAGGTGCAAAGTCCTTGATTCAAATGTCCTCAAATAACAGAGAGGACATTTGCTCAAGCAACTCAGCAAGCATTAAAAGGCCCATGTCTTACACTGGCAACAAAGCCCTCTGACGGAAAGGTACAGTGAGAACTTACTCATCAGCATCCTCATTCTTGATTCCCAGCCAGGCATTTAGGCGCTTCTGTCTCACTCCTTTGTGATTGAGCCACCTGCCCAAAGAAAGACACCAGTGTCGGCATCGGTGCAAAGGAAACACATCCAAGCCAACCAAACATCCAGGCCCAAGAGCTTGCTTTCCCCAGTCCCACTAAGAATGGCTAGAGATTTCCCTAAAATTAATAGTTTCTCTATTACTTTTCCTTCAACTTTCAGCAAAAAGGCAGAAACAGAAAGCTACTTGAAATTAGGCATGTCCCTCATTTTTCACTTTACTTTTCTAGAAGGTTTTATCACCACAAGCACACACATCCTTGCACTCAAACACCATTGGACAGCTGTTTTTGAAATTGTTAGTTAGGTGAGCATGTGTCACATTTGCAATCTCCACTGAGCCACAGGATGCAATTCCTCCATGGCCTACTGTTAATACATTGAGTTTAAAATTCTAAAACAGAATTTCAAGGTCTATTTTTACACCCAAAGCAAGCCACAAGAAATTCAGGGTAGCAATCTGAGTAATTAATACAAATTTACTTCATCACAGTATTTTAAAATATACTAACATTTTAGATGTAAAATGATATAAACCATTTCATTTAGCTTCACTGAGATGGACGATGGCCTAAAACTTGAGTATAAAAACTCTTTCATTCATCATCATCCCCCAACCACATCCCTGTTCATTCAGAGGACAACCCTAATTGTCCCAACTAAGGCAGTCCACCAGTCACTCTCTACACTTTTCCTTATTTTCCTTATCACGTATAAAACAATACATTCTAGAGACAAAACCTGAACAAAGCATCAAAGACCTAACATCCAATTAGCATTCTGTTACTAATTATGTGGTCCTTTTTTGTTTGTTTATTCTATAAAAGATATAAAGTTGAAGTTATAACATAAATTCAGTGCGTATAAGATGAACTTATTCTCTTTACATTCAGTTTCATTTTCAACTTAAAATCTCTAATCAAACTATAATTTTGTTTACTATGTACTATGACATCTCACTTAGTTTTTATCAGTTAGGGTCTTAGCTAGAAGGATAAGGCACAGTCAAACTGGTAGCTAGGAGAGTTGACTATTTACAAAGGCCTGGAGATGTTTTAGAGAAACTCCCTGGGGCTAGCAATAGTGTGAGGCCAAGGTATCCTGGAATTGAAGAATCAGCTGTAGAGAGCAGTGACCTGAACCCAGAGAGGACCATTTGGGGAGTGCCACCTTTGGTACAAAATGAGGACACAGCCATCTCATAGGGATCACAAGGGGAAGAAGTTAGAATATAAAATATTCTTACTTTCCTTTCCTTCTGCCCTCTTATCTCCTGCCAGTGCCTTCAAATGGCCAAAGCTAATGAGAAGCTAGAGGGCAGAGAGATCTGCTTTCTTAGGCACAGAGCAGGGTAGAAAAAGAAGAGTAGAAATTGTGAAGGCAGATGGAAAATTCCAGCACACTCAATGAAATGGATTAACAAATGGACTTTTTTCCCAGAACCTATGATCCTCTGATAAAGAGACGGTTTCCTGTACTCAAGGACTGTTTGCACAGCATAAGAGGATGGCTTATTTAGGATACATTTTAAGGTAAGATTAAACTAACTTTTGTAGTCACAATCTGTACCTTAACTTAACAATTATTGGCATGGTAATATCCTTCAGAATTCCTTATACACACTGCTGCCCCACCTCGCCTCTCTAATTTTATATTTGGGAAGTTGACTTTGGAGCTATGTGTAAGATGATATTTATTCAAATTAAGTTTTATGATATTCAATTTGGATCATAGTTTCACTCTCCTGAAATCTTTCTAGTCTCTAATATCTTACCATCTATCTGATCAGCTGTTTCTCCCAGCTTTTAAAAATAAGATCAGCTGCTAATGACCATCTGATGTTTGATAACAGTGCGAGTTAGGGCACTGCTGTGGATGGACTGACGCGCTACACAGAGGCTGCTCTAGGACGGCAGTGATCATAGTTTGTCAGTCAAGTTAGACGGAGCTGTACCATGGCAAGTTATTCTTTATTTTGAATTTATGAATTTAGGTTTACGAAAACCAGGAAAAGGAAGCAATAATCATGAAAACTAACTCCTAATGGAAAAGAATTGCAAATGAACCCCTTTTATAAAAAAGGAATTTTAAAGGTTTTTCGGAAATTCCCTGGTGGTTCAGTGGTTAGGACTTGGCACTTTCGTTGTCATGGGCCTGGCTTCAATCCCTGATTGGGGAACCAAGATCCTGCAAGCCACGGATGGCACAGCCAAAAATAAAATTAAAATAAATAAAGGCTTTTATATTTAAGAAATATTTTTTTCTAAAGAACAGCAGGAGAGATAAGAAAGCCTTCCTCAGCGATCAATGCAAAGAAATAGAGGAAAACAATAGAATGGGAAAGACTAGAGATCTCTTCAAGAAAATTAGAGATACCAAGGGAACACTTTAAGAAAAGATGGGCTCAATAAAGGACAGAAATGGTATGGACCTGACAGAAGCAGAAGACATTAAGAAAAGGCAGCAAGAATACACAGAAGAACTGTACATAAAAGATCTTCACAACCCAGATAATCATGATGGTGTGATTACTCACCTGGAGCCAGATCCTGGAATGTGAAGTCAAGTGGGCCTTAGGAAGCATCACTATGAACAAAGCTAGTGGAGGTGATGGAATTCCAGTTGAGCTATTTCAAATCCTAAAAGATGATGCTGTGAAAGTGCTGCACTCAATATGCCAGCAAATTTGGAAAACTCAGCAGTGGCCACAGGACTGGAAAAGGTCAGTTTTCATTCCAGTTCCAAAGAAAGGCAATGACAAAGAATGCTCAAACTACCGCACAATTGCACTCATCTCATACGCTAGTAAAGTAATGTTCAAAATTCTCCAAGCCAGGCTTCAGCAATATGTGAACCGTGAACTTCTTGATGTTCAAGCTGGTTTTAGAAAAGGCAGAGGAACCAGAGATCAAACTGCCAACATCTGCTGGATCATGGAAAAAGCAAAAGAGTTCCAGAAAAACATCTATTTCTGCTTTATTGACTATGCCAAAGCCTTTGACTGTGTGGATCACAATAAACTGTGGAAAATTCTGAAAGAGATG
>NW_011494828.1:1987730-1988216 GCF_000754665.1 Bison bison bison
GTCTAGTTTCATTCTTTTACAAGTGGTTGACCAGATTTCCCAGCACCACTTGTTAAAGAGATTGTCTTTAATCCATTGTATATTCTTGCCTCCTTTGTCAAAGATAAGGTGTCCATATGTGCGTGGATTTATCTCTGGGCTTTCTATTTTGTTCCATTGATCTATATTTCTGTCTTTGTGCCAGTACCATACTGTCTTGATAACTGTGGCTTTGTAGTAGAGCCTGAAGTCAGGTAGGTTGATTCCTCCAGTTCCATTCTTCTTTCTCAAGATCGCTTTGGCTATTTGAGGTTTTTTGTATTTCCATACAAATTGTGAAATTATTTGTTCTAGCTCTGTGAAGAATACTGTTGGTACCTTGATAGGGATTGCGTTGAATCTATAAATTGCTTTGGGTAGTATACTCATTTTCACTATATTGATTCTTCCAATCCATGACATGGTATATTTCTCCATCTATTAGTGTCCTCTTTGATTTCTTTCACC
>NW_011494828.1:1988316-1988855 GCF_000754665.1 Bison bison bison
AAATAGGAAAAGGAGTGCGTCAAGGCTGTATATTGCCACCCTGCTTATTTAACTTATGTGCAGAGTACATCATGAGAAATGTTGGGCTGGATGAAGCACAAGCTGGAATCAAGATTGCTGGGAGAAATATCAATAACCTCAGATATGCAGATGACACCACCATTATGGCAGAAAGCAAAGAGGAACTACAGAGCCTCTTGATGAGAGTTAAAGAGGAGAGTGAAAAAGTTGGCTTAAAACTCAACATTCAGAAAACTAAGATCATGACATGCAGTCCCATCACTTCATGGGTAATAGATGGGGAAACAGTGGCTGACTTTATTTTTGGGGGCTCCAAAACCACTGCAGATGGTGACTGCAGCCATGAAATTAAAAGACGCTTACTCCTTGGAGGGAAAGTTATAACCAACCTAGACAGCATATTAAAAAGCAGAGACATTACTTTGCCAACAAAGGTCTGTCTAGTCAAGGTTATGGTTTTTCCAGTGGTCATGTATGGATGTGAGAGTTGGACTGTAAAGAAAGCTGAGCATCGAAGA
>NW_011494828.1:1988955-1992174 GCF_000754665.1 Bison bison bison
AAAGGAGATCAGTCCTGGGTGTTCATTGGAAGGACTGATGTTGAAGCTGAAACTCAAATACTTTGGCCACCTGATGAGAAGAGCCGTGATGCTGGGAAAGATTGAGGGCAGGAGGAGAAGGGGACGACAGAGGATGAGATGGTTGGATGGCATCACTGACTCAATGGACATGAGTTTGTGTAGGCTCCGGGAATTGGTGATGGACAAGGAGGCCTGGTGTGCAGCAGTTCATGGGGTCGCAGAGTCGGACATGACTGAGTGATTGAACTGAACTGACTTATTTTATATTTAAGAAATGAAATCCTGATTTAGGCATTCAAGAATATTCTAGAAACAGTACACTGGAATCTCAGCAGAATAAAAATCTCAAAAAGTCCTTATGGGCTATATATATAGCAAGAAGTCAGAGAAATGGCCACACGCATAGGGGACTTGATGAACTAATGACAGTCTCTTCTTAGGTGCTGCAGAATTCCAACCTATTCCAACTTCAAAACAGGACCAAAGAGAGGTCGTATTCAGTATCAGGTAGCAGTACAACCAGTCTCTTCCAGGACTGACTATACAATTTCAGTGTTAGAGCAGATCAAGCCCATCAATCCTAGTGTTGTCTTTGGTAGAAACATCAAAGCATGGAGTATGGACACTGGACTGTTCTCCCTGAAGCAATGGTTCCAAAAGAGGTAATGGTTTCTGTGTCTCCCTAAACATTCTAGCAGGATATAAGTAGGTCATGGCTTATCACCCATGATAGTACCTAAATTCTATTTTATATTTAGCTTACAGAACTTGTTAAACGAATTTTCAAGGTCTAGTTTGCCATACTTAGTCATGCACCTAGAAATGGTAGGTTTCTCAGTATCTCATCACTTTCCAGGGCAAAGAAATGCTTCCATTCATTCCTTTGGTCCATGGCACAGCCTTCTGGGGCTTTTCTTTAGCTTCATCATGTGACCAGAACCATATAAATATTCCAAGAGCAGACACACCCTGCTTGTATACAAAGCCACCTCCTGGCCTTGCTTCCAAAGCTCTTCTGTATGCTTGTGTGCTTGCTTGACTCTTTGGCCACAGTAGCAAACTGAAAGATCTCTAGAGAGGAGTGTTATTAAAAACTACTCAGTAATTGTTTGCTTCCGAAACAATCACCTTCAACTTTCCTCTCCAAAAACTCAACAGCCAATGTTCCAACCTTGAAACTTGTATTTTATCCCCTCCCTCCTTCTCACACAAAGAAACCCTGAAGTCTATAGAAAACCCAGTCAGAGGTCTTTACTCTGTCTCCTCCTGCCAAGGAGTTTGAACTGTGTTACATGCATGAAAGTCACCCATAAACATATTACAAAACAGTCTATTCATTACCTAGAACTAAACCTAATACATTTTTCTTTCTCACTGATTATGTTCTTCTATGAAGCAGTCATCCAGCCTAAAAATCTAATTGATATATCTTGTTCTGATAATATATCTTTCCATCTATACTTAGATAATATCCCTGCTGCTGCTGCTGCTAACTCGCTTCAGTCGTGTCCAACTCTGTGCGACCCCATAGATAGCAGCCCATCAGGCTCCCCCGTCCCTGGGATTCTCCAGGCAAGAACACTGGAGTGGGTTGCCATTTCCTTCTCCAATGCATGAAAGTGAAAAGTGAAAGTGAAGTCGCTCAGTCGTGTCCAACTCTAGCAACCCCATGGACTGCAGCCTCCCAGGCTCCTCCGTCCATGGGATTTTCTAGGCAAAAGTACTGGAGTGGGGTGCCAATCTAGCTAAATCATATAATATTCCATCACTCCTCAGGTGTGCCATTTTTCATAAGTGCTTTCAAATATTTCTATTACTTTTTTTTTATTTTTTGTTTTTATTATTTTTTTATTATTTTTTAAATTTTATTTTATTTTTAAACTTTATATAATTGTATTAGTTTTGCCAAATATCAAAATGAATCCGCCACAGGTATACATGTGTTCCCCATCCTGGACCCTCCTCCCTCCCCATACCATCCCTCTGGGTCATCCCAGTGCTCTAGCCCCAAGCATCCAGTATCGTGCATCGAACCTGGACTGGCATCTCGTTTCTTACATGATATTTTACGTGTTTCAATGTCATTCACCCAAATCTTCCCACCCTCTCCCTCTCCCACAGAGTCCATAAGACTGTTCTATACATCAGTGTCTCTTTTGCTGTCTCGTACACCGGGTTATTGTTACCATCTTTCTAAATTCCATATATATGCGTTAGTATACTGTATTGATGTTTTTCCTTCTGGCTTACTTCACTCTGTATAATAGGCTCCAGTTTCATCCACCTCATTAGAACTGATTCAAATATATTCTTTTTAATGGCTGAGTAATACTCCATTGTGTATATGTACCACAGCTTGCTTATCCATTCATCTGCTGATGGACATCTAGGTTGCTTCCATGTCCTGGCTATTATAAATAGTGCTGCGATGAATATTGGGGTACACGTGTCTCTTTCCCTTCTGGTTTCCTCAGTGTGTATGCCCAGCAATGGGATTGCTGGATCATAAGGCAGTTCTATTTCCAGTTTTTTAAGGAATCTCCACACTGTTCTCCATAGTGGCTGTACTAGTTTGCATTCCCACCAACAGTGTAAGAGGGTTCCCTTTTCTCCACACCCTCTCCAGCATTTATTATTTGTAGACTTTTGGATCGCAGCCATTCTGACTGGTGTGAAATGGTACCTCATAGTGGTTTTGATTTGCATTTCTCTGATAATGAGTGATGTTGAGCATCTTTTCATGTGTTTGTTAGCCATCTGTATGTCTTATTTGGAGAAATGTCTATTTAGTTCTTTGGCCCATTTTTTGATTGGGTCATTTATTTTTCTGGAGTTGAGCTGTAGGAGTTGCTTGTATATTTTTGAGATTAGTTGTTTGTCAGTTGCTTCATTTGCTATTATTTTCTCCCATTCTGAAGGCTGTCTTTTCACCTTGCTAATAGTTTCCTTTGATGTGCAGAAGCTTTTAAGGGTAATTAGGTCCCATTTGTTTATTTTTGCTTTTATTTCCAATATTCTGGGAGGTGGGTCATAGAGGATCCTGCTGTGATGTATGTCAGAGAGTGTTTTGCCTATGTTCTCCTCTAGGAGTTTTATAGTTTCTGGTCTTACGTTTAGATCTTTAATCCATTTTGAGTTTATTTTAGTGTATGGTGTTAGAAAGTGTTCTAGTTTCATTCTTTTACAAGTGGTTGAGCA
>NW_011494828.1:1992274-1993303 GCF_000754665.1 Bison bison bison
AACTAGTTCCTGATCATCCTTCCATTAGGTCTTAATTTCAGTGTTACTTTCTTCAAAGGGTCTCCCATGAACCCTCAGAGCAGAGAAGATGGCACATACTCTGTGCACTGACGTTGACCCCTGTAGCATCCTAACTTTACAAATAACATGCTCGTGCTCAATGTGTCTGTCTTGATCACCCCATCTTCTCAATTGAGCTGGTACCAAAACATAGGGGAAATGCAATATACTTTAGTTTAAAACACTATAATCAGGTGAATTAATGAACCGAAGTTGTGGCTCTGAGATCACTGTGTTTTCTTGTCAAAATTCACTAATGGATTCTATTGGTCAAAATTCTTCACTTCAGCTTATAGAAATTTAAATTGAATAAAAACTTAAAGATCATATAATTCAATTCCAAATAAGCAAGCTGAAATTTCTTCGAAGATAATTTCCTGGGAGGTATTTCTGTGGTATTTCTAAACTGGCTGCTTCAAAGACAATTATAAAATAATAAGTATTTTGCCCCTAACCTCTGGATTTACTAAATAGAGCATTTATTCTTGAACCTGCCTTTTAACTGAGTAATACAAGTCAGGGGCCCATCCATAGAAAAGGAAATTTATGGGTTTATGAATCTTCATTTGCAGTTCTTGAGAGTATAATGATGACTTCTGATTTAGACATTCCCCAGAGATGCGGCTGAGCTGGTGCTAAAAAACCTCAGCTATTTACTAGGATATCAATCCCTCTCATCAGGACACTAATTCCTAGGAATGTTTTAGTCTCTCAATTGGTAATTTCCATCACTCATTCCATGACTAGCAATTAATATTCATTAAGGGTTCATGCTGCTGCTGCTGCTGCTCCTGCTAAGTCGCTTCAGTCGTGTCCGACTCTGTACGACCCAAGAGACAGCAGCCCATCAGGCTCCCCCGTCCCTGGGATTCTCCAGGCAAGAACACTGGAGTGGGTTGCCATTTCCTTCTCCAATGCATGAAAGTGAAAAGTGAAAGTGAAGTCACTCAGTCGTGTCCGACTCTTTGA
>NW_011494828.1:1993403-1994415 GCF_000754665.1 Bison bison bison
GATTAGTTGTTTGGCAGTTGCTTCATTTGCTATTATTTTCTCCCATTCTGAAGGCTGTCTTTTCACCTTGCTAATAGTTTCCTTTGATGTGCAGAAGCTTTTAAGGTTAATTAGGTCCCATTTGTTTATTTTTGCTTTTATTTCCAATATTCTGGGAGGTGGGTCATAGAGGATCCTGCTGTGATGTATGTCAGAGAGTGTTTTGCCTATGTTCTCCTCTAGGAGTTTTATAGTTTCTGGTCTTACGTTTAGATCTTTAATCCATTTTGAGTTTATTTTAGTGTATGGTGTTAGAAAGTGTTCTAGTTTCATTCTTTTACAAGTGGTTGAGCAGATTTCCCAGCACCACTTGTTAAAGAGATTGTCTTTAATCCATTGTATATTCTTGCCTCCTTTGTCAAAGATAAGGAAAGATAAGGAAAGAAATAAGCAAAGATAAGGAAAGAAATCTTAAAAATTAGAGCAGAAATAAATGCAAAAGAAACAAAAGAGACCATAGCAAAAATCAACAAAACCAAAAGCTGGTTCTTTGAAAGGATAAATAAAATTGACAAACCATTAGCCAGACTCATCAAGAAACAAAGGGAGAAAAATCAAATCAATAAAATTAGAAACGAAAATGGAGAGATCACAACAGACAACACAGAAATACAAAGGATCGTAAGAGACTACTATCAACAATTATATGCCAATAAAATGAACAACATGGAAGAAATGGACAAATTCTTAGAAAAGTAAAACTTTCCAAAACTCGACCAGGAAGAAATAGAAAATCTTAACAGACCCATCACAAACACGGAAATTGAAACTGTAATCAAAAATCTTCCAGCAAACAAAAGCCCAGGTCCAGACCGCTTCACAGCTGAATTCTACCAAAAATTTAGAGAAGAGCTAACACCTATCCTGCTCAAACTCTTCCAAAAAATTGCAGAGGAAGGTAAACTTCCAAACTCATTCTATGAGGCCACCATCACCCTAATACCAAAACCTGACAAAGATCCCACAAAAAAAG
>NW_011494828.1:1994515-2021270 GCF_000754665.1 Bison bison bison
GCCTCTAAAGTCAGGAACAAGACAAGGGTGCCCACTTTCACCATTACTATTCAACATAGTTTTGGAAGTTTTGGCCACAGCAATCAGAGCAGAAAAAGAAATAAAAGGAATCCAAATTGGAAAAGAAGAAGTAAAACTCTCACTATTTGCAGATGACATGATCCTCTACATAGAAAACCCTAAAGACTCCACCAGAAAATTACTAGAAATAATCAATGACTATAGTAAAGTTGCAGGATGTAAAATCAACACACAGAAATCCCTTGCATTCCTATACAATAATAATGAGAAAACAGAAAGAGAAATTAAGGAAAAAATTCCATTCACCATTGCAATGGAAAGAATAAAATACTTAGGAATATATCTACCTAAAGAAACCAAAGACCTATATATAGAAAACTATAAAACACTGGTGAAAGAAATCAAAGAGGACACTAATAGATGGAGAAATATACCATGTTCATGGATTGGAAGAATCAATATAGTGAAAATGAGTATACTACCCAGAGCAATTTATAGATTCAATGCAATCCCTATCAAGCTACCAACAGTATTCTTCACAGAGCTAGAACAAATAATTTCACAATTTGTATGGAAATACAAAAAACCTTGAATAGCCAAAGCGATCTTGAGAAAGAAAAATGGAACTGGAGGAATCAACCTACCTGACTTCAGGCTCTACTACAAAGCCACCGTTATCAAGACAGTATGGTACTGGCACAAAGACAGAAATATAGATCAATGGAACAAAATAGAAAGCCCAGAGATAAATCCACGCACATATTTCTATTACTTAAATAGAGAATTTTTCCCTTAAAAATAAAAACTCTTCAATGGACTATTCTGTATACTTACTTGCAGGTTCCCACTTTTAGTTTCCTTGCCTGTCAGGGGTAATTTCTATTTCTACGGTTTTTCTAGGTAACCAAAGATTCTGGGTTTTGTGTTTTAGGCAAACTTTAATTAATCTGCACTTTTTAAGCTCCATCACTGTTCATTTGTATGGATTACAGCCCTACCTCCTGATCGGTCCCACACGCTTGACTTTAGTTGACTGTAACACCCTACTACTAACAGGACCACTCTCCTAAATTCTTACAGTCCCGCTGGCCAGGTCTCAATTACAAATCTCTTCTTCTACCTCTAATGTCTCTCGTGCAGCAGGATCAGGTGGTGCCAGGGTGTCCTCCCCACAGGCCCAGAATACTCACACAAGGTGCTGATCTCGGATCTTGCGCAGCTGGATCAGGTCAGGTTTGATACTATTCATTTTTTTATCTATTTCTCGGTTATCCAAAGCTTGTTTCTTCAAATCCTGTTCAAGACGCATTTTGCTATCATGAATCTCACCCAGACGTGATTTCAGCTTGTCATAATTCATCATAATTCTGTGAAAATATTTGACATATTAAGGTTAAAACAGAAACCAAGCAGAAGCGTTCTACAGCATGCACACGGTCTAACACCCTCAATGCGGTGGACATCTGCTGTTTTTGCCTGGCACATCTTTATTCTCACCCCTCTGGGAAGAGCACTGTCATGTTCCCTGTAGCGAAGGGCTCCTGTTCCCATCTCAGATTCATTGGTGAACATCACACAACCCCTCCTGGCCAAGAAAAGTGTTCTCTTCCATCCTATCCCAGCCTCAGGCCACAGTGACTTGTTCAGAAATCAGAATAATACACAAAGTAATCCAATGACAGTCAAATCTAGGGCTCTTGCTAGCAATATTGTAGACAGATTCTCTCTTTCCACTGAGATTGTTAAGTTGTTAACATGTGATTCTTAGTCTCCCAACAGTTTATACTCCTGCCTTGAAGGGAAAGCCTGCCTGAGGATGAAGCCAACACAGAAGAAAACTGAGCCAACAGACAGAGAATGAGGAGAATCCGGACGACATTGTTTGGGCCCTGGCCCCAGCCATGACTGAACAAGTAAAGCTGGGTTACTATGTGAACTAAATGTGCTCACAACATGTAAAAGGACCAGTGTCCGGGACATCTTGGTAAAGCACTCAGTAGAGGATGGCCCTAAGCTTTTCCACCACACAAAGTTTTGCCGTGCTCTGAACCCTAAGGCAACAACTGTCCACATTACTCACTTGTCACTCGATAATAAACAGTTGTATATTACCATTAAAACTTCATCATGATACTTTAACTCCCTATGCAACTAATCTACAAGTTCTTTTCCATTTCTTCATTATTAATAATGGTCACTTGTTGGTACTGTAATGTCAAGACACTCACACACACTCACACACATACACAGCTTTCTCTACCATAAAGTGTATGTGTGTGTGTGTGTGTGTGTGTGTGTGTTATTTAGTCCTCAGAGCATTTCAACAAGATTTTATCCACAGTTTTATGGAGAAAGAAACTAGTCCAGAGAGTTAAGTAACTCAGTGAAGGCAACACAGCCAGGTGGCGCTAGTGGTAAAGAACACACCTGTCAATGCAGGAGACACAGGTTCCATCTCTGGATTAGGAAGATCCCCTGAAGAAGGGCATGGCAACCCACTCCAGTATTCTTGCCTGGAGAATCCCATGGACAGAGGGGCCTAGTGGACTACAGTCCATGGGGTCGCAAAGAGTTGGACACAACTGAAGTGACTCAGCATGCATGCACAGAATTTAAGCCCGTGGTTTAAGCCATTAAACACAAAAAGAAATGTAAAAAGGCAAAATGGTTGTCTGAGGAGGTCTTACAAATAGCTGTGAAAAGAAGAGAAGCAAAAGGCAAAGAAGAAAAGGAAAAAGATATACCCATTTGAACACAGAGTTCCAAAGAACAGCAATGAGAGATAAGAAAGCCTTCCTCAGTGATCAGTGCAAAGAAATAGAGGAAAACAATAGAATGGAAAAGACTAGAGATCTCTTCAAGAAAATTAGAGATACCAAGGGAAGATTTCATGCAAAGATGGGCTCGATAAAGGACAGAAATGGTATGGATCTAACAGAAGCAGAAGATATTAAGAGAGGTGGCAAGAATACACAGGAGAACTATACAAAAAAGATCTTCATGACCCAGATAATCATGATGGTGTGATCACAGACCTAGAGCCAGACATCCTGGAGTGCAAAGTAGAGTGGGCCTTAGGAAGCATCGCTACGAACAAAGCTCGTGGGGTGACGGAATTCCAGTTGAGCTATTTCAAATCCTAAAAGATGATGCTGTTAAAATGCTGCACTCAAAATGTCAGCAAATTTGGAAAACTCAGTAGTGGCCACAGAACTAGAAAAGGTCAGTTTTCATTCCAGTCCCAAAGAAAGGCAATGCCAAAGAATGTTCAAACTAGCACACAATTGCACTCATCTCACACGCTAGTAAAGTAATGCTCAAAATTCTCCAAGCCAGACTTCAAAAGTATGTGAACTGTGAACTTCTAGATGTTCAAGCTGGATTTAGAAAAGACAGAGGAACCAGAAATCAAATTGCCAACATCCACTGGATCATCGAAAAAGCAGGAGTTCCAGAAAAACATCTATTTCTGCCTTATTGACTATGTCAAAGCCTTTGACTGTGTGGATCACAACAAACTGTGGAAAATTCTTCAAGAGATGGCAATATCAGACCACCTGACCTGCCTCTTGAGAAATGTGTATGTAGGTCAAGAAGCAACAAGTAGAACTGGACATGGAACAACAGACTGGTTCCAAATCGGGGAAGAAGTATGTCAAGGCTGTATATTGTCACCCTGCTTATTTAACTTACATGCAGAGTACATCGTGAGAAATGCTGAGCTGGAGGAAGCACAAGGTGGGATCAAGATTGCTGGAGAAATATCAATAACCTCAGATATGCAGATGACACCACACTTATAGCAGAAAGCAAAGAACTAAAAGGGCTCTTGATGAAAGTGAAAGAGGAGAGTGAAAAAGTTGGCTTAAAACTCAACTTACAGAAAACTAAGATCATGACATCTGGTCCCATCACTTCATGGCAAATAGATGGGAAAACAGTGGAAACAGTGACAGACTTTATTTTGGGGGGCTTGAAAATCACTGCAGATGGTGACTGCAGCCATGAAATTAAAAGACCCTTGCTCCTTGGAAGAAAAGTTATGACCAACCCAAAAAACAGAGACATTAATTTGCCAACAAAGGTCTGTCTAGTCAAAGCTATGGTTTTTCTAGTAGTCATGTATGGATGTGAGAGCTGGACTATAAAGAAAGCTGAGTGCCGAAGAACTGATGCTTTTGAACTGTGGTGTTGGAGAAGACTCTTGAGAGTCCCCTAGACTGCAAGGAGATCCAACCAGTCCATTCCAAAGGAGATCAGTCCTGATTGTTCATTGGAAGGATGGATGCTGAAGCTGAAACTCCAATACTTTGGCCACCTGATGCAAAGAACCGACTCATTTGAAAAAACCTTGATGCTGGGAAAGATTGAGGGCAAGAGGAGAAGGGGTCGACAGAGGATGAGATGCTTGGATGGCATCACCGACTCTATGCACATGAGTTTGAGTAAACTCCGGAAGTTGGTGATGGACAGGTAGGCCTGGCGTGCTGCAGTCCATGGGGTGGCAAAGAGTCAGACGGGACTGAGTGGCTGAACTGAACTGAAGCTATTAAGCTACACTGCCTCACAGCACTTAGTACTATTCTTAGGCACAAAAGTTCATTAACACTTGCTGATATGAGCAATAATTTTGCTTTTCCCTTCATATGATTCAGGTTTATTATCTACTTCTGCACCCCTCAACCCGCTGTTACTTGGCTCATTTTCTAACACTCCACTAAATTTGCTTGATAAAGGTTCCCAGTATTAAGTGCCAGATTCAATACTTCTCATGTTTCTCATTCTCTGTGTAATCTCATCCTTATAATCTACCATAATCTACACACTTTTGCCCCTCAAATCCTTTCTGTAGAGTTCCAAATCCAAATAACCAACTGCCTACCACTCAGACAATTCCATTTGGGTTCTCACAGGAACCTCAAAACTCACTGGTTCCCACTCGAAACTCCCCTCATGTACTTCCCATTTTGGTGAATTACACCATCCCTTAGTCACTAGTACCAGAAATCTAGGAATAATCTTTGGCTTCTCCCACACCTGCCACGTCTGGTCAGGCATACAGTCCTCAGCATTTCTATTAACTCCATTCACCACTATGTACTCTCAGATACTGTAACACATTCTGAAGCTATGAAGGAAAATAAGCCACCACCCTCACTCAATAAGCACACAGTTCTGTGAGTGTGACTTTCAGTAAATGTTACAGTAAGGATCAGGATCAGATGCTACAGAAATGTGGACAAGAAGCCCCTAAAACAGTCTAGGGAATCAGAGAAAATTTTCTAGAAAGTCATGTCTAAGCTGAGGGCTAAAGGGGTCAACAATTTAGGAGGATGGAGAAAGAATGCAGAAGAAAGAGGTTCAGCTTGGTACCATCAGTGTGAACAGCAAGTAACTCCATATGGCAGGACTGTCAAGTCTGAGGAGGTAAAAGCAGACATGACAGAGATGATTAAAGAAGAAAAAACGTCTTGGCTCACTGATGCACTTGGAGATATTAGGTAGATTTACCGTTCAATTTCCTTTTCATTCCCTTCTTTTCGAAATCGCTCAATATATTCTTTGCTATGTTGTTCTTGTGTATGACACTGCTCTTCAAATATTTTAATTGTTTCATTAAAAGCTTCAATTGCAGTCCTCTTCATCTGTATTTCCTATAAGACAAAAAAAGATAAACACACTTCATTATCTTTGTATTTCTTTTTGTAACCTTAGTCTTAAAACAAATCTTAAAATTCTAATTATGATTCCATATGAGATCAAATTAAGGGGGCCAAAACAAGACCCTGCTACCATTATTTATATATGAAATATATCATTAAAACCCTAAAATAAAAGAAAAATAACTATTACCTGAAATATAGCTGAGAACCAAAGAAAGAAAGGCCTCTGAGCTGCTAAGAGATTAACCCTGCATACCCTGAAGACAAGATAAAGTTCCTCCCTTGTAACCGATGCAGTACTGACCCCTAAAAAGTGCTGATGGAGTGAAGAGACAGAACAGAGTTCATGCACCAGCATGCAAAACCTTATTTTCCAGAAAAGCCTTACAGAGTCTCTTTAGTCTTACTTCATTTCCAAAGCATGTCATTTTTGAAACAGATTCATTAGTACATTCATCTCATTAAAAATAGAAAATGAGGAAGGGGAAGAAAGCTGCTAAAATCAGATGCAAAGTAAGATTAAAAACTAAAAACACCACAAAACAGAAGCCCAGGAGGCTAAGCCAGTCACACTAGGGTAAGTGGTCCTCCATGTTCCAATGAGCTCTGAGGGTATCTGTACACTTTAGCATCTGAATCATGACTCCCCTAAAATTTTCTTTTTTTTTTTTCCCCTAAAATTTTCAAAGAGGGTTAAATTTTGTTTACTTTAGAAAGTCAAGAAAATATGTGTAAAGTTCTAGAAAGACTGCAATCCTAAATGTTTATAAGTTTAAAAGTTTCAATGCTTATGGGACAATTCATCAACTATTTAGCACTGATTAATTCCTTTTTTAATAATTTTATTTGTCTTATTTATTATTTAGTTAGTTTTGGCTATGCTGGGTCTTTTCTTGCTGCTTGGGCTTTTCTGTAGTCGTGGCAAGAGTGAGCTACTCTCTAGTTGCAGTATGCGGGCTTCTCATTATGGTGGCTTCTCTTATTGCAGACCACAGGCTCTAGGGCACACAGGGTTCAGAAGCTGTGGCAAATGGGCATAGTAGTTGCAATTCCTTGGCTCTAGAGCACAGGCTCAATAGTTGGGGTGCACGGGCTTAGTCGCTCTGCGGCATGTGGGATCTTCGCAGACCAGGGATCAAACCCATGTGTCCTGCATTGGCAGGAGGATTCTTTACCACTTAGCCACCAGGAAAGCTCTGAATAATTTCACTGGTTATTTTCAACAAACTATTAATTGATTAATTTGACTGATTAATTTCAACAAATGATTACTGAGAATCCATTACACAGACAGTATCATCTGGTGTTAAAGAGAGTCACAAAAGGGGCCTGCCCTCCAAGATTCAGAATACACAGGCAAAACAGATTTCTGAACTCTAATAAGGTTTTGTTTCATGTCATGATAGAGGAAATAAAGTGGGGTGAATTAGTTTCTTATTGCTTTACAGAGACTTCATGGAGGAGGCAACATCAGAGTTAGGTCTTAAAGAATTGGGGTAGGAGAAGAAAATTCAGCATTGCACACAGATGGCATGGCATGACTTTTAAGTGGATATTAAAAGTCCACTTAAAAGACTGCAATTGCTCAGTAGGGCTGGAACATAAGGGAATCAGCAGATGAGGGGCACTAGAACCTTGTGATGCTTCATATAGCTGAGGATATATCATATATATCTCAAGTAGTACTGTAAACTTACTGGAATCTCTGTATCTAAATATTTAGCTATAAATTCTACAATTCTCAAATATGGTGGAGGGTTTTGGCTCCCTTGAAAGGTTAAGAAAAGGTGGCAAGAATACACAGAAGAACTATACAAAAAAAGATCTTCACGACCCAGATAATCATGATGGTGTGATCACTCACCTAGAGCCAGACATCCTGGAGTACAAAGTAGAGTGGGCCTTAGGAAGCATCACTATGAACAAAGCTAGTGGAGGTGATGGAAATCCTAGAAGATGATGCTGTGAAAGTGCTGCACTCAATATGCCAGCAAAGTAGGAAAACTCAGCAGTGGCCACAGGACTGGAAAAGGTCAGTTTTCATTCCAATCCGAAAGAAAGGCAATGCCAAAGAATGCTCAAACTACCATACAATTGCACTCATCTCACACACACTAGCAAAGTAATGTTCAAAATTCTCCAAGGCAGGCTTCAACAGTACATGAACCGTGACTTCCAGATGTTCAAGCTGGAGGAAAAGGCAGAGGAACCAGAGATCAAATTGCCAACATCCGCTGGATCATCAAAAAAGCAAGAGAATTCCAGAAATACTTCTGCTTTGTTGACTATGCCAAAGCTTTTGACTGTGTGGATCACAACAAACTGCGGAAAATTCTTCAAGAGATGGCAATATCAGACCCCCTGACCTGCCTCCTGAGAAATCTGTATGCAGGTCAAGAAGCAACAAGTAGAACTTGCTGGAACAACAGACTGGTTCCAAACTGGGGAAGAAGTATGTCAAGGCTGTATATTGTCACCCTGCTTATTTAACTTACATGCAGAGTACATCATGAGAAATGCTGAGCTGGAGGAAGCACAAGGTGGGATCAAGATTGCTGGGAGAAATATCAATAACCTCGGATATGCAGATGACACCACCCTTATGGCAGAAAGTGAAGAACTAAAGAGCCTCTTGATGAAAGTGAAAGAGGAGTGTGAAAAAGTTGGCTTAAAACTCAACATTCAGAAAACTAACATCACAGCATCTGGTCCCATCACTTCATGGGAAATAGATGGGAAAACAGTGGAAACAGTGACAGACTTTATTTTGGGGGGCTCCAAAATCACTGCAGTTGGTGACTGCAGCCATGAAATTAAAAGACATTTGCTCCTTGGAAGAAAAGTTATGACCAACCTAGACAGCATATTAAAAAGCAGAGACATTACTTTGCCAACAAAGGTCCGTCTAGTCAAAGCTATGGTTTTTCCAGTGGTCATGTATGGATGTGAGAGTTGGACTATAATGAAAGTTGAGCGCCAAAGCTGTGGTGCTGGAGAAGACTCTTGAGAGTCCCTTGGACTGCAAGGAGATCCAACCAGTCCATCCTAAAGGAAATCAGTCCTGAATGTTCATTGGAAGGACTGATGCTGAAGCTGAAGTTCCAATACTTTGGCCACCTGATGCGAAGAACTGACTCATTGGAAAAGACCCTGATGCTGGGAAAGATTGAGGGCAGGAGGAAAAGGGGACGACAGAGGATGAGATGGTTGGATGGCATCACCGACTCAATGGACATAAGTTTGAGTAAACTCTGGGAGTTGGTGATGGACAGGAAGGCCTGGGGTGCTGCAGTCCATGGGGTTGCAAAGAAATGGACATGACTGAACAACTGAACTGAACTGATTAAAGTTCTGGCCCTAGATCCTCAAAGAAAACACCAACAGTCTGACTGTTGTGTGTGTTGGCAAGCAGAGCAGCAAAAGAAATAATGTTTGGTGTCACTGCCAAAGCAGCAGCTCCCCAACAAACAATGCGACTATGCCTACCATCAAAACTGTAACCCACCTTACCCCTTCTTCTCTTCTCTGGGTCTTACCTCCTGTCCCTTCCTCTGGTACTTCATATCATATCAACTAGTCCCTCTCACAACATTCACTCTCCCAGTCTAAGGTTCCTTCTCACACAGGTTCTAATTTAACACCACTTTGAAAAAAAATAAAGTTCCTTAATCCTGATTTCTCTTTTCAGCTTCTGAAAAGAATTGTTTATATGGGCTCTCTCTCGTTCCTCATCTCTCATTCATACTCCAACTGACTCTTTTCTGGCTTCTGCACTCACCATTCTACAGACACTACTCTTTCCAAGATCACCAATGATCTCATGGCTGAATTCTGGTGTCTAATTCCAAACCATCACTAAATCCTATCACTTTGCCTCATAATTATATGTAATCCAGATGTAAATATCCCCACATGCAGCCTATTCTCACTCTGTGCCAACTCTGACTCTGGGTACACCATCTCTTCCCATTCTCTGGGAAGAATCTGATTACACCACAGCAAACTAGATTTTATCTAAAATGAAATCTTTCCTTTTATAGAAAAAGAAAACATGAAGAAGGTCTACAACATTTAGAAACACTGTAACACAAATGGAGGAGGTCAGTTCTTTGATCTCCCTTTAACACTCATTGTCTCTCCTAAACTGTTAATCACTGGATCCCTCTGGATCCCTCCCTCTCTTCTACCTCCCAAAGCTTTAAGCCTCCAAGGCTCTTCTCCGCTTGGCCCATCTCAGGTCGCACTCTCAATTCTCACACAGAAATTAGCCCTCTTCTAGCTCTGGCCTTCTGGCTTTTTTGATTGCCTCCATCCAGCCCCATTCCCAGTTCCCTAAGCAGGGATTCCACTTCCAGAACCCAGTCTCATACCAGCTGCTCAGCACTCATATTCTGCTGTTAAATATGAGGATATTATTGGGCATGTGTGCAACATGTAGAGTTTTCTGTTTTCTCCAGTCATGATAAGAAAGAAATGCAACTCTACACAAGCCAAAGCCATATGCAATGGTGGCTATTTTTTTCTAACCTCCATTCACAGAAGTGTTAACCTTCCCCAAAACTGTAGTCCACATTGAGATCTGATTTCAGGCTCTTGACAAAGGTGGAATGCTTTGGTTCATTATCTTGCATAAATTCATTCAACAAATAATTGAATGGTGGCTCAGTGGTAAAGAATCTGCCTGCCAATGCAAGAGACGCGGGTTTGATCCCTGGGTTGAGAAGATCCCCTGGAGAAAGAAATGGCAACCCACTCTGGAATTCTTGCCTAGAAAATCCCATGGACAGAGAAGCCTGGTGGGCTACAGTCCATGGATTCTCAAAGAGTCAGAAACAACTTAGCGAATAAACAACAACAATATTGCAGGCATTATTTGAAGCATTTAGGATACATAACAAATTTGAAAACTTCTGCTCTCCTAGAACCTTACCACTTTATATTCCTAGTCAAAATGAAAATGTTAACATTTGCTTGGTTTTGTACCTTATAGAATATACTCATATATCTTTTGAGTCTTTTACTTAATATTTTTGTGAGATTAAACATAGTGTAATACAATGCCCTTTAAATAAATTCACCCACACGATTAGAGTAACCCATCACTGCTTTATTTGATGCAGAGGAAAGGGATTAAAGCATGCCATTTTGACTAATGCACATTACAGTTAACAAATATGTCAGAGAACCTTTCACTTCTGCAAAATAAGGCCTCACTACTCCCTCTGTATAGCTGGAGTCAAAAATCGTTTCCTACCTAGACTAGGTATTCAATACATATTTTTGGATGGTTGCACTAATCTTTTGTACCTGATTCTCCCTCTCTCCCCCTCCCCTCTTACACACACACACACACACAGATTACCTTTCTTAAAAATATAAAATGAACTAAATTGGAATTTAGGAAAATTATTTTCTAAAACTGGTTATGTTAAAATCTACTGATGTCCTATGAGAGAGTCTGTCTATACTTAAGTTCCCATCCTTTACCTGAAGCTACATCATTAGCATTTCTGAGGTCATGAGGAATTCCTTAGAAGCATTTAATAACAGTAGTTGCCTCTGGGGAATGAGGACTTTCATGCTGTGTGATATAATTCATAGAATTCAGCAATATTTATATTTAACATATATATTTATATAACTTTTGTATGTTTTAAAAATCAAGTTTTAAAGTAATTTCTGAAAACTCTTCTAATAGCTATATATATGTATATGTATGATAATTTCACCATCCCCTAACATTGACCACTTATGTTGATTCAATCTGAAGAAACCTCAGTAACTTTTTCTCCATTCTAAATCAAATACTAGTCTCATCACTGATAATTCACTTAGAAGAGGCAAAGGAACACAGAAAACCTGAAATCTGCAGTGTAAAAATCAGCATACACACACAGTCACACCACAGACACAGCACAAGCATCAGATAGGGAGGGGAAAAAAAGGTTATTACAGTCATTCTGAATAACTACTTAGCTAATAAAAGAAAATCTGAAAAAAAAAGAAACCAAACACCTCACAAAGAAAAATGGACCATCACAGTAACTCTGACCACTGTAATCCCACACCTTCCCCTAGTCAGCACTGTATCACACACCTAACCTGCAATTCTCTCAGGCCAACATCTCCTAATAAACTCCTCCAGTCCAGAGGCTCCTGGTGCAGTCTCTGCATTTACACTGCACACCACAGACACTAGCTTAGAAACAAGATCAAGGGCTTTGGGGCTGAGAATCAAGAACATTAATTCTAGGGTCAAAACAAGGCACCATGAAGCACAGTAATACTGGAAGAGCTCACAGATGACTAACCCTCAACAGTTAACAAACTACAGACAAAGATATTTTTAAAAAATCTAAGTATTTCACAATTGTAATCAAATTGTCAAAACACAAAGAGAGAATCTTGAAAGCAGCAAAAAAGAAGTGACTTGTCATATACAAATGGCATTCAATAAAAAAATACTAATAAAAAAAATAAAAAAATAGCTGATTTGCCATCCAAAATATTTAGGCCGTAAGGCAGCAGGTGGGCAATATTTAAAGCCCTGGAAGAAAACAATTGTCAGCCAAGAATTCTGTAACTAGAAATACTGTCCTTCAAGAATGAAGGAAGAGAAATTATATAAGATAAGCCCAGATAGACAAAAGTTAAAGGAGTCTGTTACCCCAAGACTTGCCCTACAAAAAATGCTCAAGAGACTCCTTTGAGATGAAATGAAAGGACACTAGACAGTAATTCAAAGCTACATGAATAAAGAAAGAACACTGATAAAAGCAACTGCATAAGCAAATATAAAAGCCAGTAGTTTTGTACTTTTGGTTGCGTGCATGCTAAGTAGCTTCAGTCATGTCTGACTCTTTGCAACCCTATGACTACAGCCTGCAGGCTCTTCTGTCCATGTTCTATATGTTTTAAAGGACAAATGTATAAAACTATAATTATAAATCTATGCTAATGGGCAGACAATGTATAACAATGTAATCAGTAGTGATAACAATATAAGGGGGAAGGAATAAAAATGTATAGGAGCATATACAGTGTTTAAACCCTACTGAAAACTTTTTCAATACTAAGTTGGTACTGGACTTCCCTGGTGGTCTAGTGGTTGGGAGTCCACGTGACAATGCAGGGGACACAGATTTGATCCCTGGTCTGGAAAGACTCCACATGGCGCAGGGCAACTAAGCCTGTGAGCCACAACTGCTAAGCCCATGCACCTAGAGCCTGTATTCTGCAACAAGAGATGGTCCTGCTCACCACAGTCAGAGAAAGCCCAAGTGCAGCAATAAAGACCCAACACAGTCAATAAATAAATAAATTAATTTGGTTTAATTTTTAAAAAGAGATACTAAGATAGCTTAAACAACAAAGCGAAAGTGAAGTCGCTCAGTCATGTCCAATTCTTTGCGACCCCATGGGCTGTAGTCTACCGTGGCTCCTCTGTCCCGGGGATTTTCTAAGCAAGAGTACTGGAGTGGGTTGCCATTTCCTTCTCCAGGGAATCTTCCCAACCCAGGGGTCGAACCCAGGTCTCCCACATTACAGGAAGACGCTTTACCTTCTGAGCCACCAGGGAAGCCTAAAACAAGGCCTCACTGTATAACACAAGGAACTAGATTCAATATCTTGAAACAACCTATAATGGAAAAGAATCTGAAAAAGAATTCATACATAAAAATCTTTATATACATAAGAATTTATATATGTAAATCAACTATACTTCAATAAGTTTTTTTTAGCTTAAAAAAGATATCAAGGCAGATAAAGACTGTCAAGTGAATTATGGAAAATAATAATATTATAGAAAATCCAAGATAACTGTAAGCCTTACCGCCTACTTACTGGCCTAAACAACAAAAATATACTAACCTGGGATGTTCTGGTATATTCTTCATATAGTCTGTCATATTCTTTACTCTTTTCCTGATACTGAGAGTGATACTCCTGCAGTTTTTTACCGACAGCATCAATATTATCTTCTTTTACCAACTGATCCTATATAGGTAAACAAAAGAAATGAAGAATGCCAATATTTCTAAAACATGGGTTTTTCCACAACTATTTATTTTTAAATTGTATTTCTGCTGTAAGTTTAAGCTACTGTATTAGTATCAAGTATGGGAAACCACTAAATCCTTTTGTTAACACTAAGATCAACCTCTTAAGATCACATCAAAATAGGTAATACTTAAAATTGTTTTAATGAAATATAAATAGGAAACAAACATTTTTTTATTTTTTAATATAAATTTATTTAATTGGAGGCTAATTACTTTACAATATTGTATTGGTTTTGCTGTACATCGACATGAATCCGCCACGGGTGTACTCATGTTCCCCATCCTGAACGCCCCCCTCCCACCTCCCTCCCCATACCCTCCCTCTGGGTTATCCCAGTGCACCAGCCCCGAGTATCCTGTATCATAAAGTTAACAAACACATGCAACAAGATATTAAGGAATAGTAGTCACAAAATAAGTTCTAAACATATCTTAAATCTTAAGTAGGAAAATTTAAGCATCTAGCATTTCTTCTTTTTTTTTTCCTAATAAACCTGGTAAGTTAGAATCAAATGATGTTGTTAAATAATGACTTGCTGATTAGCTATTAAGAGCCTGTGTAACCACAGGACTTCCCTGGTGCTCCGGTAGTTGACTTTGCACTTCCACTGTAGGAGTATGGGTTTGATTCATGGTCAGGGAAATAAGATCCCACATGCCACAGAGCACAGCCAAAAAAAAAAAAAATCCCAAACTTATGTAATATACCTACCTGTTGGTATCTGGACACTGGGTACATCAGTTTCACATCAAGTTTGGGATTGTACTGGGCAAGAGATTCATGATGATAGTGGCTAATGAGCTCCACCACAGAATTAAATGTCAGAGGATCAGAAAAGCCATATTTACCATCTCGATGATAAATCTTTATTAGCTTATTATTGCCTCCCTTCCTGTGAACAACAAGACATAACTGTAGATTTTTTTTTCCCAAAAAATTCCGTTGAAGTACTCTTTCACTTGGAGATATGAAAGCTTGGTGTCACATTGTAAACAAGTTTTATTATGTTAACAAGACTGGAATGGGTGAAAAGGCATATATTATATGTGTAGAAGTATACATATTATTTTTACAATTATTTCTTCTGTCTGTAAAGTATCTTGGTTACTAAAGGTCAACATACACAACTTTCAGTATCAACAAATTTAACAAAAATAATCACTAAAACAAACTAAAACAAAAGTAAAGTGTATCTTTTGTTTATTTTCTGAACCACTTTTTTTACTGTAAATTCTGTATCAAGAAGAACAGAGACAATCTCTTCAGGATCTAAAGATATGTGGTAGTGTGTCTCTGGAGGGACACAGAAGCAATCTCTATATGAAGAGGGTGATAACCATTTGTCACACATATACCAACACAACACTCATGGTTTTATTGTTAATGCACAAACATAATTAAGCTCCTTGAATGATTTATAACTGAGTAATTAATCCAGCACCCTACACTACTTTGTCTTTTAGATTCACTTATAATACTTGGAAAGACTATTTATTTAGGCATCACAATATGTAAATGATTCAACTGTCATTCAACTGTTTTACAAAGTATAGCTTTTGAAGAGCCATTTATATTAGATGCTTGAATACTTTAGACCACTTTTGTTTACTGAGACATATCCAATGGTCCCTTAAAAGATAATTTATAACCAAAGCTTAAAAATGGCCATGTTTTGCAAGTCCCCTAAGGTATAATCTAAAAGCAGAGCAGACTGATTCATTATATCATAGCAAAATACTGCACAATTCTCACTCAACTGTTCTTATAGCAGCATACCGACTTAATGGGGGGAAAATATGCTTCTTTATCTCTTTATGCCATGCCATTACACATGATAAATGAAGCACTGGGATTTGTAAAAGGTCAAACACAATAGGTTTGAATCCGTGGACGATTTAAATGTAATGCTTAGATGGTCAGTTTAGATGGATGAAGAACTATCCTATAAAACGTTACAGTAGAAGGACCACCTAATCATAAGCAGTTTCTATAGGTGTATTCCCATGCATACAGCCATGGAGGGTATGGGTAATGCCAGCTGCTCTTTCTGCTAGAGGAAAACTAGAAGGTACTTATTCATTCAAAAAAACTTTTTGCACATCTATTATATGTCCAGACTGTATGAGGCACAGTGGACACAGTGATAAACAGGCCAGATACAGTCCATGCTCTCACAGAACTTCCAGTTTAGGAACAGGTGGAACATATCCCCATTTTTATAAAGAGGATAAAGAATTTTTCACTAAGATAGAACACAAAAATAAACAACTAGATATATCATCTGGTAATAGGTCCTTTAGAAAAAAAAAAACAGAGCCAAGGAAAAAGATTATTCTGGGGGTGGAGAAATGGCTACTTCATATATGCTGCACAAGGAAAATCACTCTGCTCAGGCGACGTTTAGCGGAGTCCTAAATGATGGGAGCAGTCTGGCACAGCAGATATCTGGGGGAGAAGTTTTCCAGACAGGGGATAGCAAGTACAAAGCGCCTGAGGTAGAAGCAAGCTGGGCATGTTCCAGGAACAGCAATGAGGTCAGCATTGCTGGAGCTAAAAAAAGCAAAAAGGAGAGTAGTAGGAAGCAAAGTAAAAGGAACCTGGATCATATAATAGCCTGTAGATCACTGTAATGGCTTTTGCTTTTGCTGACTAAGATGGGGAACACAAGAAAGTCTGAGCAGAATGACATCATCTATTTTGTGTTTTACAAGGCTCATTCTAGCTGCTAAGTTGATAAGACCATTCAAAATAGGCAGAGGTAGAAGTAGAAAGGTCAGCTGGGAGACTAGTAAAATAATCTAGGCAAGACATGATGGTGTCTTGGACAAGGGTAGTAGCTGTGGAGATACTGAGAAATGGTGGGATTCTGAATATATGCTGAAGATAGAGTTGACAGGATGCGCTGTGGCCTAGATATGGGCATGAAAGGGGACAAAAGTAAAGATGATCTCATGGTTTTTATCTTAAGCAGTCAGAATGGAATTGTCATTTATCAGAAAGAAGGAGGATATATATAAAAGGAACATGTTTAAAGAGGAAAAAAGCACTTTAACTTTAGATTTGTTAACGTTTGAAATGCCCAGTGAACATCCAAGAGCAGAGGATCCTGCAGCCTACGTAAGGAATCTAAAGTTCAGGAGCAAGTTCTGGGCCAGATGTATAAAATCAGGAGTTGTCAGCCTATAGATGTTATTTGAAGATGAACATAGTTGAATAAGAGAAAAGGTCTGAGGTCTAAGTCCCGGGGTACACCAATGTTTAGTGGTCAGGGAGATGAGAAAGGAAACCAAGATAGAGCAATTAATGAAGTAAACAGTATCTTAAAACCCTGTTTTTTAAAAAAGCATTTTGTCAAAGAGGATAGGATCAACTGGGTAAATGATCTTGGGGTTTGGCAAAGCAGAGATCACTAAGGGGTCCTGACCAAATGGTGTCAATAGAATGGTAAGGATGGAAGACCGATTGGAATGGATCAAAGAGAATGAAAGAAGAGGAAGAAGAAATGCCTACAGACAACTGTCTTGAGGAATACTGCTGTAAATGGAAGCAGAGAAATAGGGAAACAGCTGAAAAGAGAGTCAAAGGAATTTTCTTTCTTTATTATTCTTAAGTGAAAGATTGTAAAGCATATTTATATTATTATGGGAATGGCTCAGTAGAGACAAAAACTGTTGATCCATAAGAAAGAACAAAATAATTCCTAGGGTGATTCCTTGAGTAGGTTAGAGGGATGGGATGAGATGGGATCTCATCCACAACGGGATCCTGGACAAGGAAATGAACAGTCATCACTGGAACAGGAGAAAGGCAGAGTATTCACATTCATGTTGATGGCTGTAGCAACAGGAGCATGATGGAATTAGATCTCTTCTAACTGCTTCCATACCCTCAGATAAACAGGAAGCAACTTCTTTAGTTAAAAGGGAGGGATGTGGGTTGTTGATCTGAAGAGAAAAAAAGAACATGTGAAATTATTATCTAGGAAAAGTAAGAGAGCAAATGGGACTGTGAAAATGTAAATTCAGCGGGGCAGTACTAAATGCCCACTTAAGATTGGCAGTCACAACCCAACTCATTGGAAAAGACCCTGATGCTGGGAAAGACTGAAGACAAAAGGAGAAGGGGGCAGTAGAGGATGAGATGGTTAGACAACATCACCAACTCAATGGATATGATGAACTTTCACAAACTCTGGGAGATAGTGGAGGACAGACGAGACTGGCATGCTGCAGTTCATAGGGTGGTAAAGAGTTGGATCCCTGGAGTAGGAAATGGCAACCCACTCCAGTATTCTTGCCTGGAAAATTCCACGGACAGAGGAGCCTGGTGGGCTGCAGTCCATAGGGTCGCAAAGAGTTGGACATGACGGAGCATACACACATTCATAAAGAGTTGGACAGGACTTAGTGACTGCACAACAGTCTGCATGATGTATTTTTCTCCACATTCAGCTGCCCGGGTATAGGCAAAAAACAGATGGAGAGTTGAATTTAACAAGTGTTGGAATATATCAATATTTAGACGACTACTACAAGGGAGAGAGGCACAAGTCTGGAGAAAGGATATACTCAACAAGGTTATTTTAATATTAGACTGTTAACTTTAAAGAGAGAAGGAAGTAAAGACATGAAGGAACTGAGGAATAGTGGGTTTTTAATTATGTCTCTCCCATGCTGTAACCTTCTTAACAGAAGAACATTGCTACTCCTCCTTACATCCTAGCACCTGGTCCAATGCCGGCATATATCAGATTCCTAAAGATTTGTTAACTATCCAGATTTTCTACTATAAATACCATTTGCTGATTTTTTTAAATGGTAACTGAATTGAAAAAGCTCTACTTCTTCTCACCTATTGTCTGCAGTCTGATCTCACGCTCTTTTCTCTCATTTGAGGGTCACCAGTGACTTTTTACCAAATTCGGACTCTGCTCTCCCCCTCTATCCCAGGCTCAGATTCTTTGCAGTGACTGAAATTTCCACACTCCCTTTCTTTCCTCTACTCCCACTTCCTTCTTAATATTTCATACTTCTATGACTTCTGTGACATTACTCTTTTCTTTCAACCTCTTAATTGTTCTTTCTCTGCCTCCATCCTGCTGCTACACAGTTTATTCCCTAAAAAAAATTTGCCTTCAGTCCTCCACCCTTTTTTTCCTATATAAACTCTTTCCTTAAAATTCCAATTATTCTATGTAGATATGTACCTGAATCTTTTTCTGGCCCTATATTCTCCCTTAAGCATTAAACATAAATTTCTAGCTGTACTCTAGATATATTTTTACCTGGAAGTTCTGAAGCAGCTAAAAATCAACTGCTCCTGACTCTCCTATTTCTATAAATGGCACATTCATTCTAAGCCCAGCAGGCTCAAACCACAGTCACTTTTAACTCCTCCGTAACCTCATACCTTTTCTATTATCAAATCCCTTTAGCTCTCAGCTCAACATTGCCTCTTACTTTGATTCTCAACTCCTTTCCTAGAGCCACAATCCTAGGTAATCGTGTATTCAATCTTTTGATCATGTCATTGCCCTGCTTAAAACCCTTTATTAATTTTTTTTTTTTTTTTGCACTTAGAAATAAAGTTCAAATTCCTTACCATGGCTCATTAGGCTCTTTGCATCTGGCTCTTTCCCACTTTCAACTTCATCTCCTACTACTCTGATTCACACTGAAAGCAGGAACATCAGTGTCTGCATTTATTGGATTCACCAGATCTTTCAAAAATCAGTGTCTTTGCGTTTTCTGTTCCCTCTCCTGGGAACACTTTTCTGGCCAGCTCTTTATAATACTTCAGTTTTCCGAGGTCATATCCTCAGAGAGGCTCTCCTCAAAACTTGGTGAAATTCTTTTCCTCATATTCTGTTATCATATAACCTTATGTATTCCCTACATAGCCCTTTATATACTGTGAAATTATATCTTTTCATTTTTCTAATCGAACTATAGCCGATTTATAATATTCTGTTAGTTTCAGGTGTACAACAAAGTGATTTGTTATGTCTTTTGTTTTTGGGCTGTGTCACATGGCTTACAGGATCTTATTTCCCAACCCCACAGTGAACACGTAGAGTCCTAACCACTGGACCACCAGGGAACTATTTCATTTTTTTTTTTTTTTTGGTTTCTTTTGTCTCCCTCTCCCTGACTATAACCAACCCCCAAATATAAACACTATAGATAAGAAACCATTTTTGGCTTGTCCAGTATTTTCTTTTCCTGGAACACTGTGGGCACTTAATAATATTAAATGATTAAAGAATAAACCTAATTCTAGAACATCATTCCCTCTCAATTCATAACAGCCATCTAACTCCTTACTAGTCTCTATCCTTTTTTATTTTTTCTATTCAAACACAGTCTAACTGTAAAACATCCCCATTGAAAAATGAAATGGTTCCCCCTGCCTCCATACAATATTAAACACAAATTCCTAAGTTTAGAATTCAAGGCCCTCTTCAACATGACCCTTTCCAACTTTCTGACCCCTGCTACTTTTCCCTCTTCAAATGTTACTCTCTAGCCAAATGGAATTGCATCTCACAGAACAGAACTCTACAGTTTCTCACCTCCAAATCTTTGTTTCTGTTGCTACCTAATCCTGCAACCTCCTCTCTAACTTTCTGCATATTCAAACCTGTTAGGAGGTAACTATGAAATATCAAGCCAGAAAATGGTGGCTTAGATTTGGATGGTAGACAAGTGTGAAGAGATTATGGATACAGATTTGGAGGTAGAGTTGGCAGGGGTTGTTTAATGACAGATTGGATGTGAGGAAAAAAAAGATTTTGTGACTCGAGTAGCACAAAATAGTGGTAGTAATGGAGATGGTGGTTCTGTTTCTGAAAAAAAAGGGAACACTAGAAGAGAAACAGTTTGGGTAGGGGGAGCTGCATTAGAAATCAAGAATTCTGCTTTGACTATATTAAAATTAGTATGTGCTCTAGTTATCTGAGTGGCAACTGGATATATGCATCTGGAATTCAGAAGGTCAGAGCTAGAAGATAAGGTTTATGAATCATCACTATGAAGATGTACATTAAAGCCATGGGACAGGACAAGCTCACCTTGGGAGAATGAATACTCACTCTTGGGAGAAGAGAATGAAGCCCAGTTCTGAGCCCTGGAATAATCTCAAATGAGTTAGGAAGAACATTAGGAGAGTGTGATGTCAGAACAGCCAAGACAATAAACGGTTTCTAAGAAGACATGTCCATGACTAATGCTGCTAAGAGGTCAGAAAGGTAAGGAGAGAGAAGTGGCCATTGGACTAGCAGTCCGTGAACAGCAGTAGAGACAGAAGCCTGACTGGAATGGGAAAAAATTATGTTGAATGAATCACTGCAGAACATGGATTATTCCTCAGCACAGCTTAAGTCCTAGCTTAATTAACTTCTTAATGTCTTTACCAGAAGCTGATATATAGTAATCCCAAATTTCTAGGATAAAATATGGGATTATTTTTCCTAAAGATGCTAGGCTGGAAAGGCGACAAAGAAACAAATAAGTCTGAGTTTGAACCTGTCCTCTGACACTTACAAGCTAAGTGTCTTTAGGACAAGTTTCTTAACCAACTTAAGCTTCAGTTGCTTCATCTATAAAATGGAAATATTAATGGTATTAATGATACCTTCCTCATAAGGTTGTTTTGATATAGATACTGCATGTAAAATGTACAAGGAAGTTGTTATCGTTGCCATTATTCTTTAGACAGTCCCTTTTTAAAAAACAAAACAGAATGCAAGACCTTATTGTCCTTGTTGTTTAGTCGCTAAGTGATTTCCAACTCTTTTGTGATCCCATGGACTGTAGCCTGCCAGCCTCCTCTGTCCATGGGATTTCCCAGGCAAGAATACTGGAGTGGGTTGCTATTTCCTTCTCCAGGGGATTTTCCCAGCCTAGGGATCAAATCCACATCTCCTGCATTGGCAGGCAGATTCTTTTATTGTCCTTAGGCTATGTTAACGGTTAAAACTAAATGTAGAAATATCTAATATAGTTTCCCTAATCTGTTTAATTATACATCCCATCTTTGTAAATATAGACTGATACATCCACCTTATGAGATTCTAATATGCCCACACGGATGGCATGAAAATTGTCTTATTTATGTTGAGTTTTACTCTCTGAAGTCTAGATTAAGGAAAACAATAGAGTTATTGGAGGGGTGGATTCCCAGCATATCATTAATAACTTTAGGCTGTGCCCATGACTTCTACTTAACTCATAAGGTCAACAGTATACATCTTACTTCATCATATTTAGGGATTTTAAGGCTTTTTGTTTTACTGCTATATAAAAATAAAAATTGTTGCCTTTTTAGTATTAATTTAAATATTTAAATGTGTAGGAAAAAGATAGTTAGCCAAACAACTAAAATTATGTATCTAAATTAAATAAAAATATGAAGAAATTTGTATATAAAGATTTAAATAAAATACAGGAATCTTTGTATACCAGAAATAAATCATGCTAGTAGAACACTAGACAAAATGCTGAAAAATACTCACCGCAAGGTCAAAGTGTAATCTCCCTGCATTTTGGTTGAGGCATCTCTGACCAAGAAGGTACCATCTGGCATGTCCCGCAATTTGTCATTTACCTCCTCCCTGAAGAAAGGAATTATAGGAAAAAAAAAATTTTTTAATGTAAGTGTTGGTTGTTTTCTTCACATATTATCACTAAGACTAATTGGGAGGTGGGGTCTAAGATTATAGAATCCTGGGGGCTGTCAGAGGTCATTTAGTTCCTCCCCTAGATATGCTTTTGTTTTGATTTTTGGTGTTTTGCAATCCCAGGATGAGTATTTGATTTTTAAACTCTTCCAGGTTTCAACTGTCTGTAGGGAATACCTGTTTCCATTAAGCCTTTAGGGCTTCCTTAGGCAGGTATGAACTTGTAGAGTGTCAGAAAAAAACAGCAGCTGTTTAGAAAGATTAAGTTTAAACAACAGTGGCAGCTGGGTCAGATCAGAGTGGGGATAATTTACTCAGTTCACAATCTTTCAATAATATTCTCCAATTTGAATTTATACTGACAAAAAATTTCTTCTGCAGAGATGGTTTAGGACTTTAAGGAACAACACTAGAAGACTCAAAGAAAATGGCAGGACATAAAAGAAACTTGAGTCACAGAACCACATGGTCTTAAAATATAAATTAAGTAGTATGTAAATATAGTAGATCCTTTTTTTGTACACTGCTAAAATTTAAATTTTATGTTTAATATCAAATATATTAAGTCTTTTTCAAAAAATTAAATACAGAATTACTGTATGACCCAGAAATTCCACTTCTGGGTATATGCCCAAAGAACTAAAAGCAGAATCTTGTACATTTATACACCAATGTTCATAGCAGCATTATTCACAATAGCCAAAAGCTGGAAATAACTCAAGTATTCATCAAAGCCAAATGTCCATAAAAATGAATAAATTCAAATGTGGTAGGTATATATAATGGAATATTACTCAGCCTTAAAAAGGAAATTCTGACACATGCTATAACATGGATTAACCTTGAAGACATTATGCTAAGCGAAACAAGTCAAACACAAAGAACAAATGTTACATGATTCCACTTATATGAGGTACCTAGAAAAGTCAAATTCACAGAAAGAGGAGGCAGGTGCTGGGGAAAACAGAAGGAAAAGTGAGTTAGTGTTTAATGAGTACAGAGCTCACTTTGGGAAGATGACACTTTCAGAGATGGAGGGTGGGGAAGGATGAACAATAATGTGAATGTACTTTATGCCACTGAGCTGTACATCTTTAGATGGTTAAAATGATATGGAAAAAAAATAAATGAGTGCTACTTTGGTAATAGGAAAGTACAGACAAGAGAAAGAGAAGGACAAGCATATTGAGGAATACAGAAGCAACTTGAAATCTGATTTGGCAAAAGTAGATATAACTTTTTAAAAACAAGAAAATACAATATTTGAATTTAAAATATATATACGTATTTATCTATAAAATATAGATGTATCTTTTTTTTCTCTCTACATTCAGAGTTTTCCAAAACCACATTTTACCCAAAAAGCAAATCTGTCCTAGAGTCCTGTTTCTCAAAAGGAGGTGAAGAGACATAAAAATCAACTGGGAGGTTATAAATGCAGATTCCTGAACCCTACTCCATTGATTTTTATGTGTGAAAACACTGAGGAACCATTACCTTAGAAACAGAAACATAGGGAAAATTAAGCATAAATATTTTATCCCAAAACACATACATCTATCCTAAATGTACGTTTCACTTATTCAGAACCCTATCCTCAATACAGTATTAAAAGTAATAACCATACATACAATTTAAAGATTATCTTGTCTTTTTTTGTGTGTGGGAAGAAAACTATTTAGAAAATTTTAAAGGTTCTCCTACACAGGTTTTTAAATGGTAATCTTTAAATGACAACTTGTGGGGCATTAAAAATATTTTTCTAAACTACTAATCTCAAGAATTATTTTTTAAACTCCATTCAACTATAATACTTAGTCTAATTACCTTGAAATATCCCCCCAGTACCATTCTGCATCCTGAAGAGAAACAGAACTGTCCTTTATTCCATTTGTAATGGCTGAAGTCATTGGCTTAGGTGGCTTTGGTGGAAGAGCTAGAAGAGAAATTAACATTATTATTTTGTAATGTAAATTATTATTTACTCTCTAATTTCCTCAAATACAGTTCATTAACCAATGTACATTAAGGTTCCAGATCATTATAAATCAAAATAGGGATTATTTTATGTTAAATGTTAAACATTTGCCAATGAAAGAATCCTTTTAGAACTCTACCAATAATTGCCTGAAAAAATGAAATATTCAAGCTATCTGCGTTTTTTTCCTTCTTATAAAATACTAACTTTTTGTTGGATGCCTTTCTCCTAGGCCAGGGTGGGGGGTAGAGAACATCTGTGCCACCCTTCTTTCAAGGTGGCACTGTGAATGAGTGGCACTCCTTTCTTCCGTGCCATCAATCAAACCCATGCTCCCTGCAGTGGAAACATGGAATCTTAACGACTGGACTGCCAGGGGAGTCCCCTCAAAATCTGTATCATTAATGCTTCCAGGTATTCACTATCAGTCCACCAGAGTGAGATGAAGTCTGTCACCCTTGCCTTAGGCAGAGGAGTGAATGAACTGCATGAATAGACATCACCCAAAACGGCTTTGAAAGCAGTAAGCCGACTCAGCTCAGTTTCCTGGTTCCCAAATATATGTATTAAAAATCTACCATATGCAAGAAAGTGTTAAATAGTGGGGATACAGACATAAGGAAGCCATGCACCTGGCCTTGAAGAGCTCACAGCGTCGTGAAGATGTTCACTGTAACGGATGTAATTAAGACTCTCCATCTGGAGGATGCCCACCTTTGTCAGGCACAATGGGGCTCCCTGGCCCTCTTGTTTCTTCGGTCCTGGCCAATCTGTCCCCTATTTTATTATTTACCAATAATCATCATGAACCATCTTGTGTCTAAATTTGAACATCACATCCTATGGCTTTTGTTTTTCACGGTATTCTCTTTCTCACTACTTTCCACAGTCTTCTCTGTACTTCATTTTTCAGTGTTTTATTTAAAAACACCAGCTAGGCACCAGAGCCTATGTAGCTGAGGGCTCAGCCGCTTGGTCAACAGGAAAAGGAGTAGGAAGGCCAGGGAAGCAGTTATTTAGCAAGCTATTCAAGTGTGTGTTTATACCTATATCTTTACAATAAAAATAAATAAATCAACAGTGTGTGAACCGTGAACTTCCAGATGTTTAACTAGAAAAGACAGAGGAACCAGAGATCAAATTGCCAACATGCACTGGATCATTGAAAAAGCAAGAGAGTTCCAGAAAAACATCTACTTTTGCTTTATTGACTATGCCAAAGCCTTTGACTGTGTGGATCACAACAAACTGTTGAAAATTCTTCAAGAGATGGCAATATCAGACCATCTGACCTGCCTTTTGAGAAATCTGTATGAAGGTCAAGAAGCAACAGTTAAAACTGGACATGGAACAACTGACTGGTTCCAAATTGGGAAAGAAGTACATCAAGCTGTATATCTGCACTGGGGTGGGGTAAACCAAGTACCAAATGAACCTGGAACATCATGTTGTGACAAAAAGTAACCAAATATTCAAAGAATGAGGGGCCATGACAAAACAACAAAGTAACCAGCTTGAAGGGGCTCCTACTACCCAATCTGGAATGATTGGATCATCAATACAAATAACAATAGTAAGGGAATATAAACCAGTAAACAAAACAGGAATCCATGTGTCCACACAGATGTAAACAAATAAATGAAAAAATAGAAAGATTAATGCAGAAGCTTTATATAATCTTGAAGGCCTTCCCACAAATGCTTATTAATCAGGAAAGTAAAAAGGTTAATATAATAGTGGAGAAACCTGGGAAACAAACCTTATTCAAGCAATCAAGGTAGCTACCAACAGTAACGATGAGATCACAGGCCACCAACAGGATGCACCAAGGACACGACGAATACACATAAACTGAATCCAGTCATAAGGAAACATGAGACAAACCAACCACGCTAGAAAAACATTCTACAAAAGAACTGGCTTGGAATCTTCAAAAACATCAAGGTCGTGAAACTCAAGAAAGACTGAGCGGCTGTTCTAGATTAGGGAAAATCTAGAGAATCATGCCAATTAAATACAACGTGTGAGTCTGGACTGGATCTTTTTGTTATAAAGGACATTACTGGGACAATGGAAAAACCTGAATGGAATCTGAGGATGAGACGGTAATAATGCATCATTGTTCATTTTCTGATTTTGATAGCTGTGAGAGTCCCTTGGACTGCAAGGAGATCCAACCAGTCCATTCTAAAGGAGATCAGCCCTGGGATTTCTTTGGAAGGAATGATGCTAAAGCTGAAACTCCAGTACTTTGGCCACCTCATGCGAAGAGTTGACTCATTGGAAAAGACTCTGATGCTGGGAGGGATTGAGGGCAAGAGGAGAAGGGGATGACAGAGGATGAGATGGCTG
>NW_011494828.1:2021370-2026303 GCF_000754665.1 Bison bison bison
GAGACAGCAGAGGATGAGATGGCTGGATGGCATCACTGACTCGATGGACGTGAGTCTGAGTGAACTCCGGGAGTTGGTGATGGACAGGGAGGCCTGGCGTGCTGCGATTCATGGGGTCGCAAAGAGTCGGACACAACTGAGCGACTGATCTGATCTCTGATCTGATTGTGGTTATGTTGGAGAAAGTTCTTATTTGTGGGAAATACAAACATGGACATCATGGACTCTCATGTCGGCAACCTACTGTAAATGGTTCTAGAAAGCAAGTTATTTCTATTGTACATTCAACTTTTTTGTAAGTTTTAGATTGCTGAAAAACTTTTTTAATTAACAAAAAAGTTAAAGATAATATTGTGGGAAAAGGGGAACAACACGAATATAAGAATGTAGTTGGTCCCCTTTCTCATACTGTATGTATTCAAAAATTAACTCAAAATGGATCAAAGACCTAAATGTTAACAGCCAAAACTATAAAACTTTTAGAAGAAAATAAGCTTGTCTTCATGACCTTGGATTAGACAATAGTTTCTTACGTATGACATCAAAAGCACAAACAAGAAAAAGTAGAAAACTGAATTTCATCAAAATTTATAATTCTGTGCTTCAAAGGACACCATCAAGAAAGTGAAAAGACAACCCACAAAATGGGAGAAAATCTTCATGAATGATATATCTGATAAAAATTGTATCTAGAACACATAAAGAACCCTTGCAACTTAATAACAAAAAATGACTAAAATTAAACATGGGTAAAGCATCTGAACAGACATCTCTCCAAAGAAGATACACAAATGGCCCACAAGCACATGAAAAGATATTCAACAGTATTAGCCATCAGGGAAATGAAAATGAAACCAATGAAATACCACCTCAAAGAAACAGATAACAACAAATGTTGGTGAGGATGTAGAGAAACGGGAACTCTCAATACACTGCTGATGGAAATGTAAAATGATGCAACTGGCTGGAAAACAGTCTAGCAGGTCCTGAAAAGGTTAAATGATGAGTCACCACATAACCCAGCAATTTGGATCCTAGCCATATATTTTAAAAGAAAGAAACCATAAAACCATACAAAAAACTGGATACAAATGTTCAAAGCTGTATTACTTACAGTAGCCAAAAACTGGAAACAACCCAAATATCCATCAAAGGTAAATGAATATATAAAATGTAGTGTGTATGTATGCGTGAATATACATACATACAAGTAAATATTATTAGGCAGTAAGAAGGAATAAAAACATGTGGTAACATGGATGAACCATGAAAACATTAGACTAAATGAAACAAAAAGCAATCATGAAAGCCATATATTGTATAATTCCATTGTCCAGAACATGAAAATCTACAGCAACAAAGTATATGGTTGTGTAGGGTTGGACTAAAGGGAGAAAGGGAATGACAGCTATGTATGCAGGTTTCTTTGAGGGCAATGAAAATGTTCCAGTTGTTTGCGGTGATGGCTACACAATTCTGTGAATATACTAAACACTACTGAATTGTATACTTTTTAAGTGGATGAACTGAATGGTATGTGAATCACATTTCAAAAAAGCTGTTATTTAAAAAAACAAATATCAGACTTCTAAAATGACTAGATGGGGAGAGCTTGCTATAATCCATTCTTTTTTTCTAAGTAGCTACTTATTTATACCTATCTTCTTTGAAAGGGATGTGGCATATAAAAGTAGCTACAGTTGGAAATATAATTTTACAGAATTTAAAATTCTTCTACTTATAAGGATTAATAGTTTAAACTTGTGCTATACAAAAGCACTGTGCTATTACTATGAAAGGTACAAAGACAAGACACTAAAAGAAATCTAGAGGGAATGACACTTAGAAACACATGACCATAATTCTCAGCAGAACAAGGCGAATACTGTAATAAAAGTAAAAGTAAGGTGCAATGAAAACACAGTAAGAGCAACTGAAACCCAGCAAAAAGAACAACTGATTCTCTCCTGGGAAAAGTTCAAACACTGGGCTTGTCAAACCAAGTCCTCACTGAACTGAATGCCATGACCAGCAGGGCCCAACAAGAACCAGTTTGGCCCAACAAGAACCAAATCACTGAAAGGAACCACAAAGACTTGCTGCTGTCTGTATTCCTTCTCTGGGGGAGCTCTATACAGAACTGAGTTGACCAGCAGCACAGGGAAGCTGCTATTTATGGATAATGACAGTTCTGTGATAGCTCCACTACCAACAAACAGATAATGACCATGTCACATCTATTACAGAGGGCTGCCCACAGCCTCCTTGTATTTTTTCTCATCTGCAGAAATATAAGTAGAATGAAACAATTACAAAGCTGTTTCTACATAAAGTTGCTAAAAGAACACAATAAGAAGGAATGAAATGCTGGCCTATTTTTACAATCTATCATCAATCCATATGTATATAACAACTATTTATTGAATACCTCCTATGTTCTAAGAGCTGGAAATATGGCAATGAACTAGATAGACACAGTCTTTATACTTATGGACTTTGTAATCCAAAAGTATAAACTTCAAGATAATTCATCACTACACCATCTTCTCACTGCTGATCATTCCATTATGTCCTCTGGAGCAACCTCCTAGATTATTCTCCCCATATTCTAATTAAATAAACTATTCTGTAACTTGAATGTCTTTCCAGAAAAGTGTTTTTTCCCACTTCTTAGCCATCTCTGAAGTTTTGCACTCCCTAAAGACACTTCTAACCTGGCAGCCCATTCTCGTGGAAGGTTGCTCATTGTCCTACATCTTGTATACTCAAGGCCTCTGTTCTTTAGCGCTCAGTTTTCCCAGAAAGCCCTCTCTTCCTTCATCCATACAACTGACATTTCCTTGACCTTCTTTTAATCTGTACTCTCATCTACTCCCATAGCTTCTATAAATAATACCTATATACTGACCCCAAAACAGTATTTCTAACTACAGCGTCTTTTCTAAATTTCTGATTATCCAACAGAAGACACCTAACATGTGTCAAGCACTGTAGCAGGCACAGTGAATCAGAACAGTACCTTTAACACTTTAATGTGCTTATAAATCACCCAGGGATACTGTAAAATACAGAACACTGATTGCTAGGTATGGGTTGGGGCCTGGAATTCCGCATTTCTAGCAAGTTCCCAGGTAATGCCAATGCTGCTAGTCTAAGCTTTTCAGTAATAAGGAACTTACAGATTCTCTTCAAAAAGTTTTTATGGAGCTAAAAAAAAAAAAAATTAGGCAAGTATAGAACAGTAGCTAAAACACAGTAGATTAAATACATGTGATTCTTCAGTCCCTCTATTAATCATTCCAAATTGGCAATAAAATACATATTTTAAGGGTGTAAGCAGCAATGGCTGGGCTTTGCTGGAACAGCTGTGAAGAGATACCCCACGCCCAAAGTAAGAGAAACCCAAGTAAGATGGTAGGTGTTGCAAGAGGGCATCACAGGGCAAACACACTGAAACCATACTCACAGAAAACTAGTCTATCTAATCACACTAGGACCACAGCCTTGTCTAACTCAATGAAACTAAGCCATGCCCGTGGGGCAATCCAAGATGGGCGGGTCATGGTGGAGAGATTTGACAGAATGTAGTCCACTGGAGAAGGGAATGGCAAACCACTTCAGTATTCTTGCCTTGAGAACCCCATGAGCAGTATGAAAAGGCAAAATGATAGGATACTGAAAGAGGAACTCCCCAGGTCAGCAGGTGCCCAATATGCTACTTGAGATCAGTGGAGAAATAACTCCAGAAAGAATGAGGGGATGGAGCCAAAGCAAAAACAATACCCAGCTGTGGATGTGACTGGTGATAGAAGCAAGGTCCAATGCTGTAAAGAGCAATATTGCATAGGAACCTGGAATGTCAGGTCCATGAATCAAGGCAAATTGGAAGTGGTCAAACAAGAGATGGCAAGAGTGAATGTCAACATTCTAGGAATCAGCAAACTGAAATGGACTGGAATGGGTGAATTTAACTCAGATGACCATTATATCTACTACTGCGGGCAGGAATCCCTCAGAAGAAATGCAGTGGCCATCATGGTCAACAAAAGAGTCCAAAATGCAGTACTTGGATGCAATCTCAAAAACGACAGAATGACCTCTGTTCATTTCCAAGGCAAACCATTCAATATCACAGTAATCCAAGTCTATGCCCCAACCAGTAACGCTGAAGAAGCTGAACGGTTCTATGAAGACCTACAAGACCTTTTAGAACTAACACTCAAAAAAGATGTCCTTTTCATTATAGGGGACTGGAATGCAAAAGTAAGCAGTCAAGAAACACCTGGAGTAATAGGCAAATTTAGCCTTGGAATATGGAATGAAGGGCAAAGACTAATAGAGTCTTGCCTAGAAAATGCACTGGTCATAGCAAACACCCTCTTCCAACAACATAAGAGAAGACTCTATACATGGACATCACCAAATGGTCAACACTGAAATCAGATTGATTATATTCTTTGCAGCCAAAGATGGAGAAGCTCTATACAGTCAGCAAAAACAAGACCAGGAGCTGACTGTGGCTCAGACCATGAATTCCTTATTGCCAAATTCAGACTGAAATTGAAGAAAGTAGGGAAAACCACTAGACCATTCAGGTATGACCTAAATCAAATCCCTTATGATTATACAGTGGAAGTGAGAAATAGATTTAAGGGCCTAGATATGAGAGATAGAGTGCCTGATGAACTATGGAATGAGGTTCGTGACATTGTACAGGAGGCAGGGATCAAGACCATCCCCATAGAAAAGAAATGCAAAAAAGCAAAATGGCTGTCTGGGGAGGCCTTACAAATAGCTGTGAAAAGAAGAGAAGCGAAAAGCAAAGGAGCAAAGGAAAGATATAAACATCTGAATGCAGAGTTCCAAAGAATAGCAAGAAGAGATAAGAAAGCCTTCTTCAGCGATCAATGCAAAGAAATAGAGGAAAACAATA
>NW_011494828.1:2026403-2027461 GCF_000754665.1 Bison bison bison
GGAAAACAATAGAATGGGAAAGACTAGGGATCTCTTCAAGAAAATCAGAGATACCAAAGGAACATTTCACGAAAAGATGAGCTTGATAAAGGACAGAAATGGTATGGACCTAACAGAAGCAGAAGATATTAAGAAGAGATGGCAAGAATACACAGAAAAACTGTACAAAAAAGATCTTCATGACCCAGATAATCACGATGGTGTGATCACTGACCTAGAGCCAGATATCCTGGAATGTGGAGTCAAGTGGGCCTTAGAAAGCATCATTACGAACAGAGCTAGTGGAGATGATGGAATTCCAGTTGAGCTATTCCAAATCCTGAAAGACGATGCTATGAAAGTGCTGCACTCAATATGCCAGCAAATTTGGAAAACTCAGCAGTGGCCACAGGCCTGGAAAAGGTCAGTTTTCATCCCAATTCCAAAGAAAGGCAATGCCAAAGAATGCCCAAACTACCGCACAATTGCACTCATCTCACACGCTAGTAAAGTAATGCTAAAATTCTTCAAGCAAGGCTTCAGCAATATGTGAACCGTGAACTTCCTGATGTTCAAGCTGGTTTTAGAAAAGGCAGAGGAACCAGAGATCAAATGCCAACATTCGCTGGATCATCAAAAAAGCAAGAGAGTTCCAGGAAAACATCTATTTCTGCTTTCTTGACTATGCCAAAGCCTTTGACTGTGTGGATCACAATAAACTGTGGAAAATTCTGAAAGAGATGGGAATACCAGACCACCTGACCTGCCTCTTAAGAAATCTGTATGCAGGTCAGGAAGCAACAGTTAGAACTGGACATGGAACAGCAGACTGGTTCCAAATAGGAAAAGGAGTTCGTCAAGGCTGTATATTGTCACCCTGTTTATTTAACTTCTATGCAGAGTACATCATAAAAAACGCTGGACTGGAAGAAACACAAGCTGGAATCAAGATTGCTGGGAGAAATATCAATACCCTCAGATATGCAGATGACACCACCCTTATGGCAGAAAGTCAAGAGGAACTCAAAAGCCTCTTGATGAAAGTGAAAGTGGAGAGTGAAAAAGTTGGCTTAAAGCTC
>NW_011494828.1:2027561-2027762 GCF_000754665.1 Bison bison bison
TGCCAAATTCAGACTGAAATTGAAGAAAGTAGGGAAAACCACTAGACCATTCAGGTATGACCTAAATCAAATCCCTTATGATTATACAGTGGAAGTGAGAAATAGATTTAAGGGCCTAGATATGAGAGATAGAGTGCCTGATGAACTATGGAATGAGGTTCGTGACATTGTACAGGAGGCAGGGATCAAGACCATCCCCAT
>NW_011494828.1:2027942-2034684 GCF_000754665.1 Bison bison bison
GATTGCTGGGAGAAATATCAATACCCTCAGATATGCAGATGACACCACCCTTATGGCAGAAAGTCAAGAGGAACTCAAAAGCCTCTTGATGAAAGTGAAAGTGGAGAGTGAAAAAGTTGGCTTAAAGCTCAACATTCAGAAAACGAAGATCATGGCATTTGGTCCCACCACTTCATAGGAAACAGATGGGGAAACAGTGGAAACAGTGTCAGACTTTATTTTTCTGGGCTCCAAAATCACTGCAGATGGTGACTGCAGCCATGAAGTTAAAAGACGCTTACTCCTTGGAAGGAAAGTTATGACCAACCTAGATGGTTTTTCCTGTGGTCATGTATGGATGTGAGAGTTGGACTGTGAAGAAGGCTGAGCGCCAAAGAATTGATGCTTTTGAACTGTGGTGTTGGGGAAAACTCTTGAGAGTCCCTTGGACTGCAAGGAGATCCAAACAGTCCATTCTGAAGGAGATCAGCCCTGGGATTTCTTTGGAAGGAATGATGTTAAAGCTGAAACTCCAGTACTTTGGCCACCTCATGTGAAGAGTTGACTCATTGGAAAAGACCCTGATGCTGGGAGGGATTGGGGGCAAGAGAAGAAGGGGACGACAGAGGACGAGATGGCTGGATGGCATCACTGACTCGATGGACGTGAGTCTGAGTGAACTCTGGGAGTTGGTGATGGACAGGGAGGCCTGGCGTGCTGCAATTCATGGGGTCGCAGAGAGTCGGACACAACTGAGCGACTGATCTGATCTGATCTGAAGCATTCAATAGCAAAAGCGATCAGAGGAAACAACATCAGATGATAGCAACAAAACTCTTAACACACGAAGAGCAACCAAATGAATTTGACTTGGTAGATTGCAAAAAACTGAAACCTAAGCCTGAAGAGAGAAAATCCAGTAAAAAAGGAATCACACCACTGTACTCTGTAAAGACCAGGACTTGGAGGCACACTGTATCTCTAAAGGGAGAATTGAGGGAAGGGGCCAAAAATAGGAGAACTGACTGAAAGTGTATACAAACTCAGCTAGATCCCCAGTTCTCCTCCCAGTCCCCATGCAGTCAGACAACTACCTCTCCCTCCTCCTACACCAAGGCTACCTGTCACTCATCAGGTCACAGAAACAGTTATAGAGGCTCTGGACTCAGGGAACACCAAGTGCAACTGGGTCAAGAGACAAATCCTTTACTGAAAACAGCAAAGTTAAAGAAAAGTCTACTAAGTAGGTAGATTTCCCAAACCCCTTCCCCATCTCAGTTCTCTAAACAATAAGCCACAAAGCTTCTACCCCAAGGTATGAGTTAGGGAAGATTTTTCTCTGGAGAAACTGAAAAGATCTCAGCTGTGAAGCCCATGCTAAAGCCTCATGCTCCAGAACAAGAGAAGCCACCACAATAAGACAATAGCCACAACTATTCTAAGCACAACTAGAGAATAGCCCCCATGCAGCAAAATCCAGTGCAACCAAAAATAAATATAGATAAAATAAAATTTTAAAAATAAATAAGTAAAATAAGATGTTCTTTAAAAACAGATATTCATCATCTTAACACCTTTCAGTGAAGGCCTCCAGTTACTAAGTCCTTCCTACTTACATGGAGCTTCAATACAGCTATTCAGTATCTTATTCTTAAATAAAAACAAACCCTTTAGGGACTTCCCTGGCGGACCAGTGATTAAGACTCTACACTTCCACTGCACAAGTTCAATCCCTGGTAGAGGAACTAAGATCCCACATGCCGCATAGGACAATCAAAAAAAAAAAAAGAGAGAGAGAGCAAACTCTTTAAAAATCTAACATGCTACACAAGGACAAATCTTGAAGACATGTCTTCATGGAGATATGAAGACCCTTGAAGAAATAAGCCAGTCACAAGAGCACAAACACTGTATGATTCCTCCTATATGTGGTGCCTGTCACATTCATGGAGACAGAAAGCAGAAGAGTGCTTGCCTAGGCTGACAGGGAGGGGGAATGGGGAGTCAGTGTTCAATGGGTACAGAATTGCAGTCAGGTAAGATGAAAAAGCGCTGGAGATGGATGGCAGTGATGGCTGCACAACAGTGTCAAAGAACTTAATGCTACAGAACTGCACACTTAAAAACTGTTAAAATAATAAATTTTACATTATGCATATTTACCTCAGGGTTTTAAAAAAAAAATAAAAAACCATGAGACATATAAGGAAACTCACCAACATTAAAGAAGACCATAAATAAATAATAAACAAAAGGAACTTAAGCATAAACCAAAAATTCAAGAAGAAGATTTCTACAGATCAAAAAAGTATATCAGAAATACAAAAGGAAATACTGCATCTATGAAATACAAACAAGATCTATAACAAAGTAACATTAAAGAACAAGAGCCTGATATACTAAAATTATAAAAGAGTTTTTTAAAAAAAACTTTAATGGACAAGCTATCAAATAAAGTTAGAAGCAGAACAGAAAGAGAAAGTAATGAAAAATAGGAGAAAAGGCAAGAGAATTAGAGAATAAACTAAGACCCAAAACCGAATTAAAAGAGATTCCAAAAAACAGAAACATTTAAAATAAGGGAAAAAAAATTCTTAGAAATGAAGGACATACATTTCCAAAGGGAAAGTGCCAAGAATGCCAAAAAATGAATGAAAAAGATCCATATCGAGGTACATCTCGGTGGACTTTCACTTAAGCAATAAAGAGAAGATCTTAAAATCTATCACAGCAGGGTGGGGTTGGGGTAGCAGGGGAAGGCTGATCACAAAGAACTAAGGCCTGAAATGTCTTTGGATTCCTCAACAGCAATATTGCAAATTAACAGTACTGGAGGGAAAACCTTCAAGTTCTAAGGGAAAATGGTTTTTCAACCAAGAATCATATATCCTGCCAAATTATCAATTACACATGAGGGTAGAATTGTCATTTTCAGATATACAAAGTCTCAGGAAACTTCTCTTAGTACCTTTCTTAAGAAGCTCCTTTACAATGTCCTCTAGCAAAATGAAGAAATAAACCTAGAAGAAAATGGTGTAGGATTCAGGAAAGTGGACACCAACACAGGAGAGAAGCAAAAGTAATCACTAGGACAACAAGAGTATCAGGATGATAGCTGGAAACAATAACTGGGATTCTAGCAAGAGAACAATGGGGGACTAAGGAGGTTTGTTGAAGGAAAAAATTAAAATAATAGATTATCTCATGTTTAACCCCCCTGTGATGACTTTTATAGTTCTGTCATGGAATATGAGAATAACACTGTCATAAGCACATAAAAAGAATCCAGCAAATGTTTAAAAATTAAAGCAATAATTAATTCCAAAAACATATAATAAACAAAATATAATCATAACATACAGATGACTTGAACACTACTTACACAGTCATAATAGTGTAAACACTAAAAGATAATTTGAGAAACAATGATAATTGTGATATAACTACACTGGAAAACGGGGAAAGGGAAAACGTGTGTGTGGCATTTGTTGTTGTTCAGTTGCTCAGTCATGTCAGACTCTTTGCAACTCCATGGACTGCAGCATAGCAGGTTTCCCAGTCCCTCAGCATCTCCCAGAGTTTGCTCAAGTTCACGTCCATTGCATTGATGATGCCATACAACCATCTCATCCTCTGTCACCCTCTTTCTCCTTCTGCCTTCAATCTTTCCCAGCATCAGTGTCTTTTCCAGTGAGTCAGCTATTCGCATCAGGCGGCCAAAGTGTTGGAGCTTCAGCTTCAGCTACTATATTTTATCAACTATGCATTCAAAGTTTAATTTACATCTACTTTATCTATACAGCAGAAATACTTTGTGCTACTGCACATCTCTTTCAAACTCTGCATTCAGCATATAACATTGGTAGCTTGAAATCAGCCCCAGGAGTATCTATACTTCTAGAATCAGCAAATACTACAAATCAGAGCTTGATTTACTGTTGTACTGATTTTCTACCAGGGGTCAGTACATTATGGCCCTTTGCCTATTTTGTGCAGTGCAAAGAATGTATTTTTACATATTTTTAATAGTTGGGAACACATACACACACACAAACCAGGCAACAGAGGCCATAAGTGGCCTACAATGCCTAAGGGCTTCTCCAACAGCTCAGTGGGTAAAAAATCCACCTGCAAGGCAGGAGACACAGTAGCCACGGGTTCAATCTCTGGGTCAGAAAAATCCCCTGGAGTAACCCACTCCAGTATTCTTGCCTGCAGAATCCCACAGACAGAGGAGCCTGGCAAGTTACAGCCCAAAGGGTCTCAAAGAATCAAACATGACTGAGCAACTAAGCATACACAATGCCTAAAGTATTTACTACCTGGCTCTGTGAAAAAGTATGCCATCCCTGATCTAGACTTAAAAAAGTGATCAAAAAATGTTAATTCAGTGTAATAATCTTAACTCCATGGGCTACATCTTCAGTGTAATAAGAAATCAGATGCTCAAAAACAAATGTACCTTCCTCACCATACCTGCTCCTCCTATCTACTCTATGCATTTGTCAAAACTCAGAACTGTACACCAAAAAAAGTAAATTTTAGTATATGTAAACTTTAAAAAATTTGTATTTAAATCATGTAGAACTTTTTAAATGAAGATGCCTTGGTCCAACTCCCTAGAGATTCTCAATGTGTTGATCCAGAATGAGACCTGGGCATCTGTGTTTTTTAAACACAACTGGTAATTCTGATTAAAGAACAACAACAACAACAACAAAAAAAAAACTAGGAAAAGAACCCCAGTCCTAATCTCATAAATGCACTCTGACTTCTGTCTCTACAGTTTTCTCATTTACTCCAGTTCTCCCCCTGTTCTTCCACTTCTATGAGATTTCCAATTCCTTGAACTCATTACTTTCAATACAATGTTTGATCTCAACTAATACTCTCATCTCTTTTATTCCTCCTATTCTCCTAAATGCACCTGCCTGGCAAGACCCCTATCACAGCTCAATCCATTTTCATGCCTTTTCTGCTCTCTCCTTAGGCTGCAAGATGGGGAAAATGTGGATACATTTTCCATTTGGTTTTACTGGTAATGATCTCCAATCACACACAGAACCCCTCAATGCAATCCAAAAGACTTTCCCTAGATTTGCCTTTTTCTCACTCTTCACTATGGGTATTTTAAACCTTTTCCACCTTCCTCAAACATCATATTCCATCTCTCTTCACTCATCTTTTGGTAGACCTATATAACAGAAACAATAAACATATACTATAAATGTTATATATTAATATATATGTTGTATATTGTATTATATTACAATGTTGTATATTAAAAATATACTATATAACAGAAAAAATAAACATTGTGAACTGAGCTACTTCAGTTTTCTACCATTTACCTATAAATATATATGCATCTATACCCATTCTTTATCTAAATTAGTCCTTCTACCTAATACTGCAGATCCCATCTCCTTTTACCACCAGAGGGGCAACAGTTCTCCAACACCCTATTCCTACTCTCTAGTCTCTCATGCTTTACTGGCTCCTTTCCTACAAGCTCATAAATACACCCAAATCTCTCAGCTACAGGCCTCCCGACACAAGTGGTTCTCTGGAGTTATAAACTCTTTTGCAAAGCTGAGGAAACCTTTAAGACTTCTGTCCAGAAGAAAATGTACACACATACACAGTGTGCATATAATACTGACGGAGGAGGATCCATAAGTCCCAAATTAAGGACTCATATCCTATAACTTCTCTTTCTACCCAACTTTTATCAAAGAGCTGCATACTACCTGTGTCACCATTTAAATTTCCTCTTGAATGCATTGCAATCCTGCCTCCCAACCCCACTGAAACATTTTTGTCCAAGGCAGTGACCCAATTGCTAAACGTGATGGGCAGTTTTCATTCCTTATCTGAAGCATCTGATACTACTAATAATTCCCTCCTCTTTGAAATACCCTCTTTACTCTGCATCAGAGACCCTATACCTTTGCATGCTTTTTCTATCTCTCTGGTCATTCTTTCTAAACCTGTTACTGGCTCCTTTTCCTAGGCTAGCTGCCTCGTCCATCCCACCACTCTAGACCAAGACATCACAAACTGGCAATCCACAAGGCTGACTTTAGTGGTCAGAATTATATTGTTTTGACCTCACAATTAGTATTTTCCCCCCAACTCTACTCCCAGAGTGTTTTGATTTCCCAACACTTAAAAATTAGGGAATTCCACATCAAAATCTAAGCCACAGTCAGTTCCCGGTCTTGTTTTTGCTGAATGTACAGAGCTTCTCCATCTTTGGCTGCATAGAACATAATCAATCTGACTTCAGTACTGAATATCTGGTGATGCAAAGAAATAGAAGAAAACAAGAGAATGGGAAAGATTAGAGATCTCTTAAAGAAAATTAAGAGATACCAGGGGAACATTTCATGCAAAGATGGGCTCAATAAAGGACAGAAATGGTATGGACCTAACAGAAGCAGAAGATATTAAGAAGAGGTGGCAAGAATACACAGTACTGTACAAAAAAGAGCCTCATGACCCAGATAATCATGATGGTGTGATCACCGGACTAGAGCCAGACATCCTGGAATGTGAAGTCAAGTGGGCCTTAGGAAGCATCACTACGAACAAAACTAGTGGAGGTGATGGAATTCCAGTTGAGCTATTTCAAATCCTGAAAGATGATGCTGTGAAAGTGCTGCACTCAATATGCCAACAAATTTGGAAAACTCAGCAGTGGCCACAGGACTGGAAAAGGGCAGTTTTCATTCCAATCCCAAAGAAAGGCAATGCCACAGCA
>NW_011494828.1:2034784-2058437 GCF_000754665.1 Bison bison bison
CACACAATTGCACTCATCTCACATGCTAGCAAAGTAATGTTCAAAATTCTCCAAGGCAGGCTTCAACAGTACATGAACCGTGAACTTCCAGATGTTCAAGCTGGATTTAGAAAAGGTAGAGGAACCAGAGATCAAACTGCCAACATTCACTGGTTCATATAAAAAGCAAGAGAATTCCAGAAAAACATCTACTTCTGCTTTATTGACTATGCCATATTCTTTCACTGGGTGGAACACAACAAACTATGGAAAATTCTTCAAGAGATGGGAATACCAGATCACCTGACCTGCCTCCTGAGAAATCTGTATGCAGGTCAAGAAGCAAAAGTTAGAACCGGACAGGGAACAATGAATTGGGAAAGGAATACATTGAGGCTGTATACTGTCACCCTGTTTATTTAACTTATATGCAGAGTACATTATGAGAAATGCTGGGCTGGATGAAGCACAAGCTGGAATCGAGATTGCCGGGAGAAATATCAATAGCCAGATGACACCACCTTTATGGCAGAAACTGAAGAAGAACTAAAGAGCCTCTTGATGAAAGTGAAAGAGGAGTGTGAAAAGGTTGGCTTAAAGCTCAACATTCACAAAACTAAGATCACGGCATCTGGTCCCATCACTTCATGGCAAATAGATGGGGAAACAGTGGAAACAGTGAGAGACTTTATTTTGAGGGGCTCCAAAATCACTGCAGATGGTGACTCCAGCCATGAAATTAGAAGACACTTGCTCCTTGGAAGAAAAGTTATGAACAACCTACACAGCATATTAAAAAGCAGAGACATTACTTTGCAGACAAAGGTCTGTCTAGTCAAAGCTATGGTTTTACCAGTAGTGACGGATGGATGTGAGAGTTGGACTATAAAGAAAGCTGAGTATCAAAGAATTGATGTTTTTGAACTGTGGTGTTGGAGAAGACTCTTGAGGGTTCCTTGGACTGCAAGGCGATCAAACCAGTCAATCCTAGAGGAAATCAGTCCTGAATATTCATGGGAAGGACTGAGGCTGAAGCTGAAGCTCCAATACATTGGCCACCTGACGCGAAGAACTGACTCATTAGAAAAGACCCTGATGCTGGGAAAGATTGAAAGCGGGAGAAGGGGATGACAGAGAATTAGATGGTTGGATGGCATCACTGATTCGATGGACATGAGTTCAAGCAAGCTCCGGGAGTTGGTAATGGACAGAGAAGCCTGGTTTGCTGTAGTCCATGGGTAGCAAAGAGTCAGACACGACTCAGCGACTAAACTGAAATGACATCAAAATCTTAATTTCAGGCTTCTCTTAAAAAACTGAAGGTCTGAAAATCCTAAACCCATATTGCTACAAAGCAAAAACTACTCCCCAGGGTCTCCCAAGATACCTAAGGCCAAGTTATCAGCTATCATTTTGATTTTGCTAGTGTAGCACATGTTTAAAATATATAGCCTGCTTCACTCATAGCTACCTGTATACAGTAAGTTTGCAACACTATGTTCTGTACACTTTACAGGGGTAGTTTCATGTTGTAGACCTCCAAATCTTATCTCCAGCCACCCAATTTCTACCTGGTAAATCCTATATGTAATTCATTCTCAACACCTCTTCAAGGAAACTCCTCAAATGCCCTCTCTCTCCTGGCAAGACTCAGTGTCCCTCTATTTGATAACCTGCTTGCTTATTCTTATTATAGTACCGGTCAGTCTCTATTAATATCTTGCTCTTTTGTGATTCCCAGTAGACTACAAGCTCCTAGTAAGAAGTGTACACTAGTCATCATTGTAACCTCAGTACCTAATATAGTTTCTAATAAATGTCAGAAGCTCCGGAGTATTTTGTTGAGTTAGTAATGAAATTTCCTGGTATACTGTGCTTAGTCGCTCAGTCATGTTCAACTCTGCAACTCCATGGACTGAAGCCCATCAGGCCCCTCTCTCCATAGGGATTCTCCAGGCAAGAATACTGGAGTGGGTTGCTCTGCCCTCCTCCAAGGGATCTTCCCAACCCAGGGATTGAACCCAGGACTCCCACATTGAAGGTGAATTCCTTACCATCTGAGCCACCAGGGAAGCCCTCCTGGTATACTAATTCACCCTAAGTCTATCAAAGCAAACAAACACTACAAATCTTGCTGTACGGAGCTTAATGAAAAATACTGGGACCAAGATGCCTCTCCAGTGGGGACATATGCTAATATTCACTGAGTGTTTACTTACTATATGACAAGCATTGTTCTAAGTGCTTTACACATATTGGTTAATCTGACCCTCACAATAATCTTATAAAGGAAATACTATTATTATATCCATGTTACAAATACAAAACTGAAGCACAAAAAGATTAGATAGCCCATGCCCAACTAATAAGGATTGGAAGTGAAGTGAAAGTCACTCAGTCGTGTCTGACTCTTTGCAACCCCATGGGCTATATATAGTCCATGGAATTCTCCAGGCCAGAATACTGGAGTGGGTAGCCTTTTCCTTCTTCAGGGGATCTTCCCAACCTAAGGATCAAACCCAGGTCTCCCACACTGCAGGCAGATTCTGTTCCAGCTGAGCCACCACAGAAGCCCTAATAAGGGTTGGAGCTACATTTTAACCACTTCAAAGACTACCTCTTTCTTATATAGGAAGGAATGATCCTTTCTTAAGAAAATAATCTACAACATGCTTTGGGAGATGCTTTTGAATGAAGGTGGTCATCCCTTCATAAGTCAACATCCTAAATAAATAAAATAGGGAAATGTTTAAATGCAAATGCAAAGATGAACTTTTGATACATGCCATGAGCAATTCTTACTGGACAGAGAATAAAAACTTAACATGAAATGCCATATACACATATTGAACATAAACTTTTAGATTAACATAAGGACTTATAAAAGAATTCAATATTATCCAACAAATTTTTTTCTGTGTAACAGAAAATGATGCTGAAAAGCCTTATTAAATTGTGGCAACTGGTAACAAAGAACATTCAAACCAAGTGAACTGAGCATTCTAAGAAAATTAATTCATGGTTAATGTATGACAAAGAACTGCTAGAATACAGAACAAAGCTACTGGCCTATGAATCAAAGGACTTGGGTTCTAATCCTGGATTTGCCCCAATCAATTGTGACCAAAAAGGGCCTTGGAGTGAATGGCAGTTTGTTTGTTTTTGGCTGTTGAGCAGCCATCTGCCCTTCTTTTTAACAGTACTGCACTTTCACCTGGTAGAATGACTCCTTCCCTGTACATGTCTTGATAAATCAAGGTTTCCTGTTATCCCCAAGGCTAAGGGATTCAGGGATGGACACATAATTTGAATAAAGCAAACTGAATCTCTTCTCACAGGACTTTGAAACCTGAGTAAAATGACGTAAAAGTTGGATGGGACTGGAAGTTCTAGCCAGAAATTAGGCAAGAAAAAGAAAGAAAAGGCATCCAAATTTGAAATTAAAAAGCAAGAGAATACCATGGTGGTCCAGTGGTTAAGATTCAGTACATTTACTGAGATGGCCTGGGTTCAATCCCTCCCTGATCAGGGAACTAAGATCCTGCAAGTCAGGCAGCATGGAAAAAAACAAAAGACAAAACTACCTCTATTTGCAGATGACGTACTCTAAATATAGAAAATCTCAATCAAAAATAAAACAAAAAACTACTAGAGCTAATAAACAAACAATTCAATCTGAAAAAATACGCAAAGGACATGAATAGATATTTCTCCAAAGAAGATACACAAAAGACCAATAAACACATTAAAAGATTATCATTGGTTATTAGGGAACTGCCAATCAAAACCACAATGAATTATTGCTTCATATCCATTAGGATGGCTATTATCAAATAACAAAACAGCAAGTGATGGCAAAAATCTGAAGAAATTGGAACTCTGGTACACTGCTGGTGGGAATGTAAAAATGGTACAGATGCTGTGGTTCCTTAAAAAGTTAAACACATAAAATTACCGGATTATCCAGCAATTTCACTTCTAGGTATATACCCAAAAGAATTCAAAGCAAGGGCTCAAACAGATACTTGTACACCAATGCTCATAGCAGCATTATTCGCAATAGCCAAAGACAGAAACAAGCTGACTCCATCAACAGAACAGACCAACAACATGTGGTATACAAATAAAGGGAATATTATTCAGCCTTAAAAAAGAATGCAATTCTGACACAAGCGACAACATGAACAAATCCTGAACACATAATGCGAAGTGAAATAAACCAGACAAAAAAAGATAAACACTGTTAACTCAGCTTAAATGATGTTCCCAGCAGAGGCAAATTAATAGAGACAAAAAGTAGAACAGAGGTTACCAGGACCTGTGGGATAGGGAGAATGGAGGAATTACTGTCTAAAAGGTACTGAGTTTCTGTTAGGGATGATGACAAATTCTGGAAATGGATAGTGGTATTGGTTGCACAACATCATGAATTTACTTAATGCCACTGAACTGCATACTTAAAATAGTTAAAATTATAAATCTTATATTTTGTATATATTAGAACAATATTTTTACCTGCACAATCATAATCTTTTCCTTTTGTTTTCCTACACAGGACCAAATAAATGGCTAAGGTGATTCCCACTAAAATCGTCCTGACATAGAAAAAGCACTCTTCTCCTGATGACAGTGCAACAGTTTTCAAAGTGTGTTCCACAAACCCCCAAGAGCCCCTGAGACTTTTTTCAGGGAACATAAAAATCAAAACTATTTTCATATTAGTATTTCCTTTTTTACTTAGTTATGGTTCACTGAGAGTGTATAAGTATACTGGATAAAAGATAAATAAAAGCAGTGGAATCAAACTGTACTATTTTATCAGTCTGGTCACTCAATTCTTTATTATATCACACATCTGAGTTTTACAAAAAAGTCAGTTGGACTCAAAAATGTCCTACATAAAGTAGTAAAATATTTTATTACATCGCTATATTTATTTTATTATTAAAATATACATACCTAAAATTTTATAAACCTTGACCTTAATATCTTTTTAATATTCTGTGTGACAAAATGAAAAATACATATAAAGCAGTTCTGTACAACGTAATATGACAGTTATGTTGAAGAAAAACACTTAAGTGACTGACTTGCAAGCTATTGTCTCCACAGAATTCTATTTTTAACTTTAAAAATGGCTAACAAACTATAATTATTAAGGGTATTTAGCAGACATTTTTCTTAAAAATAAAGGCTCTCACTTTACAGAAAACTATGGATAGTATTTGCAGCCATTATAACAAAATTGAGCTTTCAAAAGAATATTACAACTTCTGAAAAACTTGAAAGCTTCCCAATACTTTAAAACTTTTCTACCGAGGTCAACAGTGGTATTAAGATGATTACTTAATATTGCAGAATTAAATGTGAAAACATGTGGAAGACCTACCTAATTAAGTCAGCCAATATTCTCAAAAAGTCCGCTACAGGCTGACTGTGTGTATTGTGTATGACCAGGCCATCCAGTCCCTGCTTCACCTGCACCTTATTCACATGACTGATTTTGTGTTAATCATAGAATCTAATCAATCACCTGCTCCACACCAGCTAGTGATTGTTTCAATCTTTAAATCAGACTTATCTCCACTGTGATAGCTTATCAAAGGCATATGCCCCTCTGTTGGTTTCCCCGGTAACCAATGAGCCAACATGATGTGAATCACCCACCTCCCCTTCCTCCAGTAGCCATCTGCTGTCATAGGTGGGTGGAAGATTCACCCACCTATGAAACTATTGATATCTCTGTCGCTGACTCCAAGCTCTTTCTTCAGTCTTTAAGTGGGGCAAGAACAGGCAGGGCTTGCAGGCCTGCAGGGTACAGCCTAACATATACCCACAAAATTCATATGTTAAACCCTAACTCCCAATATGATGTTATTTGGAGGTGGGGGTCTCTGGGAGGTGATTAAGTCATGAGGATGTAGCCTTCATTAATGAGATCAGGATCCTTATAAAAGAAGACCCCAGAGACCTCCCTTAGTGGTCTAGACCCCTCTTCTACCACATAAGGGCTCAGAAAACACAGCCACCTATGAATGTGAAACTGAGTTCTCACCAGATACCAAATCTGATGGCACCCTGATTATAGATTTCTCAGCCTCCAGAACTGTGAACAATAAAGCTCTGCTGTTGATAAGCTACCTTGTCTAAAATATTCTTGTTATGGTAACCCAAATGGACTACAACAAGTTATGATGTTTTAAAATCATGCATGGCTAAGAAATCCACTAAAGTACAAGACAGACCAACGGACTATAATATAATAAGAGTTTGAAAGTTGTTTGATAAGTTGTTTTTTTTTTTCAGCTGTGCTGTGCAGCATGGGGGATCTTATTCCCAGACCAGGGATCAAACCCACTCCCCCTGCATTGGAAGCGCAGTCTTAACCACTGAACCACCAGGAAATTCCCTTTAAGATTTATTTAGTTATTTGGCTGTGGTAGGTCTTCGTTGCTGTGCGTGGGCTGTCTGTGGCAAGCAAGGACAACTCTTCATTGCAGTGCACGGGCTTCTCATTGTGGTGGCTTCTCTTGTTGCAGATCACGGGCTCTAGCCACAAAGGCCTCAGTAGTTGCACACATGGGCTTAGTTGCTCCATGGCATGAAGGATCTTCCTGGACCAGGGACGGAACTAGTATACCTTGCACTGCAAGGTGAATTCTTAACCACTAGACCACAAAGGAAGGCGGATATGGTTTTTGATTCCACATTTCAACTAACCTTTAAGAAACTATTAAAGTTTTGCTGTAGTGTCAAGGAAGAGCTTAAACACTAATATTAATTATGTTAAAATGTTCCTCCCTTTTGCAACTACGTATCTGTATGAGACTAGATTTTTCTTCATAAACTTCAACCAAAACAACATATCACAACATATGAAAGAAGCAGACGTAAGAATCCATCTGCCCTTTATTAACCAGAGATTAAAGAGATTTGAAAAAAAAAAAAAATGCCATTCTTCCAACTAAATTTGATTTAGAAATTAAATTATTTTTCACTTGAAATATTTCATTTATGTTACATGTAATAGTTTTGTTACTGTTATTTTTAAATGAATAAGGTAATCATTTTCAAATTTTGCCAGTTTTAGTTTCTAACATAGTAACAATAGATATAACTTCCATAAACAAAAACTCTTTAGGGTTACTTGAATAATGTTTAAGAGTGTAAAGGACCCAAACCAAAAAGCTTAAGAACTGCTAATTTAATCAGGCCTGTGTTTAAAAAGTGATTTTTTTTTCTTATCACCACTTTTTGTTCATGTACAAAAGGTTTATATATAACTGAATTGTTAAACCAAAAAAAAAAAAAAAGAGAGAGAGAGACAGAGAGCTAGGATAAAGAAGAGGTTCAGATTCTGATCTGACACCCTATTCAGAAGGCCAGATGTGTTATAGAACAAAACATGCCTCAGTGAAGGGGATCAAAATATGCCACTCTGGCATGAGCATTATTATGAGCTAAGGCAATTAAGAAACAGCAGAGGGCCTTCCCTGGTGGTTCAGTGGTCAAGACACCATGCTCCCAATGCAGGGGCCCTGGGTTCAATCCCTGGTCAGGGAACTGGAGCCTACATGTTACAACTAAGAGTTCACATGCCACAACTAAATATCCTGCATGCTTCAACTAGGACCCAGTACAGCCAAATAAATAAACATTTTTTAAATGGATTAAACAATCACACATAAGAGCTGAAACCATAAAATTGCCAGAAGAAAACAGAAGGTAAGGTCCTTAACATAAGTCTTGGTGATGGTTTTCTGGATCTGACACCAAAGCAAAGGCAACAGCAGCAAAAATCAACAACTGGGACTACATCAAACTAAAAAGCTTTTGTACAGCAAAGAAAGTCATCAACAAAATGAAAAAGCAACCAACTGAATGGGAGAAAATATTTGCAAATTATATATCTGATAAGAGATTAATATCTAAAATATATTAAAAAGTTATGCAACTCAATAGCAAAAAATCTGATAAAAAATGGGTAGATGATCTGCACAGCCACTTTTTCAAAAAGACATACAGATAGCTGTTACATGAAAAGGTGCTCAACATCACTAATTATCAAGGAAATCCAAATAAAACTACAATAGATATCACACCTGTTAAAATGGCTATTATGAAAAAGACAAAACAGCTTCCCTGGTAGCTTAGTGGTAAAGAATCCACCTGCCAATGCATTAGACATGGGTTTGATCCCTGATCTGGGAAGATCCCACATATGCTACAGAGCAAGCACATGAGCCACACCACTGAGCCTGCGCTAGAGCCAGGAGCCACAACTACGCAGGCCCAAATGCCCTAGAGCCTGTGCTCACAGGAGAGGCAACTGTAGTAAGAAGCCCACACCACAACTAGAGAAAAAGCCCATGCAGCAACAAAGGCCTAGAACAGCCAAAAATAAATAAACAAAATGACAAGAAATAACAAGTGTTGGCAAGGATGTGGAGAAAAGAAAGCCCTCATGAATAGTCAGTAAGGACTCTAAACTGGTACAGCAACTACAGCAAACAGTACGAAGGTTCCTTAAAAAATGAAAAATAGAACTGATGTACAAACCAGCATCTCCACTTCTGGGTATTTACCCAAAAACAAAGAGAATATTCACTCAAAAAGACAGAAGGAGCCCCATGTACACTGCAGCATTATTTACAATAGCCAAGATACAGAAACAATCTAAATCTCCACAGATGGATGCACAGATAAAGAAAACATATACAATGGAGGGAATTCCCTGGAGGTCCAGTGGTTAGGACTCAGTGCTTTCAGGCTTTCACTGCTCTGTGGCCTGGGTTCGATCCCTGGTCAGGGATCTTAATTCCACAAGCCACATGAAACAGCCAAATATATGTGTGTATATATATATATATATATACACATATACACACACACACACACACACACATATATAATGGGATATTATTCAGTCATAAAAAGAAAATAACCATGCCATTTGTGGCAACATGGACGGACCTTGAAGGCATTATGCTGAGTGAAATAAGACAGACAGACAAATACTCTATGATCTCACTTGTATGTAGAATCTGAAAGAAAAAGAAAAAAACATAACTCATAGAACAGATTGGTGACTGCCAGAGGCAAGGAATGAGAGTCGAGCAAAATGGGTGAAGGTAGTGAAAAGATACAAACTTCCAGGTATAAAATAAATAAGTCCTGGAAATGTAACGTACAGCATGATGACCACAGTCAATAATACTATATAGTATATTCGAAAGTTACTAGGAGAAAAAGTCTTAAAAGTTATCATCATGAGAAAAAAATTTGTAACTATACATGGTGATAGATGTTAACTAGACTTACTGTGATCACTTCACAACATATACATATATCAAATCATTATACTGCATATCTGAAACTAACATAATGTTATGTATCAATTATAGTCCAATTTAAAAGAAAAAATATGGCATATGAGCTCTTAGGCCTAACTGCTGCTTTGGGTTTTCACTTTTCTGTGACACTCCTGTGCACGAGGGGTAAACCTTTTCCTTTCTTTCCTTTCCTTTCTAATCTGGCAATTGTGAATTTAATTTGAAATCCCCAGTAACTGAACATATAAAGGTAGATAAAAAGGTTTTTTTCTTACCTAGATGTGACACAGTGGACACCAAAAATATTTATTAGACATTAACAGGATATTTAAGCTACCACCAAACCAGACCTAAGTAACATATGCAGAACCAAAAGGTAAACATAAAAGCAGTCATCTCTGTATTTGGAAAAAAGTCCCTAGGACCTCTGGATTAGTCAACTGTTACTGGCAGTTTAGTATAACTAGAGATGGCAAACTAGTAGATCAGAAACTTTTTAACTTAATAAAGACAAAGAAGAAACAAACTACTACTAATTCATGTTTCCTCTTTACAGTTAACTCATTTAAGCTATATTTAGATATTGATTCTGATCAATCACCTAAAAGAAAGGAACTAGCAATTCGTTCTTTAAATCTTTCTGTATCAACCTCTTACATTTGTTTTTTTAAATTCTTATCTTCTACAAATATCCTTGACCTAAAAATTCTCAGTTTAAGAAAAATGTTTCATTTATATAAACCTTTGCCATATGTTATTGAGAGTACTGTGTAAATAATACCAAGTAAATAAATTATCTTGTGAAGTATTGTCAAAGGCTTCCCTTGTAGCTCAGTTGGGAAAGAATCTGCCTGCAATGCAGGAGACCAGGGTTCAATTCCTGGGTCGGGAAGATCCACTGGAGAAGGAAATGGCAACCCACTCCAGTATTCTTGCCTGGAAAATCTCATGGACAGAGGAGCCTGGCAGGCTACAGTCCATGGGGTCACCAAAGTTGGACACGACTTAGCAACTAAACCACCACCTCCATTGTCAAAGGCAAACGATGTTATCAAGTACACATAACAGATCTGAAATATTTCATCAGATGATAAATTCTGACTACCTAAATGAAGTTTTAACCATGGTACTTTAGATGACCATTTTATTAAAAAATTACTCTGAATTTCTGGCAACATGAAAGCAGCAGTTACTAACCACTGCTAAGGAACCAGGGAACAAGAGAAAAATTCCCAGTACATGTATTTGTGAATAATCTGAAATTATACAAGGTTTTAAATACAAAAGTGAGTGAAGTTGCTCAGTCGTGTCCAACTCTTTGCAACCCCATGGACTGTAGCCTACCAGGTTTCTCCGTCCTTGGGATTTTCCAGGCAAGAATACTGGAGTGGGTTGCCATTTCCTTCTCCAGGGGATCTTCCTGACCCAGGAATCAAATCTGGGTCTCCCGCATTGTAGGCAGACGCTTTACCATCTGAGCCACCAGGGAGGGTTGAAGAAATACAAAAGTAATAAAACTAAATAATTCTATTAAAATTCAGTCCCTAGGGACTTCGCTGGTGGTCCAGTGTTTAAGAATCCGCCTTCCAATGCAGGGGACATGGGTTCGATCCCTGGTCAGGGAACTAATATCCCACATGCCAAGGGGCAACTAAGCCCATGCACCACAAACCACAGAGTCCACAAATTACAACTACCGTGAAGCCATAGCACTACAACAAAGATCCTGTGTGCCACAACTAAGACCCGATGCAATCAAAAATATATAAATAAATGTTAAATAAATAATAATAAATAAAAATACAGTTCCTAAAACTGATAAACCTATTTCATTTTAGATAACTTTTTAAAAAGAACTAGAACTACTGTGGATGCTGATATAATGTTAGATATAGAAAAATGCTTAGAAAAGAATAACTGGTGGATCAGACTATCTAGAGGAAAAAAACAACTATTCAGAAGGAAGAAAAAAAATTTTACTTAAATCTTCAGCTTTTTGAAAACCTAAAAATAAAATTATGAAAACAGGAGATAAAGAAACAAAAACATTTCATCTTTCTAAAAGAAAAACAATTGACACCTTTAACCAACTTCTTTTTCAAAGATAATGATTAAACACAACCCCCCACCCCCAGCTGCCACACTCCAATCCAGACTTCACAGGCTATTTGGCATACAACACTGAATTGCAGCACAATTTTGTTCATGCATGAACAAATGCTATTTTTCTCCACTGAAATTTTCTCTCTGTAGCATGCTCATTAGTGACACTGACCCTTTCCTATGTCCCAAAAAACAACCTGCTTTGTGAGATAAATTCCAATCCCAAATCAGATATTGCTGACAAAACTAATCTCTGAATGAAAACAGGACATAAGCCAATCACAACACAGAATTTCATTTGTACGTTATTGACACTGAGACAGAAAACTGCAATTTCCAGCAAGTACTTCTAGTTCAGCTTCTTGGCTCAGTAAAATTGAAGTTATGATTTTATCTTTAGAAACATATGTTATTTTCTTAAAAGTATATTGTTTATTTTTTTCTTTGAAAATGTATTTTTCTGAAAGACTGTCTCATAAGCAAAAACAAAAAAAATTAAGTTAATACAACTAGCATTTAATTAATAATTAAAAGTTAAAATATTTATGTTGTGGAGATGGAAACGGCAATCCACTCCAGTATTCTTGCCTGGAGAATCCCATGGACAGAGGAGCCTGGTGGGCTACAGTCCGTGGGGTCGCAAAGAGTCAGACTTTGTGACTAAATAGCAGCAGCAGAGACTCTTCTGCCTAGAAAAGCTTTCTGTACTACTTGTTTTGTCCAGAGTTCCAGGTTAGAATTGGGAAAAACAGCAGAACCATGGGTGTTAGGAGTCTTCAGATTGGAAGGATTTTGCAGATATTGAGACTATCTCCTTTGGACAGAAAATCCTTATAGTATTTTCTGTGTGTTGTAAACATAAGGCATTTCATACTTTTAAAATTGTTAGTCTGAGTGCTTTCACTATCGCAAGACTCCTTAAAGTTGAATGTGGGATTGATCTTCATGTTCTTCTTTTACTCTCATTTGCACCTCAGATAAAATGCTAAATAAACCTCGGACTTTTTTAATATTAAAAAAAAACCATTTAGGTTGAAATAGTAATGTGATTTCTGTTCCCTTTGTTCCTTTCCCCAACCTAGAGACAAGAGTTCCTTCAGCTTTCAATTTATTTTGACACTGACTTTATTTTTTTGTCCACTCACATGATATAATTTAGGTAAATAGCAATTCCTTCAGTTAAAATTAATTGCTTTGAAGATTCCAATAATATCTTTCTGATAGCAATGAATTCATTATATTTCTAAGGACTTCTCCATTGGAAAATATGATGATTATAACATGATAAGTTTTAGACATATTCCATTCAACTAACAGAATACTATTTCTTAGTATTGCTCACAAACACATAGAACGCTACAGGTCTAAAATAAAATCTCCAAGCTTGGCCATAATCTAGTAATGTAACCTTGAACAATCCTCTTAAACTCTTTTGTCTTACCTATAAAATGTTTGATTACATCTAAATAGTTCCTCCTGTCCTTGTACTTGACTGTCCAAGAAAGACAGTATCTTAGGTAGATTTCATTTAAAGTTTGCTGTGTACCATGAATCATACTCCCAATTGGTACACTAAATGCAATTATGAAGACCATAAAGTATTTTTAGGTATTTATTAAAAAAAAAAAAAACAGAACCAAAAAAATAGCACTAAAATTTTTGAAATAACAACAGAACTGAAGACAACTAGGATTGGACATTAGGGGGAAAGAGGAATTAGCAAGACAGAGGAGGGAACTCCTTCCAACTTATTGCATCTGACACCAATACCAGAAAAAGACAACAAAAGAGAAGAAAACTATGGATCCAATATCCCAACAGGAACAAAGATACAAAAATCCTCAACTAAATACTAGCAAACCAATTCCAACAAAACATAAAAAGGATCATACACCATGACTAGGTGAGATTTGGTCCAGGAATGCAAGGTTGGTTCAACAAACAGAAATCAATGACATATACCTTATTAACAAAATAAAAGAATAAAGGTTTAGTCATCACAATAGATGCAGAAAAAGCACTTGACAAAAATCAAACAATCTTTCAACATAAAAACATTCAACAAACTAGGAGCAGAAGGGATTTTCCTCAACCTGATAATGCAGTGGTCCCCAACCTTTTTGGCACCAGGGACCAGTTTCATGGAAGACAATTTTTCTATGGAAGGGAGGGAGGGCAGGGAAATATGTTTTAGGCAGTCATACAAGCAGTGGGGGATTATGGGGAGCTGCAGATAAAGCTTGGCTTGCTCATCTGTTGCTCACTTCCTGTTGTGCAGCCTAGTTCCTAACAGGAACTTAAAAAAAAAAGTGTAAGCCTCCTATAATCATATCCCCAAAGAAACCACTATTAACAATTGAGTTAGTAAAGAAAAAGTCAAATGAATTCCTATACACTAGCAATTAATAATCAAAACCAAAATTAAGTAAACAATTATCTGGTGGCTCAGTGGTGACCAGTCTGCCTACCAACACAGTTGACATGGGTTCGATCCCTGACCTGGGAAGATCCCACACACTGCGGAGCAACTAGGCCTGTGTGCTACAACAATTGAGCCTGTATTCTACAGCTGGGGAGCCATACCACTGAGCCCACATGCCACAGCTACTAAAGCCCACATGCCCTGGAGCCCGTGCTCCACAATAAGAGAAGCCACGGCAATGAGAAACCTGTGCACCGCAACTAGAGAACAGTCTCCACTCACCGCAACTAGAGTAGACCCTGCTTACTGCAACTGGAAAAAAGTCTGTAGCAATGAAGACTCAGCACAGTCAAAAGTCAATAAATAAATAAATAATTTAGAAAACAATTCTACCTAGACTAGCCCCCACAGGGAATAAAATATTGAACAGACATTTCAGCAAAGAAGATATACAAATGTCCAATATGCACATGAAAAATGCTCAACTTCACTAGTCATCAAGAAAACGTAAGTCAAAACTACACTGAGATACCACCTCACATCTGCTAGAATGTCTACAATAAAAACGACAGATAACAGTGTTGACGAGGATGCAGAAGAAATGGAACCGTCGTACGTTGCTGGCAAGGATGTAAGATCATGCAGCAGCCACTGTGGAAAACAGTTTGGCAGTTCCTCAAAAAAACATAAAGTTACCATATGACTCAGCAATTCCACTCCAAGGTATTTACCCAAGAAAACTGAAAATTAAAAATTCTGCACATGTATGTTCATAGCAGCATTCTTCATAAGAGCTGAAAAGTAGAAACAACCCAAATATCTATCAACTGATGAAGGAGGACCAAATGTGTGTTCAGTCAGTCATGTATGACTCTTTGCAATCCCATGAACTGTAGCCCACCAGGCTTCTCTGTCCATGGAATTTTCCAGGCAAGAATACTGGAGTGGGGTGCCACTTCCTTATCCAGGATCTTTCCAACCCAGTGATCAAACCTTTATCTCTTGTGTCTCCTGTATTGGCAGGCGGATTCTTTACCACTTAAACAAATGTGGTAGATACATAAAGTGGAATATTACTCAGCCATAAGAAAAAATGAAGTACTGATATATGCTACAAATAGATGAACTTTGAAAACATTTTGCTATCAAACACAAATGACTATATACTGCATCATTCCATTTATATGAAATGTCCAGAACAGGCAAATCCATAGAGACAGGAGTAGGTCAGTGGTTGCTATGGGCTTGGGTAAGCAGAATAGGGAGTAACTGCTAAGGCTACAAGGTTTACAACATTTTGGAGGGGTGCTCTGTGCTACATGCAGCATGTGGGATCTTAGTTCCCATGTCCCCTGCAGTAGAAATGCAGACTCTTAACCACTGGACACCAGGGAAATTCCTACATTTTTTGGTGTTCTGGAATTAGTTGGCTGCATAACTTTATGAATATATTAAAAGCTACTGAGTTGTGTATTTTAAAATGATGACTATAACAGCATGTGAATTATATCTCAATAATAGAAAAGAAAGCAAACAAAGTTACTTTTAAAATTCCAATTTAAAAGACTTATATCAGGCCTTTTTAATAGACCTTCTGTAACCTCATAACAAAGAAAATACAAAAAATACACACACATAAAGACCAATCACAGAAAGAGTGATGTGTTTCAATTCAAGCCTTACCTTCAACCCAGTACTGCTGCTGTTGCTGCTAAGTCGCTTCAGTCGTGTTCAACTCGGTGCGACCCCGTAGACGGCAGCCCACCAGGCTCCCCCATCCCTGGGATTCTCCAGGTAATAACACTGGAGTGGGTTGCCATTTCCTTCTCCAATGTATGAAAGTGAAAAGTGAAAATGAAGTCGCCAGTACTACAATTGTATATATGACAGAAAAACTACCTGGTCTTGATCCTTTTCAGTTATACTTAATTGTATGTCTGGCTGTTCCTTTTCAGATTCCTTGCCAAACTTTTCTTCCCCTGCCACTGCTTTTTAAATCTCCCAAATTTCCTTTTTATTTTCCCCCAGAGGCTCCATCTCCTAAAATACTTTGTCTCTTCATAACTTTCAGAAGAATCATTCCACAGCATTTCACTCTGTACATGTCTTTAAGATTCATTTATATTGATACATGTATTGTTGTTGTTCAGCTGCTCAATCATGTCTGACTCTTTATAACCCCATGGACTATAGCACGCCAGGCTTCCCTGTCCTTCACCATCTCCTGGAGCTTGTTCAAACTCATGTCCATTCAGTCAGTGATGCCATCCAATCATCTTGTCTTCTGCTATCCCCTTCTCCTCCTGCCTTCAGTCTTTCTCAGCAACATGGTCTTTTCTAATGAGTCAGCTCTTTGCATCAGGTTTTCACTGAAGTATTGGACCTTCAGCTTCAGCATCATTCCTTCCAATGAATACTCAGGACTGATTTCCTTTTGGATTGATTAGTTTGATCTCCTTGCAGTCCAGGGGACTCTGAAGAGTCTTCTCCAACACCACAGTTCAAAAGCATCAATTCTTCAGCGCTCAGCCTTCTTTATGGTCCAACTCTCACATCTATACATGACCACTGGAAAAACCATAGCTTTGACTACATGGACCTTTGTCTGCAAAGTAATGTCTCTGCTTTTTTAATATGCTGTCTAGGTTGGTCATAACTTTTCTTCCAAGGAGCAAACATCTTTTAATTTCATGGCTACAGTCACCATCTGCAGTGATTTTGGAGGCCAAGAAAATGAAGTCTGTCACTGTTTCCATTGTTTCCCCATCTACTTGCCAGGAAGTGATGGGACTGGATGCCATGATCTTGGTTTTTTGAATGTTGAGTTTTAAGCCAACTTTTTCACTCTCCTCTTTCACCTTCATCAACAGGCTCTTTAATTCCTCTTCGCTTTCCGCAGTAAGGGCGGTGTCATCTGCATCTCTGAGGTTATTGGTATTTCTCCCAGCAACCTTGATTCTAGTTTGTGATTTATCCAGCCTGGAACTTGGCATAATGTATTCTGCATATAAGTTAAATAAGCCAGGCAACAATATACAGCCTTAATGTACTCCCTTCCCAATTTGGAACCAGTCCAATTGTTCCATGTCTGGTTCTAACAGTTGCTTCTTGACCTGCATACATGTTTCTCAGGAGGCAGGTAAGGTGGTCTGGTATTCCCATCTCTTTAAGAATTTTTTCCACAGTTTGTTGTGATCCACATAGTCAAAGGCCTTAGCATAGTCAATGAAGCAGATGTTTTTCTGGAATTCTCTTGCTTTTTCTATGATCCAATGGATGTTGGCAATTACATGGAGCTGTGGTTATTTTCACTGTTCCCTACTACTACATAAATATTCTACAATTCCTTCACTCTATTATTGATGCCTTTTGAGCAGTTTGCAGTTTTTTGCTTTAACAAATAATATTGCTACGAATTTTCTCATGTTGTTACACATACAAACTCTGGCCCACCTTTTCAAGTTTCCCTAGGGTATACACTATGTCAGATACTTCTAAACCATCTTCTAAATTGGAGTTTCAAGTGATACTCCACTCCCCACAGCAGTACATGAGAGTTTCCATTATTCCACCTCCTTACCAAAATGACAAGTATAATGTATTATTTGAGGTTTTAATTTGCATTTCCATGACTAAGATTAAAGACTTCTTCATGTTTATAGTTCACTTGCATTTCTTCTTCTATGAATTTCTAGTCCACTATCATTATTATTGGTTTATAAAATAGTATTTGTGTATCTGCATATTAATTCTTTAAAATACACATATTTTATTTATTTTTGGCTGCGCCAGGTCTTAACTGTGGCAAGAGGGCTCAGTAGCTGCCCCGAGGCATGTGGGATCTTAGTTCCCCCACAGGGATTGAATCTGCATTCCCTGCATTGCAAGGCAGATTCTTAACCACTGGACCACCAGGGAAGTCCCTATTCTTTTTAGTTAAGTGTTTTACAAACATTTTCTCCTAGATGATAGGGTATATTTCATTTCATGTTTTCTTTTAACAACTGTACATTTTTTTATTTTGATAATAGATATATTTGTTAGTATTTTCCTTTATCATTCAAATTACAAATTCTTTCTAAAAGTTTTTCATATTTACATCTTTAACTACTACAGAGCAACTAACACTTTCACTCTCTTACTTGTATATATGCTGTGAATAGAAATTCCATTGTTTTCATATAGATATCCCATTGTTTCATTACCATTTAGATTGTTTAGTCAGTCCATTATTTCCGCACTCATCTGCAAAACTCTCACTGTCATATATTAAATTTCCTTACATGAAGAGGTTCTGTTTCTGGCCTCTATTCTGCTCCATTGTGGTCTATTCTGTGCCAATATTACAGTGTTCAAATAGTATGGCTTTAGAAGTCACACTATCTAAAAAATTCTCCTAATTTTTATTGGCAGTTTGCTCTCCTATGTAAATTTTGGACAGAGGTTGTCAAGTTAAATGAAATATCCTATTATTAAATAGAATTGTACTGAACTTATAAATTAATTTGGAAAGAACTAATGTTTTTTATGATACTGAGTCTTCCTGTTCATTAATACGGTATCCCAATTTATTTAGATCTTTTCTAATGTCTTTCAATAAAATTTTATAGTCTTCTCCATAAAAGGTCATGAATATCTTGTGCTGATTTTGTTCCTAGGTATTTTTTAAATTGCTGTTGCTGCTATAGTAAATTATATCTTTTTAAAATTATATTTGTTGTGAAAACAAGTGTCCATCAACAGACTGATAGATAAACAAAAAGTAATATATACATATAAAGGAACAATATTCAACCACAAAAAGGAATGAAGTTCTGATACACGCTACAAAATGGATAAATCTTGGAAACATCATGCCAAATGAAATAAACCAGACATAAAAGGACAAAAATTTATGATTCCATTTATACAAAATACCCAGAACATTCAAATGCATAATTATTTTTCTAGACTCTAGAAGAATTTATCTAAAGTTATAATTATCCATGAATGTTTGCTAGAACTAACTTGTAAAGTCTGAACTCATAAGTCTGATAAGGGTGGCTACTATTAAAAACAAACAAAACAGAAAATAACACAAGTGTTGGTGAGGATCTAGAGAAGCTGGAACCCTTCTGTTGGTGCACTGTTGGTAGGGCTGTAAAATGGTCCAACCACTAGGGAAAACAGTATGGAGGTACCTCAAAAAATTAAAAATAGAAATACCATTTGCAGGACTTCTCTGGAGATACAGTGGTTAAGACTCTGCACATCCACTGCCAGGGTCACAGGTCAATCCCTGGTCAGGGAACCAAGATCCCACATGATGTGCAGTACAGCACCCGAAAATTTAAAAATTAAAAGAAAAAAATAAATAAGAAAAAAAGAATTTAAAAAGAAATACCATTTGATCCAACAATTCCAATCTGAGTATATATCCAAAAGAATTGAAAGCAAGGTCTCAAAAGAGATACTGGATACCTACCTTCACAACGCACTATTCATAATTGCCACCAGTGAAAAGAACCCTAATGTCCCCTGAGAGATGAATGGATAAAGAAAATGTGGCATATACATACAATGAAATATTAGCCTTAAAAAGGAAGGAAAACATGTCACAGTCCACAAAATAGATGAATCCGGAGAAGGCAATGGCACCCCACTCCAGTACTCTTGCCTGGAAAATCCTATGGATGCAGGAGCCTGGTAGGCTGCAGTCCATGGGGTCGATACAGTAGGACACGACTGAGAGACTTCACTTTCACTTCTCACTTTCATGCATTGGAGAAGGAAATGGCAACCCACTCCAGTGTTCTTGCCTGGAGAATCCCAGGGACGGGGGAGCCTGGTGGGCTGCTGTCTATGGGGTCGCACAGAGTCGGACACGACTGAAGTGACTTAGCAACAACAGCAAGGATTATAGGAAGTGAATAAGCACTCATAAATAGACAAACACTGTATGACTCTTCTTATATGAGGTATCTAAAGTAGTCAAATTCATAGTAACATGAAGTAGAATCACGGTTACCAGGTGCCAAGGTGAGGCAGAAAAGGGAGTTGTTTAATGGGTATAGCATTTCAGATCTGCAAGATGAAAAAGTCCTGGAGATATGTTCTATAATAATGTGAATATGATTAACTCTACTGAATTACACACTTAAAAATGGTTAAGCTGGTAAATTTCTAAAGTTTTTTTTTTTAATCATGATTTTAAAAAATATATGGACCTGGAATTGTTTTTAGTAGGGTATATTTCTTTAATCACTAATTCAATTTCTTTTATGGTTAAAGACTATAAAGATTTTTAATTTCTTATCAAATCAGTAAGTTTTTCATAGTTGTTTTCAAAATGTGCTTTCCCTATGGAAGCTACCTTTACACAGCTCATTAAATTGTTTTATCTTTACTTCTTTGCAGTTACCAGATGAGTCCTATATTACAAAGTATCAAGTACTCATTTGAAGCCACAATCTATTACATACTGACTTGATCTAAAAATGAGACAGACTGCAACGGTGACTACTTTGCAGAAATTTACAGACAGCAATTATCAGTTCAGTTCAGTTGCTCTGTCGTGTCCGACTCTTTGCGACCCCATGAATCGCAGCACGCCAGGCCTCCCTGTCCATCACCAACTCCCGGAGTTCACTCACTCACGTTCACTGAGTCAGTGATGCCATCCAACCATCTCATCCTCTGTTGTCCCCTTCTCCTCCTGCCCCCAATCCCTCCCAGCATCAGAGTCTTTTCCAATGAGTCAACTCTTCACATGAGGTGGCCAAAGTACTGGAGTTTCAGCTTTAGCATCATTCCTTCCGAAGAAATCCCAGGGCTGATCTCCTTCAGAATGGACTGCTTGGACAGCAATTATAGGCATCTCCAAATATAAAACCTGATAAACAATAAATCCACACAGAACAACTCCTACTGTGAGTAATGTGAGATCATACTTACTAAATCCTTTCTGATGTGTTCTTGAAGATTCCTTAATGTAAAATATTCTATATTTAAATGTTTCTTCCACTAAAACAATAGAAGGAAAGTGTCAAGACTGGAGGAAAGGAAATTTAAACCTACTTCAAGGTTTACGGTGGAGAAGGCAATGGCACCCCACTCCAGTACTCTTGCCTGGAAAATCCCATGGATGGAGGAGCCTGGTGGGCTACCGTCCATGGGGTCGCTAACAGTCGGACACCACTGAGCGACTTCACCTTCACTTTTCACTTTCACGCATTGGAGAAGGAAATGGCAACCCACTCCGGTGTTCTTACCTGGAGAATCCCAGGGACCGGGGAGCCTGGTGGGCTACCGTCTATGGGGTCGCACAGAGTCGGACACGACTGAAGCGACTTAGCAGCAGCAGCAGCAGCAATAGCAAGGTTTACGGAATTTTAAACCTTAAAAAGCCCTTATTTTTCACCATTTCAATTCAGCATGAAAAAAACTAATTTTCGGTGGCCTTTTCATTGTTGTTTTAAATGAAGTGTTTTCTATTAACCAACATAAAATAATACCCGGATAAAAATTACTGTGTAAGGAGAAAAATAACCTAAGATTAATATGTAGATAAATAGACTGATTCATATTTATATTTTAAACCTGTCCTAGAAGGCCTACTAAGGAGTTCTGACAGGAAGGAAATTTCTTCCATTCCTTCTAAAGCAGTCTTGAACGCAATACACTTAAGATCTGGAAATTATGTTGAGTCCTTACGACATATAGGTAGTCTTGGTCTTTTCACTAAAAATAAGCAAAAATAATTTTTTTTTTTTTTATCTCAGCAAAAGGCCCCAGAAACATGATATGCCGCTGCTGCTGCTGAGTCGCTTCAGTCGTCTCCGACTCTGTGCGACCCCACAGACGGCAGCCCACCAGGCTCCCCCGTCCCTGGGATTCTCCAGGCAAGAACACTGGAGTGGGTTGCCATTTCCTTCTCCAATGCGTGAAAGTGAAAAGTGAAAGTGAAGTCGCTCAGTTGTGTCCGACTCTTAGCGACCCCATGGACTGAAGCCTACCAGGCTCCTCCATCCATGGGATTTTCCAGGCAAGAGTACTGGAGTGGGTTGCCATTGCCTTCTCCAGAAACATGGTATACAAGACTATTATAGAGAACCTTTTCTTAATGTGGAAAATGTAAATCAAAGAAACTCCCCCAGCTGCCCAAAAAAAGACTATCCTACCTATCCTTCATGGGCTTCCCAGGTGGCTCAGTGGTAAAGAATCTGCCTGCCAATGTAGGAGACATGGGTTCAGTCCCTGGGTTGGGAAGATCCCCTGAAGAAGGAAATGGCAACTCACTCCAAGAATACTTGCCTAGGAAACCCCATGAACAGAGGAATCTGGTGGGCTACAGCCCATGGGATCACAAAAGAGTCAGACACAATTTAGCAACTAGAACAACAACAACCTATCCTTCATAGTCTAAGTTCAAATATCATCTCCAAAGTCCTTCATCCACCCATGATCTCCCTCTTCTCTTGAACTTCTAAAAGCACTTGTTGGGATCATATTTTGATAGTTGTCTATTGCTTATATTATTACTCTCCTGAGTCTGTTTTCTTAACTGAGAAATGAAAAGTCGAGCAATATGTGAGGAAAATATTAAATAAGACGATTTAAATAAAATAATGCCTGACACAGTAACTACTCAATAAGTACTGTAATAGTTATTACTCTGCCATTCACCAAATTTATAACTCTGAACAGTCACCTTTGCTAAATCTCATTTTCTGCCCAGGCACCCCAAGCCTCTTGCTTTCAGGGAAGCAGTTTGAGACTGGTGCTCCCTCTCACAGCTGCACACCTTGGTGTCTCAGCGTTTGGCTTGCTGAGTATTGAGCAAACCAAACGTGGCTTGGTAACAGTTCCTCTCAAACCCAAACAGTTAAAAAACCCACTCAGCGGGTGCTAAAATTAAAAAAAAAAAAAAAATCTCATTTTCTTCACCTGTAAAGCAGAGATAATAATCCCTGTCGAATGACTGTCTATGTGTTAACAGGGGCAACCAAGACTCTTGGCTTTGAGAAGTTCTTTCATCATTATGCCTAAAACAACCCCTAGAGTACTACAGTTGATCATTACTAAATCTTTGTACAACCTATAGCACTTTTATTACTTTAATACTATAAAATAAGCACTTTATAAACATAAATTTTAATAACTGTAAGAGTTTTTATATGAATGTGTCATAATTCACTCAACTTATGTCCTCAGTGTTGAGCATCAACCACTTTCTTACCAATATCTCTACCCAGCTCCTTGCTGTTTCTTCTACCACACCAGCTCAGTACATCTCTTCAACCACAGAAAGTCATCCAACCATCTGCTTCCTCTGTTCCCATACCACAACTGCTGAGTGCTGCTAAAATAATTACAACGAGCTGGGAATCTGTGCCACTGCAAATCTGTAAGTCTCTAACCTTCACTGACATTCACTATCTTATTAGTAAATCATTTATATGCCTCTGATCAGTGGCCCTTCCCATTCCACACAGTGATCACTCTATATACCTCTTCTATTACAACTGCCTTCTACCAGAGAAAAAGAAGTCTGATTTCACCCAATTTTCCAATCTACACTGTTCTTCAAACTCATCTTCTTTCAAGTGTTAGACAAAGGTTGGGTTAACAACCTGCAAACACATTACTCTCCTGTTCCATCAAATCACACCCTCCCATATATTCAATCTTATCTCTGCTTTATCACCTTCACCAAAATATCACGTGTTCAACTCTTCTGCTTTTATGATTTTTAAAATATTTACTTATTTATTTGGCTGTGCCAGGTCTTACTTATGGCATGCAAGATCTTTAGCTGGGGGCACCTACTTTCCTAATC
>NW_011494828.1:2058537-2064523 GCF_000754665.1 Bison bison bison
TATATATATGTTTCTCAGATCTATGTCCCTCTCTTTTGCTACCTCTCACTTTTCCCTCACAGCAAATGTTCTAAGAGTGGTCTATATTTGTAGTCTCTACACTCTCACCTCTCATCCACTCTTCAACATACTGTAATATGATTTCCAACCCATTCACTAAAGATATGTCTTGTTAAACTCTTCTCAATAACAAAATCCAACAGAAACTTTTTTATCTTCATGTCACAAACTCACCTTAGGCTTTACATGCTAAGTCATTTTTTTCTTCCTAAAAATTTCCCCAGTGATCCATCTTCTTTTCCTACCTTTCCTGCTGCTTTGAGTCTTTAATCTGATCATACTGCTTTAGCATACTATGTTTCAGGAGTTCTATACTACCTATAAGATAAAGTCCAAATTCTTTGGTTTGAAATATAAGGGCCTTCAAAGTCTGGCCCTGCTTACTTTTCTAAGCTCATTTTCCTATGACTTTTCCACAAGCACCTTTCACCCTAGCCACACCTAAATACCCACAGCTCATCCAACACGCTCTCACGCCTCTGTACATAGGGTTCCCTGTACCATAGGGAACGCCCATTCCTCTGTTTCTCCTTCTCTTTCTTCCTCTCTCCCGCTTCTCTCCCTTCCCTCTCTCTCCCTCACCCTTTCTCTCCCTCTGTCTCCTCTCTTTCCCTCTCCTTTCCATTTCCCACCACACTGTCCTACCCAGCTATTTTTTAAGACCCAGGTCTTACACAATTTTATCAATGAAACTTTCCCTTATACTTTTAGACCTAGGTAAGCACTACCTCCTCTTTGATTCCACAGAGCTCTGCTGAACCTTTTAACATAAAGCTTATTCGTTACAGTGCAGCTGTTGACCTGTCTTTGCACTGAAACTGGAACTCCTTGAGGACACCCCTTTTCTCATTTATCTCTGTGTCTCCAGTGCTGAGTCTCCACTGATACAAGGCATTCAATAAATATTTGTTGAATGAACGCATGAGATGGTCAGCATTTAGGCTAACCATGAAGAAAAAGGGAAGATTCAAGAATAATTATGCTGAAAGAACAGCAATAGACTTTTCTTAAGGCAGAAAAAGAAGAAAAGGTCAGTCTGGTAGAACCAAGCACACACTAGAGTTAGACAGCTTCTAACAAGTAAGATGTGCAGCTGCCTCTGGCAAAACCTCCAGCACAAGCCCCTTACCTTAACCTTGCTAACACTTCCCTACCATTGTGTCACAAAAGCACTGAATTGCAAGAAGAGTACCTGCTATATGCCAGATACTAAGCATCAGTTTGTTGTATGTGTATATATGTGTGTGTGTATTTATATTATATTTTATAATTCTTATAAAAATCTTTGTGAATTAAGTACTACTACTCCTGACAGACTTTATTTTCTTGGGCTCCAAAATCACTGCAGATGGTGACTGCAAGCCACGAAATTAAAAGACGCCTGCTCCTTGGAAGAAAAGCTATGACAAACCTAGACAGCATATTAAAAAGCAGAGATATTACTTTGCCAACAAAGATCCATACAGTCAAACTTATGGTTTTTCCAGTGGTCATGTATGGATGTGAGAGTTGAATCATAAAGAAGGCTGAACACTGAAGAATTGATGCTTTTGAGCTGTGGTGTTGGAGAAGACTCTTGAGAGTCTCTTGGACTGCAAGAAGATCAAACCAGTCAATCCTAAAGGAAATCAATCCTGAATATTCATTAGAAGGACTGATGCTGAAGCTCCAACACTTTGGTCACCTGATACAAAGAGCCGACTCATTAAAGACCCTGACGCTGGGAAAGATTGAAGGCAGGAGGAGAAGGGGACGACAGAGAACAAGATGGCTAGATGGCATCACCAGCTCAATGGACATGAGTTTGAGCAAGCTCCAGGAGATGGTGAAGGACAGGGAAACCTGGCGTGCTGCAGACCATGGGGTCACAGAGAGTGGGACATAACTGAGCGACTGAACAACAACAATTCCCATTTCATAGATGAAGACTGTTCAATGTATTTCAGTTGTTAAGCACACAAAATTCAAACCAGCCTTCTAAAAAAGCACAATCCTCTCTCTCAAGCCATCAACTACATGAAATATGACTTGAAAGTTTCTAGTGATCTTTCATATCATGTTTAAGGCTACCTTTAAGCTGTCCCTCTATGGCTGCTGCTGCTGCTGCTGCTAAGTTGCTTCAGTCGTGTCCGACTCTGTGCGACCCCATATACGGCAGCCCACCAGGCTCCAACGTCGCTGGGATTCTCCAGGCAAGAACACTGGAGTGGGTTGCCATTTCCTTCTCCAATGCATGAAAGTGAAAAGTGAAACTGAAGTCGCTCAGTCTTGTCTGACCCTCAGCGACCCCACGGACTGTAGCCTACCAGGCTCCTCCATGCATGGGATTTTCCAGGCAAGAGTACTGGAGTGGGCAGATGCAGAATATTCAAAATTAAGATAAGACATTCACCAAGCTTCTTCTCTGTTAATAAGGGTTCTCTCTATCTGTACTTATAATTCCTCCTTCATCAAACCCAAAGAAACAGGGATTAGTGAACTTTTTATTCTCAACTTTCAAGTCTACAGTAGATAGAATAAGGGCCCTCTGAGAATGTCCCTGCAACCTGTGAATATGTTACATTACATGCCAAAAGGGACTTTTTGTAGATGTGATTAAGTCAAGAATATTGAGATCGGAAGATCATCTTGGATTATCCAAGTGTGCTAGAGAAATCACAAAGGTGTTCATAAGAGGAAGGCAAGAATATCAGAGTTAGAGAAGGTGATATGACAACAGAAGCAGAGGTCAGAGAGAGAGAGAGTTTTGAAGATGCAATGCTACTGACTTTGAAACAGAATAAGGGACCAGGAGCCAAGAACACAGACATCTTCCAGAAAGTGGGAAAAGAAGAAAATGAACTCTTCTCCAGTGCTTCCAAAAGGAATATACCCTGCCAACACCTTGATTTTAGAATTGTGACCTCCAGAACTGCAAGATAACAATGTTTTAAGCCACAAACTTTAAGGTAACTGGTTATGGTAGCAATAGGAAACTAATACAGAGTTTCTACATAAGAGTAAGAGCCAGCTTCAAGGTTATCTTTCTGAAGATTAATTTTTTTAACTTAACTGTAGTATCTACTTGTAAATCTTTTCTCTTTTTAAATATACTTTTAGGGACTTCCCAAATGGCTCAGAAAGAATCTGCCTGCCAACACAGAAGACACAGGTTCAATCCCTGGTCTGGGAAGATCCCATATGACGTGGAACAACTAAGCTTGTGCGCAACAACTATTGAGCCTGTGCTCTAGAGGCCAGGAGCCACAACTACTGAAGTCCAAGTGCCCTAGAGCCTGTGCTTCACAAGAGCAGCCACGGGAACCGCAACTATAGAGCCGCCCCCGCTCACCACAGGCAGAGAAAAGCCCTTGCAGCAGCAAAGACCCAGCAGAGCCAAAAATGAGTAAATAAAATTAAATGTACTTTTAACATTGTTTTTGATATATAATAACAAATCTACGACAAAATTATCCACAATCCTATTATTACTCTTTTCATTTGATCATATTCTAGTTCTTTTCCTTCACTGTATTTCATTTTTACATATTGGTAGCAATAGCAAGAAATGGATATTATAGCCTACACTTTAATAATATTCCATGAGTTGTTTTTTTTCATTTTGCTTAATTTTTCTTCCTGCGATCCTTCTACCCCTTTCCTTTCCAACCTCACATAAGCTTCCTTCGTTGCTCCTGCAACATTGCAAAAATACTCCTAGCTCAAGGTCTTTGTATGTTATTGCTGTTCATTCGGCCTGTAATACCCTTCATTCAACTACCCCCGCAGCTCACTCCATTTCCTTTAGGTCTCTGCCCAAAATGGCACCTTAAAATATTTGCATACATGTAATAAACAAGAACTGAGATTCATGTTTATAATCCTTACAAACCTAAGAAAAACTAAACAATCCCATAGAAAAATGGGCAAAAGACATGAAAAGGTATTTTATAAGAGGATAAACAAATGGCTATAAAAGATTATAAACCTTATTAAGAATAAGGAAAATGTAAATTGATCTAAACCACAAGGAGAGATTTCTCTGGTGGTCCAGTGGTTAGGAAATCACCTTCCAATGCTTATGGATCCCACATGCTGTGGGGCAACTAAGTCCACGGGCCACAACTATTTAGCCTGTGCTCTAGAACCTGGGACTGAGTTCCTGAGGCTGTGAGCCACAACTACTGAGAAGCCTGCACGCCACAACAGCTGGTGCCACCGAAAATAAATAAATAAATAAATATTTTTTTAAATAAAAGAACTACAATGAGATACCACTACACACTTATGAGATTTACAAAAGTTTAAGGGTCTGACAATACCAAGGGTTACTGTAGATGTAGAATAACACATACTGTTACAGAAAGCAATAATTTGGCATTCTCTACATATATTCTATAAACCAGAATTCTGAATCCAAGAAAAACAAGGAAGTAATTGTATTACAAGTCAAGCCAACAGAAATTTAATGTATGGCTCAGGAACCTCAAAACAGGGGCTCGGTATCAACCTAGAGGTGTGGGATGGGGAGGGAAATGGGAGGGAGGTTCAAAAGAGAGGGGATAATATGATCTGGTAAGACAGAGTGTCTGATGAACTATGGACGGAAGTTCGTGACATTGTAGAGGAGACAGGGATCAAGACCGTCCCCATGGAAAAGATATGCAAAAAAGCAAAATGGCTGTCTGAGGAGGCCTTACAAACAGCTATGAAAAGGAGAGAAGCGAAAAGCAAAGGAGAAAAGGAAAGATATAAGCATCTGAATGCAGAGTTCCAAAGAATAACAAGGAGAGATAAGAAAGCCTTTCTCAGCAATCAATGCAAAGAAATAGAGGAAAACAACCGAATAGGAAAGACTAGAGATCTCTTCAAGAAAATCAGAGATACCAAGGGAATATTTCATGAAAAGAAGGGCACAATACCTAATAGAAGCAGAAGATATTAAGAAGAGGTGGCAAGAATACACAGAACTGTACAAAAAAGATCTTCACAACCCAGATAATCACGATGGTGTGATCACTCACCTAGAGCCAGACATCCTGGAATGTGAAGTCAAGTGCGCCTTAGAAAGCATCATTACGAACAGAGCTAGTGGAGGTGATGGAATTCCAGTTGAGCTCTTTCAAATCCTGAAAGATGATGCTGTGAAAGTGCTGCACTCAATATGCCAGCAAATCTGGAAAACTCAGCAGTGGCCACAGGACTGGAAAAGGTCAGTTTTCATTCCAATCCCAAAGAAAGGCAATGCCAAAGAATGCTCCAACTATCGCACAATTGCACTCATCTCACACGCTAGTAAAGTAATGCTCAAAATTCTCCAAGCCAGGCTTCAGCAATACATGAACCGTGAACTTCCAGATGTTCAAGCTGATTTAGAAAAGGCAGAGGAACCAGAGATCAAATTGCCAACATCCACTGGATCATCGAAAAAGCAAGAGAGTTGCAGAAAAACATCTATTTCTGCTTTATTGACAATGCCAAAACCTTTGACTGTGTGGATCACAATAAACTGTGGAAAATTCTGAAAGAGATGGGAATACCAAACCACCTGACCTGCCTCTTGAGAAACCTATATGCAGGTCAGGAAGCAACAGTTAGAACTTGACATGGAACAACAGACTGGTTCCAAATAGGAAAAGGAGTACGTCAAGGCTGTATATTGTCACCCTGCTTATTTAACTTATATGCAGAGTACATCATGAGAAATGTTGGGCTGGATGAAGCACAAGCTGGAATCGAGATTGCCGGGAGAAATATCAATAACCTCAGATATGCAGATGACACCACCCTTATGGCAGAAAGTGAAGAGGAACTCAAAAGCCTCTTGATGAAAGTGAAAGAGAGTAAAAAAGATGGCTTAAAGCTCAACATTCAGAAAATGAAGATCATGGCATCTGGTCCCATCACTTCATGGGAAACAGATGGGGAAACAGTGGAAACAGTGTCA